>NC_083742.1:17475937-17777500 GCF_033458585.1 Syngnathus typhle | reverse complement strand
TGGAGGAGGTCAGCAGCAGGCAGATGGTGACGCTAGTGCAATACGTACAATGTGTCTGACTGACCAAGTACTGCAGGGTTCCCACAAAGGAGGTGCAAAGGCTGCTCTGGTCCAGTTCCTTAGCGTAGCCGAGGTCAATGATCTTGTGGATTAACTTAAACAGAGAAAGGAGGGGGGCAGTTCTGAATAACTACTCAAACCACATTTTGTTTTGGTTTTCTCTTCCTGTCTGTTTCTCAAGTGCTTCAGCTGTATCCAATTTCCCTTTTAATATCCTGGCCGTGTATATTCCTCATGTCTGTGATCCTTTTCGTGGTCGTTCTTACTTTGCCTGGAATTGTTTGGCCTATCCAAGCTGCCTTGTCGTGATTGAGAATAGGAGGAGATTTGGATTTGTCAACTGCACGACAATCTAAATCTGTCGCCGCCGCCTTGGTGCCACAGTTTGGAATTCTTTCATATTGTTCCAGTTAGAGTGTAAGACATTTTGCATCTTGTTCGATTCATTCTATCGTAAATAATGTAAATAGAATACATTTGCTTGTAAAACTTGCACATTCTACACGCAATAAAGGCCAAGACTGTGAGGTCAACTGATACCGAGATGCAGATGGACGACATTGGGATTGTATTTTCCACACAAATTTAGGTCAAATTCCGAGTTGTAAACCATTTAAGCTTTTGAAAGATTCGGCTAACTCTCGGCTTGTTTGAAAATCTGTTCGTATCAATCGTCAAGCGACAGGTGGTGCTAAAAGTCGGAACGCTACCACGATTAAAAGTGGCATTAGGAAATGGATTCGAAATCATCGGTGTGACTGTGAAGTGACGTGAACGAAACCATCTTACCTAAAGGATTAGGACGTAACTGATAAAGTACTTTAAAGTGTTTGAACATCCACCAGATGGAGGATAAGCTCGTTATGTAACCTTAATAAAATTTTAAATAATAAGGTCCAGACCCGAAAAGTGCGAGGATCACTTGTAGGATTTGTTTTTCCGTCATAAAGTCAACTGAAAGTTTACAGTGGAAAGCTTTTCGTAAGCAGAATGTCAAGATGGGAACTTGGTTTGGTTTTGGCATCCATATTTGTCTCTCACCCGCTTCTCTCCCTGCTGCAGCACAATGTTTTCGGGTTTCAAATCTCGGTGGATGATCCGCTTCTTGTGGAGATAGGTCAGAGCCGAGGCTACGGGGAAGAGAAAAAGAAAAAGAAAATTCGCCGCCAACTTAGGAACCTCTGGAGAAACACATTTCCAAGAAGTGGACTTTGATCGGACCTGTTTTGCCTTCGCCCAAACTCACTTCCATGTGAGCAAAAGCATTTTCTAGCCATTCTCATTTCCACAACATGTGCCCACACCCAGAAAACAGGATGATGTTCGCTATACCAACCGGATTAATTCTAATTCCCCAAATACAACCAGAATACCGTGTGGCGAAAACAAGCATCCACTTGGCTTCAAGAATGTTTACCGGAAACACAAATTCCACGAAACGTGTGCGTCAGGGAATGAGTCTAGGGACATTCGAAAGAAACGCCCACCAACGTGTTAATTCTTCGGTATTTCTATCCTGACGTATGTGCGCGTTACGCTGGAAATGCACTGACGTATGTGCGCGTTACGGTGGAAATGAGCAACGCCATATGTGAGTTGTCAAAATCGTATCCGATGGAGAGAGAGAGAGAGAGAGAGAAGAGCCACATGTTACACGGAGCGCTCGTACGTTGCCAAAGCCGTGTGTGAGCGGTCGCCATGGTGACTAAACGCTGCGGTCCGGTGTCAGCGGTGACATCATGACACGGGCTAAAAGGTCCCTGGATATTGGAAAGGAATCATCCCGGCCAGCTCACTCGGTCGGACACATAATGAATGGAACAATAGTGCCGTTTTCACCAAAGTCGCCTCGGTGATACTCACAAATGTCGCACAGGAGAATCAAAACGGAGCCCTCGCGCATTCCGCAGCAGTTGTCCAAGAGGTTCAGATACTGCAAAGGGAAGAGAGGAACCGGCACGTCAAATGAATCTGTCCTCCTGGTGATTTAAAGCATGTCCTCATTTCAGAGAACTTTCCATCCCTTAAGTTACATTGCGTTGGTGCGCACAAAGCCAACCATGGACTCAAAGTTGTTGATTTTGGTTTTGTGCAGAAATCAAAAAAGGTTTTATGAGACATTTTTAACTATCATTGCTGGAGAGCTGACAAAAAAAAAAAAAAGGATGAGAGTGAACCGGCCTCCATCTTGCCTTGTGGTTCATGATGACGGCGATTTTGTTTTGTCCGCTTTTAATATTCGGCCAGACTTTTGGGTGCTTATTCACTGGTTTTATATTAAAAAAGAAAAACATGCACCGACACAAACAAATTCCTGAACTCGAATAAGTCCTTGAGGGGAAAAAGTGGCACGTATTGAGAAGATCTTTTCATCCTTGGAGTCCATAAGGTGCGTTTCCATTCAACTTTATAGTCATGTTCTCAAGTACTGCAAATGTTATAAATGGTCCAGCTCTCCCACTTTATTTGTAATAAATGAAGTGCAATTAGACAAATATGTGAGTTTGTTGACTAGGTGGACACCAAAGTTGCTTTATTTGAATTGATTTTATGATTTCATATTTTCTTTCACCTTTCTCAGATCTCCTCCTTGGCAATATTCCATGGCCAGCAGGGGCAGGTCGTTGGTAGTCACGAGTTTTTGCATCCCCTCTGGAACTTCCCTCGCCGCCACCACGTTGACATGATCCAACCTGAGTGCGTTTAAATCCTTTGGTGAGGGACAAGAACAATTTGTATCGGACTACAGAATCGGTGCATACCAAAGGAAATATCCAATTTAGCGATCCATCTCTAGTATTTAGCACGCATTTCATATGGGCCACGCTCGCCCCCAGGCTTGGAGACATGCAACGAGTCCCTTGTGAGTAATCGCTTGGCAACAATGGCGAAGGAAAACGCCCTTTGAACGGGAAGAACCTTTGAGCGGCACCGGTTTCGGGTGGGGCTGCTCTCTGACTCCAACAATACTGAACCCCCCCCCCAAAAAAACGAATGATGAGTGTGCAATGATGCAAAGTGATCACTGACTCACGGTGAAGTGAGTCTAGAAAGTTTCCTCGAGGTTGCAAGGAGGTTTGACCTTCTTTCCAAATCCTGTCACGAAGAAGCAATAATTGTTTGCTGACTAATCAATCAATCAACGGCAGTTTGTCTATTCCGCTGTAGTTGCCACCTCACTGGATATTTTGGTAACCTTAACTCCAGCCAGCACTAGGTCTGGTGCTATTTAATAAGGAAAACAACAAAAAAAAACAAGATAAGAAACTCCAGTTGATCCACTCCAGCCACAAGAGTTTGGAACATGTCATCAGAGCTCGACGCTGCATAATAAGACCAAGGCAGATGTTTGTCAAATGACCAAACACTTTTAACAAACCTGATAAAGACAGGATGCGTTCATAAAACATGACCTCATATGGAAAATACACTGTATTTGAAGACTCCCTGAAATAGCAGGCACCATAACCCATTAACATCTCACCGTTCTTACAGAAGACGTGCATGCAGACCATTGCGGTGTGATTATATAATAGCACACTCCGACAATATTTGTCACGGCGTGGGTCGAGAGGTCTGTGGTGTGGTTGTCTGAGAACAACACGCTTGTTAAATTGAAATGTTTTCATGGCCGCATTTGAACTCGCACACATGACTTCTTAAGTCTTGCAAAAGAAAAGAAAAAAAAAAAAAAAAGACACGCCCACAGCGCAGACCGTGATGACATTAAAGTGGAGCACAACGAGGAGGTGACACTTTATTGAGTCAGAAATAACCACCTTGAGTCCACAAAACTCTTATTATTAAATGTCCCGTGCCATTCTTGCTATTTCAGGATAGCGGGTTTGAGAAAACAGAGACGGGGGTGGAACGCTCAAATGTCAAACACGTGTCACGGAATGCGTTGCAGTGAGTCAAAACAAACTCAAGTATCTTATTTACGTTTTTTTTTTTTTTTTTTTACTCATACATAGCTCTGGGCAAAAAAAAAAACAACAAGAGACGTCAGAGTGGTAAAAATAAAGAAGGAAAATCCCTGAATTCATCACCAGAGTCTCAAGACAAGTTGGTTCAGCTCACTGGCTAAAACTAACAACACATACAGGCAATTTAACAAGATTCAAACCGTGAATATTAGGAATATTATTACGGCACCCAACTGTACAGTAGTTGTGAAACTCTTCTTTGTTTGTGTCAGCATGCCTGTATTCTACTGCCGCCCAGTGGTCAACACACGCACATCGGGCGGAGCATTCTTTATATTCGATTTAATTATGTTATTGCACAAGTTTCTATTAAGCGCATTATTGAGTGTTAATTAAAAACCAAGTCAAAAATTGTTGTTAGTCATATTTTTGTTTGTTTCTTTGGAGAGGAACTGACCTCTTCATGATTTGGATCTCCAGACACCATCTCTCTTTGTTTCGCTCACTCAGCTCCTGGCGGCACTGCTTGATTGCAATCTGCTCCTCTGTATCCTTCCAACCCAATAAAAACGTGGCATCATTAAAAGAGACAGTTGCAATAAATAAAAGACCAAACTGTTAAAAGCATTTGGAATGATGCATTATTAATAACAGAAGAAACGATTTGAAAGCTGATTTATTTTTTTCATACTATCAGATAAACGTGTATTATCGCCAGAGACGCAACAACTTTATAGTGTGAAGCGATGAGCACCACAAGTGACCATATCTCCATCCCTCTTTCTCATGACATCATCACGGTCAAACGGCTGCCCGTAACATGACCTGCCTCCTAATAATAACCCGCAGCATTGTCATCCATACGGGAAGAAGGAAGTTTAATCATCAGCCGTGCCCTCTTTGGGTACTCAATGTTCGACCTTTGTTGGTTTTATTTTTTTTAACTTCCTGAAGTGTAGTGGCACTAAGTGACCAGTCCTTGGAAATCAATGCTGGACATTCCCATGACGAACACAAGAGCTGCATCAAAATGTCTGCCTTTATTAATACTCAATTGATGGATAATGTCAAAGCTAGGATGTATCTGCCTATGTTCTGAAATGATCCACAATTAAAACATTATTATTCGTGATACATTTCCATTAAAACATGCAGCTTTTTATTTCCTGGTCTGAAGCATGTTACTCTCCGGTCTCCTTTGTAAATATTTACAATACAAAGCGTACAAAGAGTTTATTTAAAGTAAGAAATTCTCTTATCGTACAATATACACAACTGCAGGTGACTAATACAAACAAAGCAGAGTCATGACGAAAGGAAGTGGAAGAGAGGGCGGACTCACACTTCCATACACTACGTCCAATAATGCTCTCATTTTATGACGACGAGTGATGTCACTACACTGATTTCAACCGCACTGCAAACTGATAGAGGAAAGCTTATGTAGAAATGACCTCGCTCGAAATTACCGTTTTATGAAGCTTTTCAGCACCAACGTCAGCCTACCTCAACGTCATGATTTCGATTATACAGGTGTACCTAACCTTACGGCCGTGTATATTTTATAGGAACACAGATGTGTGATTGGAGATGACGAAGATGCTTAACCTTATTTTGCCATCTGGTGACATTCCCAAAGCCTCCCGTGCCCAGACGCTCCTTCATTTCCCAGGCTCCACAGCTCTGTGGCTGATGAAGAGGGACACGGTTCATGGCCTAGACCAGGGCTCCTTCAATCGGCCGCAACTGTGGGAAAAAAACAAAACATTTATACGGAGGCTGCTGTTAAAAGGCACCGTAGGTTAATGTGTAATCCTGCGACTGGTGATGCTATGGTGACAAATACATGATTTATTGTATGAGATTCCCATTGTCAAACTAGCTGAAAATATGTTATGTCAATAATGTCCAATTTTCAATGACAACATGTCTGCAAACCAGTGCTTCTCAAAATGGCTGCACATTAAACCAGACAGTATTACTCTTATGAAACTACAACGTATGGAATAACGAGCCACTTCACAAGTTGCCTTATGCGAGACAAAGTATTCATTTTACAAAATGTTTATCAACAATATCTGTCGATGTTATTTTGTGTTTTATGGAGGTGAATACGTGAACCAAAAAATGCACAATACATATTAGGAGAGTGCAAGGAATGAAAGTGGCGCTGAACAGTAAGTGAGCAACAGGTAAGAAATGACAAAATGCATAAGAATGAACATTATAGGCACTTTCTATCACTTTATACGGCGATTAGGACAATATACCAGCATGTGAATTGTTTTTTAAAATAAAATAAAATAAAGCGACGTGCATGTGTTGTTACTGACGTTGTATCACTAAACGTTTCCAGCGAGCGCACACTCAAAGTTATGGACGATGGGACACGATGCCTACCTGTTGCCTGATAAATCTGCGCCTCGAAGACTTTTCAAACGTGTAAAATTAATATATATATATATATATACACGGTGTTTTAGTTTAACTTACGGCATTGAAAAATCTCCACCAAAGTTTGACTTCCTGATTGGGAGAGTTCCTGTAAACCTGCAGACTCCGCCCACACGGGGGCAGTCACGTGAGCTGTCCTCTTACTCATGTCACTGCTGAATAATAATAAATCGTGTCAAACTTATTTTTTATCATCATACATATGGTTTTCATCAGAGGGTTGTCATGACTGAAAAAAATATATATAAATGTAAAGTCACCCGGTAAGTTAATTATATACACACAGCAATAATTGATTGTTAATATATGTAATATGTTAGTATGAATAATTGACATACTTACATGAGTCAATTGGCGAGTTGTCCTTCTACATAAGAACTTCATGAAACCACAAAAATGAAGAGAGTACACAACTACACAACCACCACACCCTCTATTGCGACACAGTTTCGTAGCCTGCAGAGAATGAACTGTAATATTTCATGTTAAACAAATTAAGTCCAAAAGATAAGCTTGCTATCTATTTTGGCACCTGCATACATTCCATTTGGCAACATAGACAAAATGTCATCTTTGTCTATATGCTAATTTAACACAGATGGAAACAAACCATCACATTTATTTTATGTGGGCATTTTAAATAGTTAACTAAGAGTAAACAAAGAACATGTATTAGCACAGCACGTTTTTCTGCTCAGATTGTGGTTGTGACAAATGACTCCTGGTGCCAAGCGGTTCATCAGACTGGCATAGAATCAAGAAGAACAACAAGCTTAGCAAAACTCCAGAGGCCACCGACAGATGGAAAATGAATCATAATATTGTTAAACATTTTAGAATAAGAAAGATAGTGATCCTCTCCATATTATGAAAACGATGTAACAATCCATTAAATCGACATTTTATCGACAGTTTTAGTAGTTCCTTCAGTGATTCAAAATTCTAAAGAATCATTTCTACCAGAAAGTGAATTTTAGTTTTTGAGGAAGCAAAAGAAATGAGCAAACTTTTCTTTCATGACATCATCACCATCACCTCATACTTTAATGATGTACGATGCGTTGACTGACTGTTTTCAAACTGAAGGGAAATGATGGTGAAACAGCTTAGTCATTATATGATACCGATGTCGCTTAAATCTCTAGAGATAAAACAAAATGTGTTTTTCTGAACGGCTTTGCACGTTCATATGTGATTTGTGACGTCAATTTTAAGGAAGGGGGAGGTATGGAAAAGCAAAAAAAATGGTAGGCGACATGTTTGTATGTAAGCTCCGCCCCTCCTCCCAGCTCAGCATCAGAGCAGCAGTCCCCCCCCCTGAGGTCACAGCACACACCCTTTCTCCTCCCCATCAATGGTCTCCACTCCTCTCTTCCTTCCCTCGCTCTCTCTCCTCCCCACTTAAAAAGTGAGAACAACCGGCGGAGCAGCTCACTCGCAGCGAGGCAACCGTTTGACATCTCACCAGCAACATCCTCCTCCTCATCTCTTATTTGGTGGTAAGTGCTTCTTTATCTTTTATTTGAACATGCACAATCCGATTTGAATGTGGTCTCATCATCATTTTTGGAAGACTTGTTTCATGATAGTTTTTGGCTAATCATGTTGATTTAAAATGATGCATGGATACAGAAACATCTATGCATAGACAGAATGTAGCGTATATCAACTTTAGAGCGTGACATTAATCTCGCTATGCTTTTCTTGCATTCATTTCTAATCTGCACCACTAGCTTTATATTAAAAACAGAAAATCGCTTTTGCGTCCTCATCTTTTGGACAAAACATTTCTTTCTTTCTATCTAGCTATCTATTTCAATAATGGTGAGGAAAAAGACCAACTTCATAGACCAACTGGCATTTAATCAGGGGTGTGTAAACTTTTTTGGGGGGGGCTAAATCCATGATATCCGAGCTAAATGCCGCTGCAGCCTGGCAATGAGTCCGATTTGAGCCTCCTGCATTCTTCGTTATTCTCCCCGCTTTGCAAACATCACACTGATACTTTGCTGAAACTCCGCATCACTGCACACTGACATTGACAAAGTAATCTGCATTCCAGGCACGATGGTCACTTGAGCTAACCATGTCAGTGAGTCACTAAGTCAGCGGGTTAAAACGGGAGTTAGGAGCTATCAGGACAAAAAATGAAACCTCAGAATTCGGAGATTGTCTACGCTTTTATCAGAAGCTATCAATGTCTCCATCTGTCTCCAATGCAGTCCTGGAAGACGAGATGAGTCAGGGCGACTCATTGGTTTAATGCTGACCTCTGGGGATTTTTATTACTTCTCATTTGCACTTGAACCCTTTCTCTCTTCTGGCTCCCTTTCATCTCCTTCCATGTAGATGTCTCATCGTAACTTCTTGTTCTCTTTGTGAACATTCACATTTTAAAGGCCTGTCGGGGGGGTCAGAGTGGAGGAGGGGGTGAAGGCAACAATGCCGCTTTATAATCTGTGGGACTTTTACAGAGCTGGTGCGGCCCTCCCCACCCCTGAGTGACTGTGAAGAATGAATAATGCCTGCTAAGTAGCTTTCTGACATACTGCAGCATATTGCAGCACTGTGCAAAAGCACAATGGTCTCTTTGAAGCTTCAGGTCCAACCGGCTCAAAAAAACATGTTATGATCTGCTGGACAAGAGCAAGTGAGGAGAATAGGCCATAATGCAGCACAATACATTGGTATTTCCTGTGCCAGTTCCTCTTTGCTCTATAGGTCAGGGGTCACCAAGTCCAGTCCTCGAAGCCCCCCCTTATCCAGCGTGTTTTCGATGCATCCCACATGAAATCATCAGAATCGTGATCAGAATTAGAATCGTTTCGCACGGAAATGCAAGTACGTTCCGTGTACTTTCTCACCGTTTCACATTTTTTTCTCCTTACTAGAAGGCAAGAATGTCTCACCTCCATCATCGTTGCATTCGCTCGCCAAGGTGCACTCACGGCAACGAGTCCATGCAAGTAGAAATGCAGTAGAGCAAATTTTATTCGTCACGGTGAGCCCAAGGAATTAATAAATGATGAAATTGGATTTTCACAATGGCAAGCGATGGGCCAGGAATGCCCAGCTAGGTTGGCTCCTCCCCAATTTGAGCTACCTGGTGCTCACGCCCTCCAAAATGGAGGTCAAATGATGCTTCTTATGAATACAGCTGTGCATGTCTTTGTCTTTGCCACTGCACGTGTTTGCCCTACAAACGGGGCAATGTTGTGACTCAGTGTCTGGCTTTGGATCCTCTGTTGATGTTTTCACTTATTCCACTCAGATTTGACCCACTAAAAAAAAACCACGTGATCCTCAAACCGCATTCACGATGATCAATGCCCAAACATGTAGGGATGTGAAAAATGGTAGGGAAAATAGTACCCATTTTACGGCCGAACTGGTTTTAAGAATTCTTGATTTTTCACGATTTAGATACATGCACTTTTTTTTTTTAAATCATTCAATTTTATTCATATGTTGTGCTTCATGTAAATTGGTTATGTAGTAGCTGAAGTGATAAAAAAAAAAAAACAACGTAATTTTCGGACTATAAGTCGCGGGTTTTTTTCATAGTTTGGGTGGGGGGGCGACTTATACTCAGGAGCGACTTATATACATATATATGTTTTTTTTTCACTTTTTGGGGCATTTTATGGCTGGTGCGACTTATACTCCGGTGCGACTTATAGTCCGAAAATTACGGTATTTCCTTTGAGCTTGGGAAGTAATATAATTGCATTTTGAGGCTGAGCCTAACAGGGCCTCCAAACAGGGTGGAAGGGAGGCACATATGTTCATGTCTGATGCGGGCGTGTTTGCGTGTTGCACGGCTTGATATGTGTTTCCCCGCCAGTATTTGAGCAGGAAACACATGTTTTCAACTGACAGGGGTGAGGGTAGGGGGTGGGCGGGGGGACAGCTGCACAAAAGCAAAACAAAAAGGAAACTATAGCCTGTTGACACGTGAGCCCCGTGAGGTTCAGTTTGGGGTTTTTGAAGCACTCGGAACGTTCATTAGCTTTGTTTTACACCAGAACTGCAAAGTGCCCCATCTTTTAAACGGTGCGTGTGCAATTTTTTATTTATTTAATAAACAATAGATTTTATTAGGCTTGTAATGATCTGCCTTTATATTCGATGTGTGTGTACTCACCACTCGGGGGAGAGATGAAAACACAGTTCTGCTTTCTGTGTGCCCAGTCAAGCAGAGAGAGTGAAGCGGCAGAGAGCAGAGAATGAAAACTTTCCCAAGATTAGAGGATCAGACAGTATGTTTGGTTACAATAAAAACTTGCGGGGGTGTTGGAAGTACATTTTTCTTGCAATGTATCCATAACAAGGTATAAGGTAGAACAAGTTCAAGAAACATTTGGACCACCGGAACTGTTGAGTAAATTTAGTTACTGGCTGAGTCACTGATAGCAGATAGACTGGCCCATATTAAAAATAAAATGAATCAAACGTAGCCCTTTAAAACAATACGTACAGCATGTCATCCAAGTACTGTAATTTTCGGACTATAAGTCGCACCAGCCATAAAATGCCCAAAAAAGTGAAAAAAAACCATATATATGTATATAAGTCGCTCCTGAGTATAAGTCGCCCCCCCCCCCCCCAAACTATGAAAAAAAACACAACTTATAGTCCGAAAATTACGGTATTTTTACGCCACTACGCAAATGATCGTTTATGCTACTTTACAGGCTACTTGAATTTATTTCCTAAAGCTCAACAAACGATGCCAACCATATGACTCATAGTTACTCAACATACATTTGAGATTTACCAGCTGCCGTCCTCTGCACGGCATCATGTGAAACACTATAAAGGGAGGAAGGCAAAAGGAAATGGACACAGCGGATATCGTTTCCGCAAGCAATAAAAAGGCAAATAAGGCTTGACATTTTCTTCCTCCAGCTTTCCTCTTCTGCTTCCTTCTCATTTCCTCTGCATGTTTCACTCTTGTTATATATATATATTGAAAAAGGAAGTTTGCAGAATCGCCCAAGCACATCATCCAACTGTCCTGTCCAGTGTGTTATGACTTCCCATGTGAGTCAAAGAGTCAGGTTGGCGCTTCCTCTCACACCTTTCCCACCCTTTCCTCCCAGCGGCCTCCCATGCAAGAAATGAAACAAAGGAATTTGAACCACAACTGTGCAATTATTTTTCCTGCAATTGTTGACTCACAATTAACACCACCCAATTCATTCAACAAGGACACTGGCTATATTTATTAGTCAGCTTCCTGGTTTATTTGGTTGTATTGCATGTTTATATTTAGTGTCCACGTGTATAAGGGCATTTGATAACCCTTACTTGGATTTAATTATTTGGTGGTAACAAGGTAGAAAAAACAATTTATGGCAATCATCTCATTAGATTTTTTTTTTTTTTGTTATTCTGTTAACATTCCCCCCAAATAAATGATGAGAGGAAGAAATACAAACTTAACACAGGATGACCTGGTTTGAGAATGACGACCTCTTGATTTGCTAACTTTTTACATTTGATCAACTTTTCAGTTTCAGGACAATATTCATCTGTAGATCCGTTTGTGAATCTAAAATCTTAACTGTCTAATGATTTTTTTTTGCTTGCAGAGAACTCAAAAGACCTCCCGAAACCATGTCCAGAATATTATTATTGGTCCTTACCGCTCTCTTCTGCTACCTAGCGGACAGTGTAAGTACCACACTTTTTAGTGTCCATCCATCCATAAAATAGCATCGTACATAACTGCTGAATTGTTTTTACTTTGTCAGAAAAAGCTTATTTAGCTGAATGAATTTTACAGAACGAAAAGTGCAGAAAACTTAGTTTTTGTTTTTTGTTGTTTTTTTAACAGGCGGAGCTCCTCCGCTCCAAGAGAGGAACTCGTTTTTACCGAGGTGAGCCTGAACGGAAGACATCCAGGCGGGCACTTTTCATTGTTCATTTCCAGAAGCCTTCACCTTCCTTTGACACCTCCCGTGAGCCCAGCCCATTCTTTTTCTTTTTTGCTTTTCCTCATAATAACATCACCTCAGTTTCTTTTATTCTTCTCTGTTTGTCCATGTAACAAACCAGATTTGCACTCCTCCAATCTGAATGGCTCGTTGTGTGTGTGTCTGTTGTGTCTTCTCAGCACGTTGTGTGGATAGTACGTCATCAGCCGTGCATAATTTTGGGGACACTTGGCTGCGATGGAGGGGACAGCGTGTGGAGTATTGCCGTTGTGCTTTAAGAGGACGAGAATTTTGTCACGTGGTTCCCGTCATCAGTGAGTGCGAGCAATTTGCTTTTTGACCAGTACAATCACTTGAAACAAAAATCCATAGAATTCTTTTGTTAATTGCAACATTATTCTCAAGCGCTGATTAGTTACCGTATTCTCCGGACTATAAGGCGCACCTAAAAACCTAAAAATTTTCTGAAAAGCCGACAGTGCGCCTTATAGTCCAGTGCGCCTCATATATGGACCAAATTCCTAAATTTAAACTGGCCCGAAGCATTGTGTCATGAAATCAATCATAAGTGGCCTGCTGAAGACTATGATTCATGAATCAAAAAGACTATGGATCATTATTTTGTGATTATAAAGTAATTTGTTGCGTCTGAAGTTGAAATAAAAAAGATGAAATGGAGAATGATTTGATTTGGATTCAAAATCTGACATGATGCATTAAGGGTGCGCCTTATAGTTCAGTGCGCCTTATATAAGGACAGAGTTTTAAAATGGGCCATTCATTGAAGGTGCGCCTTATATTCCGGTGCGCCTGATAGTCCGGAAAATACGGTAATTCGTTTTTTTGTGGTGGAAATATACTAATAACAGCACAATGCAAGGACAACTCACATAAAGCTGAATAATATAATTAAATCATTAATATTAATCACATAATTAAAGCATTGGTGTCAAACTCAAGGCCCGGGGGCTGGATACAGCCCGCCATATCATTTTATGTGGCAAATTGGGCATCAAATTTGTGTGTCATTACTAGAATTGCAAATTGTCTTCTTTTTTAAAAAATATTTGACCAGTTTTTACTCGCCTGATTTGAAAACGAGTTTATTTTGTAGCTTTTACTGTATATAATATGAGGTGCTCGTACATTTATTTGGGTTGACAGTCATAATGGTCATGGGAAAAAAGCTATGACTACAATGCGGCCCGCGAAAAAAAATTAGTTTGACACCCCGGAATTAAAGAAATTGCATTTTTGGCCAAATAGCCGACCGGTGATCCTTCCATTCTGTTTGCTAACGCTGTCTTGAGTTGTCGTCACTGCTAACTTGCTGTAACCAATTAACAATGGTATTTTTCTATTTGGTCTGCCGCAGTCATCTTTCTGTAGGCGTAGTTTAGTCTGACATTGCTTTTCAAACTCCACTGACGAATTCAGTGACTTATGGACGCTTCTGCCTCAGACTATTTCTAACCACACTACAGTCGGCCAACTTGTGAGCTCAGGCTGCGCTCAGGCTGCAGGCTTTCGAGCCCACGGCTGGCTGCTATTATACGCCAGTTAGATCTCTTGTCATAATAAATAGAGAAGCTGGCTGGCAGTTGCATAAAACCGTTTTTCTCTGCCTTTTTTGTTTTGCCACGATGGCCCGAGTGTCAAATTATTGCAAGCCGCTGTAACATTAAATAAAGGGAAATAAAAGACGGACAATGATCGTACCCCATTCTGACGATTTTCCGATACACTTGCTTTACTCGCTTTTGTTTTCTGCCCCTTCCAGACTGCTACACGTCTCATTGCTACAACGGGGGGACATGCAAGGAGGCCGTGTATTCTTCGGACTATATTTGCCAGTGCCCCGCAGGTTTCAGTGGATCCCAGTGTGAGATCAGTAAGTAGGGCTGTCCCTTATGATGAAGTTCTAAGAATAAACGTTATATATTGAGAAACGAAAAGTCCATAAACCATACAAGAGTTTTAATAGACGCTTTTAATTTCTGGGGGAATTCTTTGTGAGACACTTAGCCACCGCACCCTCTCATAGGAATAATTACGCATCCATCCATCAGTAGAAGCAGACAGCCAGCGATGGCCTTAATGAAAGCCAGACTCAAGAAATAGGATTGTCTTTCACTCATTAATGACAAGTCATGTCAAAACGATAACATCGAAATGGTGTGAAGAAGTGTTCCGCAACGGGAAATAGGCGTCGACTGCTCAGAATAAGTCGTTAAAAAGACATCAGTGCCAAGAATAATCAAGGGCGTGCGTGTATCTAATCAGTGAACTGTTTGTTTCCAGACACCAAAGAGAAGTGCGTAGTGGGGAGCGGGGACGCCTATCGCGGAACGTGGAGTATCAGCAAGTCGGGAGCAGAGTGCATCAACTGGAACGCCACCGCGCTCAGGGGAAAGAAGTTCACCGCCAGGAAAGTGGACGCCGGCAGCCTGGGATTGGGCAACCACAACTTCTGCAGGTTTGGCCACCAGTCGCATGAAAACACACATTCAAGCGAATTATTTCATAACTCACCGATGGTTTTCTTTCCTCTCAGGAACCCCGACCATGACGGCGCTCCTTGGTGCTACACCTACAAAGGCACTCAAATCATCTGGGAGTTTTGTTCCTTGCCCAAGTGTTCAGAAGGTAACCTTTATTATAAAAATATAATATAATATAATATAATATAATATAATATAATATAATATAATATAATATAATATAATATAATATAATATAATATAATATAATATAATATAATATAATATAATATAATATAATATAATATAATATAATATAATGCTTGTCACCGTGTTCCCCTATTTGATTTGCTTCAGATAAATACGACGAATGCATTCGAGGGATCGGTCTGACGTACAGGGGCACCGAGTCGGTCACTAAAAGCGGCGCCCGCTGTCTCCCATGGGACTCTCCGGCCGTCGCGCACAAGTTCAACAACGCTTGGCAGTCCGACGCCCTCCAAGTGGGCCTGGGCAGCCACAGCTACTGCAGGTATCAAAACAGCGTGTTTAAATCATTTGAGATGGTTTTTCAACTCTGAAATGCTTCTGCTTTGATCCAACAGGAATCCTGATGGTGATGAAGGCCCGTGGTGTCATGTATACAAGAACACGCGGCTGACTTGGGAGCTCTGCCATGTGCCTAAATGCAGTGAGTTGTTTCTTTTCTTTTATTTTCCCCAAATGCCATTTTACCCCCCCCCCTAAAAAAGCCTCCTCATTTTTTCAGCGGATCGTCTATCCACCATCACACCACTGGGCCCTCGAGCTCCCGTAACTACCAACAACCAAGGTATGACGTCATGATGACCTCATCGACCAGCAGTCAGTTCGCTAGTGCCGTTTGAAGCAACGTCTCACATTGCTTCCGTCCGTCCTCAGGGATATGCGGCCAGCGTTCGGATAGCACCCTGAACCAGCCTACCTTCCGCATGTTCGGAGGTCGCCAGAGCGATATTTCGGAACAGCCCTGGCAGGCCGTCATTAACGTTTACCAGGCTCGTCTGCGGAAACATTTCCACCGCTGCGGGGGGATTCTCATCGACTCCTGTTGGATCCTGACTGCTGCGCACTGCTTCGAGCCCACGTAAGAATCTGCAAAGTACTTGAGCAGCTAAATATGTTTTATTCGAATCAAACGTTGTTGACACTTTTCTCGACCACGGCTAACGGTAGCCTGCCCAACATAAACCCGGTGACTGAAGACGTCCCGTCACACCAAGAAGGTCACGTGTGTTCTCATTTGTTCAGGGATAAACCCTCAAAGTTGGAGGTCATTCTGGGCAGGACGTTCCGCAAAGAGAATTCCAGCAGTGAGCAGATTTTCAAAGTGGAAAAGTACTGGATCCATGAGAAATTCGACAACGACTCGTTTGACAATGACATAGGTGAGCATTAGCGAGAGGCTAACATTAGCCACCGCTGCTACAGCACGTCGATAGTGTGACTGACGTCTTTGGAAGAAAAACGAAAAGCCTCATTTTCCTCCTTTCTTGCATCCAATATTGTCTCCAGCTCTGCTTAAGCTCAAGTCAGACATTGGCGTGTGCGCTGTCAACTCTCCGGAGGTTCTCCCCGCGTGTCTTCCTGAACCTGGCCTGGTATTACCTGACTGGACCGAGTGCGAGATCTCAGGCTACGGGAAAGACTCCGAGTGTACGCAAGCTGACCTCCGACATTGGCTTCGCATCGGCACTTTTCTCACCTCGGAGGTGATGTTCACCTTGCTCTTTCTCCTCCTTAGTTTCCGCCCATTACTCGGAGCGTGTCAAGAGAGGTTTTGTTCGCCTGTGGCCCAGAGAGCGTTGTGTCCCAGCTGTGCTATCTGGACGTAAGGTTACGGCTAACATGCTGTGTGCGGGCGACACAAGAGGTCTGGATGATGCCTGCAAGGTGAGGCTCCATAACTGACTAATCGACACGTCATCGAGTACACGAGCAAATTGTAATGACGGGGTTATGGTTTCATGAGATGTCCTCATTATGAGGAAAAAATTGGAAAAAAAATAATTGAATATTAAACGCAAATGTATTCAAAAGTTAAAAACAAATGAACTATATTTGAGTAGAAAATTCAACTTTAAGCCAAAGCAAAATAATAACCCAGCTTGAGCGTCTAATTCAGTGATTCTACCACTAGAGGGAGCCCACATAGCTGCGGCAAATCCAAAACAACACTGTCAACTCAATACAGGCTTCAAAATACTCATCCCTATTTCATTAATTTTCTAAATATGATAAACTATGTTTTTGGGGGGGAATTTAACTGGCCATCTTTTACTAGCGATATCAAAAAGTTGGTTTATTCAAATTGTCCAGCCTAACAATCTTTCAAACGCCTTTCCAGGGAGACTCTGGCGGTCCTCTCGTCTGCCGCTCCAACGACAAAATGACCCTGATGGGCGTCATCAGCTGGGGTGACGGGTGCGGCCAGAGGGACAAGCCTGGCGTCTACACCCGCGTCACCCGTTACATCGACTGGATTCACGGCAAAATGACGGCCAACCCCATCTGAGCACCGAGATGCACCACGCGTTCGCTCGACTATGCGTGTTGTATCCAAATCCAAATGGTGGACGTTTGAGACCAGAGGGTTGAAGGGACCAAAGAGGAACTTCTGTCACGGGCTCTTAACACTCACAGTTGCTCCATGTTCTTCACTTCCTGCGCTTGAGGGTCCAGCGCGTCTCTCCTTGAGGTCATCAAAGTTTGTTTACATGCACGGATGGTTTCGATTGTTTTTGTCAAGTCAACTCTGTGGAGCTGTATGAAGTTACTCTGTGCACTTGCAATGGCAAAGGACTCGGACTTGTGCGGGACATACAGTCCCAAAAAAATCTGCTGGTTCAGATTCTGATCAATTTTCATTTTTTTTTTATTTGGGGTATATGCAACATGGATTTTTTTTTTTTTTTTTTAATAACAACACTCCTGACATATGGACGAAGCTTCGCATGTGCATTATAACGTTTGTATGATTGCCTTTTTTTTTTCATATTTTCAGTAACTGCTTATCTCAATACAAATCATTTGTATTTTCCACAAAGGTAGTTTTATACTAATTTAATATTTATATGTATTTTATAAAAACGTGCTGTAAATAATTTATTCTATACCGTTTTTTTCCATGTATAATGCGCCCCCATGTATAATACGCACCCTAAAAATGGCATGTTGATGCTGGAAAAAAGCCTGTACCCATGTATAATACGCACCCAAATTTTGACTCCTACTTAAGTCCGTAAACTTAAAATTATTTCAGAAAAAAGATCATCTTTGGGAACCACCGGATGTTATTCTGCCGGTCAGTATCACTGCGCATGCGCTAGCAAACTCAATAGCGAAGAAATGTTTCCGATTTGTGTCGGGTACATTGTGACGGCAAACGAGCGGGTGATCGAGTAAGCGTCTGATACGAGAGCATTGTGTTCGTATGGAGCGTGTTTGAAGTGAACAGCAGAGAAGAAAGCGCATCTGTAATGGCGGCCTCCGTATGATATCCGGATTTTAAAAAATTAATAAATAAATAATTGTACCCATGTATAATGCGCACCCCAGATTTTAGGACAATAAATTAGTTCAATTTTGCGCATTATACATGGAAAAAAACGGTAATCCTTTCTGGTAAAATAATAAACATTTGGACTCACTACAATTTGTGTGAAAAGAGTCTTTGTACAGTGCATATAAAAAGTCTACACACCCCTATTCAAATAGCAGGCTTTTGAGATTTTTTCCGCCGCAATGACCTGTAAAACTCGAATCTGTGCTAAATGTCCGTTTTCCTGCTTTACAGTAGGTTGCACACACAAAAAAAGGGTTGTACAAAGTGATCTGATGAGGGGTGGTTCCAGGGCAGGTAAGGAAATGCAAAGCTGGAAATGTGTGCGCTGGCGTTGCGCAAGCGCATTTGCATGCGGGACACCAAACAAAGACGTCCGTTTCTTCATCACTCCAGTTAGCAGACTTCATTCCAAATCATGAAAATGGTAATGTATGATATTATTTGACATATAGAATGTTCTTCTATTCCATCATTTCATCTCAATTCTCTAATCAAATAATAACATAATGTATCATCTCTTAAATTGTTTTCTTTGGAGTACGTTTGAGCGCTTCTGGCATATTTAGGAAAAAATGTGCAGCATCTTTTTTTTTTTTTTTCTTTTTTTTAATATACTTCACAAAGCAACTGCATTGTAGCGTAGACAATCAGCGTTCCCTTGTATGCACAAAGAATCATTTGAATGCGGCAGAATTCACGCCAATGATAAGGTTTTTTATTTCCGTTACCTTTTCATAGGACACAGTATGTTATTTTGGTGTGTGTGATTGTGTCCGCATCACACTTTTAGGATTGATAAAAAAGCATTTAGTTTCCTAGTGAATATTCTGAGGAGAATAGTTCACAAATGAGGAAAAGTGAGTGGACTCATTTTCCACATGTTTCTTCCTGGTTCTCTTATGTCATGAAAGGCAGCATTGTCTCCAATTATTTATGTTGTAACAAGAACAATCACCCTCTTTGACCTTCCATAATCATTTACTCTATGTCAACACCTTTTCCACGACCATTTATGGGGAAAAAAGATCACTTTCTAATTCTGCCTGACTCATATTTGACTAGTAAAGATGATTCTAGGCATGCCTTCAAGACAGCTCAAATTTATCGGGAACATATTAAAGTAGCCAAACATTTTTCTGTTTCATGCAGAGTTTCTTCGGCAAACTGAAGAACATGTAAGTATAAAGACGTCAAATGTCTACATTTGTGGAAAGCTTTGAGTTTACAGCATTTTTTTTTTTCTCCTTGAATGCAGTGGTCCTCCAGCACCACCTAGAAGAACAGGTAAGGTCATTTCCCTCAGATAAATGCAATTTGTTTCAGTCCTACATTAGCAAGCGTGTCGTTTTTTCAGGCAACAATGACGACTTTGGGTGGAAACAACATGGATTTGTAAGTAAAGCGTTCTCACGTCAGATTCCGACTCCAACCACAAATATGGCCATTTAGTATTTTCACAATACAACTGATGTGTTCAGAATCAACCAATCAAATTCCAACTTGAAGCCCACATAAAAACCATGAGGCAACCATATGGACTGTAAACATTTCAGTGGCAGGAGGATGAAGAAGAAGAGGAGGAGAATGACATGTATGAAGTTCCTCCGTGTGAGCGTCCGGCTGTTACCGTCCCGCCGAGACAAGTGGAAGAAAACGTTTATATGGGTAACTAAGAATAGTTACTCCTACTCGCACTCACTCAAGTATTGTTTAAAAAAAGCCTTTTAAAAAAGTTGACAGCTCAAGCACGACCCTAACGAGGACGATTACCGTATTTTCCGCATTATAAGGCGCAGCTAAAAACCTCCACTTTTCTCAAAAGCCAACAGTGCGCCTTATAATCAGGTGCGCCTTATATTTGGACAAAGTTTTAAAATGGGCTATTCATTGAAGGCGCGCCTTATACTCCGGTGCGCCTTATAATGCAGAAAATACGGTAAGTGGTGTAGAAAATGCATTTTTTTTAAATTTTGCAGAACGAACCTCCAGTGTGGTAGTCCCACAACGCTTAGCGACACCGGCAGCGTCAAGACTTGGTGGAAAAATTCAGGTGAATACAGCAACGTTGTCCCTTCTGGTCATTTTAGAATATATTTGGTCATGACAATGTTTACCCTCTGTCCTCAGCAGAAACCTCAACATGCTAAGGAGAAGAAACGTGAGCCACACTTTTCCAGCGGCACGGTCGAATAGTACTCAAGGGCCACATTTGATTCTTAAGAAAAATAAATCGGGATGATCTTTAATCGAAATGTTGATAAATGAGTTGAATTTCACCCATCCAACATGAGTGCATGATGTCGAATCTTTTCTGTCTCATCCTTCAGCACCCGAGGTGGACAGAAACGAGAAGCCTGGCAGGAAAAAGATGACGCCTCCTCCTGCTCCCTTTCTTACGTCCACCGTCGAGGAAGGTGCTGCCATTTATGTCAACAAATACAAAAGCAAGAATAACATCCATTTGTTAAAAGTGGGCGTTTTGCTTTCACTCTGTTCGGAAGGTTCATAAGATGTGTCCAGAATGTAATGGAATTATGCATTTGTGGCGCCCCCTAGCGTCTCTGTGCAGCAGTACAAGTATTTGCATTTCTTTCCCTCTGTCTCTAGTTAACTATCCGTAATGTGAGCACATTAATGTTGGGGAAAGTTTTGAAGGAATTTCTCATGGTCTCATTTCACATCACAAAAAAAACGAACTGGCATTTAAACAGGTTTTGCATTTCAGATGTATACCTGGATCCGATTGAAGAACAGGTAAATTGATTAAAATGCTGTATTCTATCCGTCTCACCATCCAACTTCACCAATATTCAACAATCAAATAATTTCAGCATCAAAACATTGGTGATTTTCCAGCGACAAAAAGAGAAATGCAAAAGTTTTATACTCAACTGCTCAATTTTAAACTGGAATTGAAAACACTTAAGAATCTTATTTGATTGTTTTTTCTGCGGGTATTTTTTCTCATCAATCACGTGATGCAAATTGCAAAGTGCTACACAATTCTCATCGTACCATCAAACAACGTGCCTTCTCATATTTCAGAGGGATAACGACGACCTGTATTTAGAACCAGCAGCTGGTAGGGCGCATGAACGTGGACTATGGATTACGTTGATTCAATGTTTGCATAAAAGCTTTTCCACAAAAGGATCTTCATTTCATTTCCTGTCCCTCAGCTTGCCCTCCGGCCCCTCGCGGCCTGATGAAAATATCTTCATCCACCAAGATGGCACTCACGCATTCGCCCATGTATGTCTTTGCCCATCTAGCACTATAATAATAATAATAATAGGCATGGTAAAGATGTATCAAATATTCTCTCTTTAAAAAGATATAAGAAGTTATTTCTTGTATTAAATACCTTGGATGTCAATTATTCGATTTGATGCATGCTTTGACGATGCAGGATGAAGCCTCCACTTCCGAGAGCAAAGTCGGTGAGTGGTCCATGTTCTCTTCCCATTTCAAACATAGGAACTTTTCATTTGCATTTGGCGTTTCATTTAGTATTTCCTTTCTTTTAGAATTCCTTCCTGCCTTCATTGACAGAGGTCAAATCAGGTAAAAATCTTTTTAATATTGATGCCGTCTACGCACTTATTTAGGAAGTAAGCAAGTAAGATTGAGTTTTTCAAGTTTTGATGAAACTCTCATTTTCTGTTTTGAGCTTCTGGTGGTGGGAGGACAAGCAACAAATCTGTGAATGAGGTAAAAATAAAAAAGCTGCATAATAATAATTAAAAAAAAAAGCCTTATATTCATTCTATATTTTTTCATATAGGACAAAGAATGGTTTGCTGGTGATTGCAACAGGAAAACAGCAGAGGATCTTTTACTTAGAGTCAATAAGGTATGGTAATCCTTTCATGTTCCATAAAAATATCTTTAGCAAGTAAGGAATTTGTCCTCGAAGCAGGACAAATTTACTATCTGATGGAGTTTTTGAACTAAAACGATTGTTTGGATTTGTCCTCGCTGTAGGACGGCACCTTCCTCATCCGACGCAGCTCGGCCCAGAACGCACGCCAACCTTTCACCCTGGCTGTGCTCTACCGTCAGAAGGTCTACAACATTCCCGTCCGCTTCCTGGAGGAGATGCAAGGCTTTGCTCTGGGAAAGGAGGGCAAGAAAAGTGAACAGGTGAACTCAGATTGAATGTGTTTAAAGCTAATGCTAACATGACTGGCAATAGGTTTAACCCCTTCAGGCCTAGACGGAGCTCGTAAACCTATACAATTGATAAATCCGACTTTCTCTCCCCTCCGTCAGGTTTTCACCAGCCTGGAGGAGATAGTGACGCACCATAAGAAGAACCAGCTCTATTTGATTGACAGCAAGAGCCAGGCCAAGCACCCAGTCTATTTATCTCACGCGGCACGCTGTTGACATCACGTTTGACGCAATCGGACACGATCTTTAAACTGAAAATGCTGTCACACTTTATTGGACACCCAAAAATTGCTTTCCACAGCATTAAATTGTATCGAAGGGGACATGTTATGGAAAATTGACTTGAAACGAGAATGAAACTTTTCTATAAAATGTTCCCTTTATAATTTAGGAGGTAATAAAACACAGCACAACGCAAGTCAAGTTTATTTATATAGCCCTAAATCACAAACAGTCTCAAAGGGCTTCACATAGACAAACAAATTGACAATTATTCTCAAAGCATCCCCTGATCTTAAGATCCCAAAAGGGCAAAAACTAAAAAAAAAAAAAAATACCAGGGGAAAAATGAGAAACCTTGAGAAGCGAGGATCCCCCTCACCAGGCTGCAATGGATGCAGAAAGGGCACATTAAATACATAATATAAAAAAATCAATGAAAAAAAGCATGTCCAAATGTGTTCATAATTAATTGCACCACTTATAAAAGAAAAATTGATCATACAAATGTTTTTTTTCCCGACTAAAAACATCACCATGTGTTCCTTTCCTTTTTGTCTTTTCCTTTTTGTCATGGTGGGAAAACGAGAAGCTCAAATGAATAGTTTGACCTGATCCCCAGGCAGGCATACTTCCAAATAAACAGCAAAAGAGGTCGTCAGGAAGGAAGACTGTAAACAAACACAGATAAATCAGTGGGAGTGGCAGCATCATTAAATCATCCGGTCACAGCCATGTTGTGTTTCTTTGCTTCGAGTGTCTCGGAGAGGAACAGAGCAACAGAATGTCGCTTTAATTAAATGAAACGCTTGTGAGTTGTGAGGCTGCGGGAGTCTAATTATGAACACTTCCTGGGGGACACGACAATCTGGCAGCTGGCATTCTGTTCTGATGACGTCATGTCTATTCCTCAATAACATCCCGTGATCACTATTGATAAGAAGATGTCGCTGGTAGAGTCACCATAGAAGAAAGGGAATGGACGTTTGACTAAATTCCCTTGACTGGCTGTGATGACGGTTTTTAAGATTATTTTATTGGGGTGGCACAAACATAGTCACGCCCATTCAATCACAGACAGGCATTACTGCAGAACGTGAGGGTAGCGACACCAAGTGGACAAAACTCACACTACACTGCTCACATGCATATATTCTAGTGTTATATGCATGACGTTTTAATACATATAATTTGGGCATTGCTTTGCAAGGATGGTCTGAAAAGAAACCCCGAGATTTATTTCTAGTTATATTTTTAAAATGAAATAAAAAGAGCACTTTCTGTTGGATCTAGTAGGGAATTTAACACACTATGAAAATGTAGAAGGACTAAATATCATGAGTGTTGGTGGAATTGTTTGGGTGTGTGATAGAATTTCAAAGTTGCTAAATTGGCTAAGGAGTAGACGGAGGAGGTCGTCGGCGGAGCAATACGCACGTCTGACCTTCTTGCGGTGACAGCCGTGAGAAAAAAACTTCCGGGGGCTCACTCGTTTTACTTCATACACTGTTTCAGCGTGGATTTTTCATTGCCGGACTTCCCCCCACGGGTGTGTTTATTCCAGGGATACACCGTGGAGTGGCTACGCGAATGTTGAGCGTTAACGTGGACTATTTTTCTCGGCGGAGGTGGCACCGGTTTCACGAGTGACCCTGGGGGCGCTCTGAATGAAAGCAGCAGTTGCCGTGTGAGAGTGAGATTTGAACATCTCCCTCACTCTCGCCGCCTGTCTTCTATTCCACTTTTTAGGGGACGTTGCGAGCGGATACTTGAAAAGCGCACCTCCAAATCCTTCCTGCTTGCCCCCCCCTTTCCCCTTTCCTTTCTGCGAGGAGCCTTTTTGGCGAAGAAGCGTCTGGAAATGGCCCAGATACTGCCCATACGATTCCAGGAACATCTGCAGGTAAGGCAATAAGGCTCCATAATAACGAAGCCACCTTCTTTGGCGCAGTTCCTCGCCCTTGTGTCCGCACACAGGCGGCACATGTCGCATTTAAATGGGAATGTGAAAGCAGAGCTGCGGGCTGTTGCTTGATATAGCCACAGGCCTGGATTAGCCAAAGGATGACTTGGGGGAAATTGAACACTGTACGTGTAGCCATTTTTTTCTTCTTCTAACCTGCTAATGAATATACACCCAAAAAGTCACTGTCATGTCAAGTGTTAGCATCTACGCCATTGCGGTGTTTGGACACATTGCAGTGGAACTAGCAAGTACTCGGCGGTTCTCCTTCACTGAGACTGAATGGTTGGAAAATGCTGTGGCGCTTTCATGATGTCTTGCCCTGCCTGCAGCAGCATCCTTAACTATCCCTGGAGCGTCTAGAACTCATTCGAGCGGTTGGAGTCACATTGTTAAAAAAGGGGGAGGATGATTCTCATAAAATTGACAATAGTGCACATTAATGTTGGATAACGATTCGACCTGCATACTGGAAATATCTATGATGTGGAGTTTGCTTATTTCCTATTGTAACCCAAAACCCCAATTCTAACAGTAAACGAGGAGTCTAAATCAGGGGTCTGAAACTCCAGTCCTCGGGGGCCGCATTCCTCCATGTTTTCCAAGTTTCCCTCGTTAAACACACCTGATTCAATTATCAGGCTCCTGCAGAACGTGAGGAAGAACTGATCACTTGAATCAGGTGTGTTTAACGAGGGAAACTTGGAAAACATGGAGGAATGCGGCCCACGAGGACTGGAGTTTGACAACCCTGATCTATGTGGAGTTTGCTTATATCCTATTGCAATCCAAAAACACAATTCTAAGAGTAAACGAGGAGTCTAAATAGTCCAAATTTATGAATATTGGGTTCAGCTAACCTGCAACCCCAGTGAGGATGGACAATATAGAAAATGGATGATAGAGGGACAAAGATGGCCCCTTTATTTGGACAGCTAAAGTGGAGTTAGCTTGCGTTGTATAATTAATTCATCACATAGAGTAACACAGAGTATTACTTCCGAACTTTGTGTTGTCGATCAAGGCTTCATCTACACATCTGAACTGAATTGAATTTTAGCTGTTTTCCTACTAATATAGCAGTGGCTTGTGATCTTTGTGTCCCAGCAATGAAGTTTCAAGGTCACGCCTTCCCCCACCGGGATCACCTTTAGTGTTTTTAGGCTTGTTAATTGCCATCTTTCATGCAGAAAGGAAGTAGAAACTCATTTTATAGATAGCTACTGCCTGCATACAATATGGCTTGAATTTGTCATTCGAGTTTATGTATTATTTTCATGAAATTCGAAAACACAATCAAATAGTCACAACAGCTAAGCTGTCCCGACAACAACGTTTTTGGACAGTACATTATTTCATGTTGAAAGTTTGAGGCAGAAAAGGCTCAGTGTTCCTCGCTTGGCAGATTCATGGAAAGAAAAGGGGGAAAAAAAGAATGCCCCTTTAAACAGTGTGGGATTTAGAAAGTGACAGTTCTCTGCTTGTCTGGGGAGGAACTGTTCGGACCGTGATGTCGTCCCATAGCAAGCTCCTCTGCTGGGCTGCCAGAAAACTTTGTGACGTACCCCCTCCACCCCCTCCCTTGTCTACATGTTGTTATGGTAACAGCAGGCAGTCAAATGGCCTCTCACTGGAAAAAGCACCCCCACACCACCTTCTTCTGGCCACCAATCCCACTTTTGCCAGCTAGCCAAAGATCCTTTCCTCTCTGTTGAATGGCACGGCGCTCCGGGATGGAGGCGGTGCATTCGCTGCTAATCTCAAGGTTATTTCTTCAAATGACTTTTTATTTTCTTTGGCTGGAAATGAGAAAGAAAGTGCAAGAAATCACACTCTGGGCATCGTCAATTACCCCTGTGAAGACCCAGCAAAGTGGAAAAATGCTTGGAATTTCAAAGCGGGGGGGGGGGGGGGGGGGGATTTTGGGCCTCGCGTTTTCTTTCGAGGCCTTTTATTTACCGAATTCAGGAATGTGACACGGTTGTGGGTCTGTCTGTTCTGTCTGATTGTTTAGGCTTTAGAAGAGCTTCATCATCTCAGTGGTTGCTTGTAGTATCTACAATTTAGCAATGAGTAGCGGATAGCATCTCTGGAAGGCTTTGCTAACACCACTGAGGTTAATGTGGCTTTGCTGCTGGCTGTCTTTGCGCAAAAAAAAAGTCAGCCGCCTCCATACCGCCCCGTGTCAATTTGAGCCAGACCCAAACCGACCTGCTGCTCCAGTGGCTGCTAAAACCGCTCGGACGCATCTGCGCTGATGGAACCGCAGCCCCGGGTCGTTCTTCTGGACATGATATACGGACGAGGTCAGCAAATGGTATCAGGGTTTCCCTTCTCAGGATGTGGAGGAAATGTTGATTTCATCACGCCTGTGAATCAACTGCGACGTTGAAGAGCATCTGTGTCCAGTCACCTAACACCTAACTCATCCTGTAAATAGTTTTCATACACACACTGGCTTCCATTCAAGCAATAAAAAAAAAAGAAATGCCCCTAATCACATCCAAAACTAAAAGGATTTTTTTTCTCATCGAAAACCTAATAAGCTACATACATTGGCGAACAATAATTATAATAATAATAATAATAATAATAATAAATTAAATAATTCATAATAAATCCACTTTAATGCCCAACAACATTTTGTTCCAGTATTCGATTCTATAATTAATCGATTCTGAGACGTTAATGGTGACAGCCCTAATAAGTTGAATATTTGATCATTTTTTTGATAGCCGCAAGCCAACTTGTGTTCCATACCATTTGCAATGTTGCAATTTTCACTTCCGTCTCATCGTACGTTGGAAAGCAGCTGATGTGAGGTGTCAGCAGCGCATCCGCCCACCAGTCCGTCCGTCTGTCCGTCCGGTGACTCACCAGATACCGGCAATGTTGCGTCAGGGCCTAAGTTACTGCCGTTTGTATTTGCGATTGTGGCCTCAAGTGCTCGGGTTTGGTAAACGCAGCTGTAGAAATGGGAAGCTCCGACGTGCGTATGCATGTGCGAGGGTGTAACACTAGACCTTTGTCGGTCCAGAAGGAGGCGGTGTTACGGTGAGTCACTCACTCCACCCTAAACCACTTGGATACCAAAGTTCATGCTGGAATTTAAGACTCCAGCTTCCCTTTTTCTCCTTCAAGCACATTCTAGCAAGCCAGCTCATAGCATTCTTGTCATCTGCTCTCCCTTCTCCACCCACCCCCAGATAGTTTTGGCACGCCAAAGGAGATGCAGCATATGGCTGTAATCCTCCCTCAGGTCTTCTCGGATTTTCACGCTTCTTCGCCTTCATGTTGTGCAATCGAGTAGTCAGATTGATTTCTTTTTTTTTTTTTTTTTTTCTTCCCCCGTCCCGTTCTTATTGAGTTGTTGTCATGTTGCTAAAGATACGACATACATTCTGTGTTCCATGTTTAGTATTTCATGTAAAGCAGATCCCCCCCTCCGGTTTGAAATTTGTCCGTGGCCTTGTTTTGGTTCTCTCAAGCGGCCCGTTGCAAGACAGCGCCGTCTTTGTCATGTGGATTCCTCTCTGCTTGCTTCGGACTCTATCTTGTAGTCAGTTGGACTCGAACAATATGTGCAAAAATACACTTCATGTGATTTTAATTAAAATATGAATTGCTAGCAATATCGCTAAGTGAAGACAATTTGTAATTTTAAGCATTGACATATGAATTTGATGCACAGTTTGTCTTTGCGGGCCATAAAATGATGTGACGGGCCTTATCCGGCCCGCGGGCCTTGAGTTGGACACCTGTGTTATAGAGGGAAAGCGCTGAGTATTTAGGTAAATATAGAAAATCTCCTTTTGATTGCATTTTTTTTTTTTGCATCGTAAGTATGGCGCCAACTGGAAGTTCCAGATTAAATGATGTGCTTGGTGTCTTTGTCGCTATTGTTTGTTCCATCACGACAAACAACTTGTCCACGTTGACTGATGTTTCCCCACTTTTAGTTGCAGAACCTGGGCGTGAACCCAGCCAACATCGGCTTCAGCTATCTGACCATGGAGTCGGACAAGTTCATCTGCATTAGGGAAAAAGTGGGCGAGCAGAACCAGGTGGTCATCGTGGACATGTCGGACCCCACCAACCCCATCAGGCGCCCCATCTCGGCTGACAGCGCCATCATGAACCCCACCAGCAAGGTCATCGCCCTGAAAGGTGAGCGGCGGTCACATTTATAGCCGGATGGGACACGGCGAGGAAAAACATGGCTTTATACCAAGACCAATATTGTCGCCGTCTGATTTTCTAGACTGGTGATGTCTGCATGTTAATCACAATATTTAGTTTGAACAGATTCATCTGCGAGTAGCGAGTGTGGGAACGTTACATTCGTGCCACCACTGACGTTTGCAGCAGTTGTAAAAAAACTCAGTGCAAATTGATTGCGTGCCACGCAAGCACTAATCGAGATGATTCACCCCGGCAGTAACGCTCCTTTCTCTCCGGCCATAATTTGTTCTCGTTTAGGCTCTGGCTTTCATCTGTTTGAGTCTGCTCCGTCTTATCGGACTGACATTTTGTTATGCTTTCTCTCCCTGTCTGTCATTTCTCAGACGGTGAGTTTCTGTCCGTCTGCCCTCCCGAAAGCCTGAAGCCAACCCGCCAGACGTTCTGTTGTGATGATACAATGGGCGTGGCTAGCTCATGAAAGCGTCCAAAATACTTTTCTCCACTTCACACAGCTATTTTGGCTTCCAATCAATCAAAAGGCAGACAACTGTTTAGGAAAGACGCACACACACACACACTGCCCTAACTTAACCTGCTGGTACTATTTATTTATTTTTTTGTGTGAGAAGCTGACTTGTGGTAGCATGACTTGATGCGTGTTCCTGAAGTGACTGTGCGGTATGCATTGTCCGATATACGACCCACCCAAAACACTCGCCTGACGCAGACATGACCTCACCTGGGAGGTCGGTCTTTAAAATGACACATGGAATTTTCTGGGCCATCACATTTCGCACGTGTGACCTTTTTTATTTTTTTTTCGTTTTTAATAACTGCTGCCTGGTCATTGACATCCATGAACGTCCGTCTTCCCCCTTAGCTGCAAAGACGCTGCAGATCTTCAACATTGAGATGAAAAGCAAGATGAAGGCTCACTCCATGACGGAGGAGGTCATGTTCTGGAAGTGGATTTCGGTCAACACGGTGGCCTTGGTGACGGACACCGCCGTCTATCACTGGAGCATGGAGGGGGATTCCCAACCCAACAAAGTATTTGATCGGCACGCCAGCCTGGCAGGATGCCAGATCATCAACTATCGAACCGACGAGCAACAAAAGTGGTTACTGCTGATCGGGATTTCGGCGCAGGTACCCACGTTTGCGACGGCGATTTGAGATACAAGGCCTGCTCGCTTCAGCAATTTTGCTCAATGTTTTTGTCGGCTCGCCGTCGCAGCAAAACCGCGTGGTCGGGGCAATGCAGCTGTATTCCGTGGAGAGGAAAGTGTCGCAGCCGATAGAAGGTCACGCCGCCGCCTTCGGGGAGTTCAAAGTGGAGGGCAACGCCAATCCGTCCACCCTCTTCTGCTTTGCCGTGCGCTCGCAGGCGGGCGGGAAGGTCGGTAGCGTTTTTTTTTTTTTTTTTTTTTTGCTTCCGTTGTTATTTGCGCAATATCTTATTTGAACGTGTTGAAAATTCATCCAGTTGCACATCATCGAAGTGGGCCAGCCAGCTGCAGGAAACCAACCATTTGCAAAGAAAGCAGTGGATGTGTTTTTCCCTCCAGAGGCCCAGACAGACTTTCCTGTCGCTATGCAGGTATGCCAAGGACCCCCTCCCAAGGAACTCCGAGAGCGTTACATTTGTGGTTTTTTTCCCCCCACAGATCGGAAGTAAGCACGGTGTCATATATTTAATCACCAAGTACGGGTACATCCACCTCTACGACTTGGAGTCGGGAGTGTGCATCTACATGAACAGAATCAGCGCCGAGACTATCTTCGTCACGTCGCCTCACGAAGCCAGCTCGGGCATCATCGGAGTCAACAAGAAGGGCCAGGTGAGCGAGCGAGCGAGCGGGAAGCCGGGCCACGCATTTGCGCTGACGTCTTCATTTCCTTTCTAGGTCTTGTCAGTATGCGTGGAAGAAGAAAATATCGTCAACTATGCGACAAATGTCCTCCAGAATCCGGAGCTGGCCTTAAGGATGGCCGTCAGGTCCAACCTGGCCGGCGCCGAGGAGCTTTTCGCCAGGAAGTTCAACACCCTGTTCGCCCAGGGAAGTTATTCAGATGCGGCAAAGGTTGCTGCGTCAGCACCTAAGGTTGGTGTCCTCAATTGGAATATTCCAAAGCAAATGTACGGCCAAGTTTCTTTTTGCTACCTCCCCAATTCTTCCAACGCCTGACTCAGGGTGTCCTGAGGACCGCCGAGACCATCCGTAAGTTTCAGAGTGTCCCTGCCCAACCGGGTCAGGCATCGCCACTGTTGCAGTACTTTGGTATTCTGTTGGACCAGGGTCAGCTCAACAAATTTGAATCCCTGGAGCTGTGCAGGCCCGTCCTGCAGCAGGGCCGCAAGCAACTGCTGGAGAAGTGGCTGAAGGAGGACAAGGTGCGAAAGAGACTTGGAAACTGTCAATATTGTGCCTGGTTTGACTGCGCAATGTCTGCAAATTGTAGCTGGAGTGCTCAGAGGAGCTGGGGGATCTAGTGAAGGCTTCTGACCTGACCCTCGCTCTTAGCGTGTACCTCAGAGCTAACGTCCCCAACAAGGTCATTCAGTGCTTTGCGGAGACTGGCCAGTTCCAGAAGATAGTCCTCTATGCCAAAAAAGTAACTATGGACCGCCTCTGACATTATTTTTTTTTTCCCCATTCGGTGCACCCCGCCCAATGAGGCCGCATGTTTTCATTTAATATTTGAATTGTAAAATGATCGGCGGCCCTGCTGCATTTCCACAGGTCGGCTACACCCCCGATTGGGTGTTCTTGCTGAGGAATGTGATGCGCGTCAATCCCGACCAGGGACTGCAGTTTGCTCAGATGCTGGTGCAAGATGAAGAGCCGCTGGCCAACATCAGCCAGGTAACACGTCAGCTTGTCAATCATACGATTCAGTCCTGCCACGTACCCCCCCCCCCCCTTTTTTTTTTTTTTTGTGAACATGCGGCGTGGGAGCCGCGTTTTATGTTATTCCAGATGTGCCAGCAATGCCAGGAATTCCCAGACTCCCTTTTCCTCCGCTTCAGAGTCGCGCCGCCACTTTGCTCCTCCTACGACCCAGCGCTTTGCTTTGTGACCTGTTGGTTCTAGGTTGTGGATGTGTTCATGGAAGGCAACCTGATCCAGCAATGCACCTCCTTCCTGCTGGACGCTTTGAAGAACAATCGGCCGGCCGAAGGACACTTGCAGACACGCTTGCTCGAGATGAACCTCATACATGCGCCGCAGGTCAAGACTCGAGAGGGGGGGAAAAAAAAGATACACTGAGGTTTTGCCATTTGATTGACCGCCGCAACCTTTATTTAGGTGGCAGATGCCATCCTGGGCAACCAGATGTTCACGCACTACGACCGAGCCCATGTTGCTCAGCTGTGCGAGAAGGCGGGCCTTCTGCAGAGAGCTCTTGAGCACTACACTGATCTTTATGATATCAAGCGCGCCGTGGTGCACACGCATCTGCTCAACCCTGAGGTACTCCTAAAGTAGGGTGGGGAACCAAAACATTCTTTTGAGAAGATGTCTAAAATTGTCTTCCTTTATCCAGTGGCTGCTAAATTTCTTCGGCTCTTTGTCGGTCGAGGACTCGTTGGAGTGTCTAAGAGCCATGCTGTCTGCTAACATCAGACAGAACCTGCAACTCTGCGTGCAAGTAGCGTCCAAGTACCACGAGCAGCTCGGGACTCAGGCCCTGGTGGAGCTCTTTGAGTCCTTCAAGAGTTACGAGGGTAAGTGTCCCGAGCGCCGCGTTTGGGCTTCAGCGGCCAAAGCAGTCATCACTCCTTCTCTCTCTATTCAAGGCTTGTTTTACTTCCTCGGCTCGATTGTGAATTTCAGCCAGGAGCCCGACGTTCACTTCAAGTACATTCAGGCGGCGTGCAAGACGGGACAGATCAAAGAAGTGGAGAGGATCTGCCGAGAGAGCAACTGTTACGACCCGGAGAGGGTTAAGAATTTCCTCAAGGTGCCCCTTATTCTCCTGCCAATGGTACCGAATGAGAGCTTTTCAATGACCTGTGTGGGCTTCCCCCCCCCCCCCCCCCCTTGCTAGGAAGCCAAGCTGACAGACCAGCTTCCTCTCATTATTGTATGCGACCGCTTTGATTTTGTCCACGACCTGGTGCTCTACCTCTACCGCAACACTCTGCAGAAATACATCGAAATCTACGTGCAGAAGGTGAGTCGCTCGCTATATGCACCCGATGAGGCAAAGGATGATTTCTGTCGGGAACTGCATAACAGCTTGTACGGTTTGCTAGGTTAACCCGAGTCGATTACCGGTGGTGGTAGGCGGCCTGTTAGATGTGGACTGCGCCGAGGACGTCATTAAGAACTTGATCACGGTGGTCAGGGGGCAGTTTTCCACCGACGAGCTTGTGGACGAGGTGGAGAAACGAAACAGGTCAGACCGAACCGTTTCCTTTCTTCTTAAGAGTGACACGAACAACAAGACGCTTCCCGTGCGTAGGTTGAAACTTCTGTCGCCGTGGTTGGAGTCGCGTATCCACGAAGGCTGCGAAGAGCCAGCCACCCACAACGCCGTGGCCAAGATTTACATCGACAGCAACAACGCACCCGAACGCTTCCTGAAAGAGAACCCCTTCTACGACAGCGCCGTGGTGGGACGCTACTGCGAGAAGAGAGACCCTCACCTTGCTTGCGTGGCGTACGAGCGAGGCCAGTGCGACTTGGACCTCATCAAGGTGACCGCGTCGAAAATGACACCATCACCTCGGCTGGATCCAAATATGAAGATTGTAAACGTATGGATGATCTAGGTTTGCAACGAGAACTCGTTGTTTAAAAGCGAGGCTCGCTATTTGGTGCGACGGAAAGACCCGGAACTTTGGGCCAACGTGTTGGAGGAGAACAACCCCTACAGGAGGCCACTCATCGATCAGGTCATATTCTCACGCTCGGCTCAGGTGGCCGTTTTATCGTTAACTACATCCACGTGTACTACTTGTTTTGGTCGATTGCAGGTGGTGCAAACCGCCTTGTCGGAGACCCAGGACCCAGAGGAGGTGTCGGTTACCGTCAAGGCCTTCATGACGGCCGACCTGCCCAATGAGTTGATTGAACTTCTGGAGAAGATCGTGCTCGACAATTCTGTTTTCAGCGAACATAGGTTCGGATTACTTCTCTGGTTCTTCTATATCAAACAAATTTGTTTTAGGTTCATTTACCTGACATGTTTCGGCGGAATCTTCCGCCTTCATCAGAGACTCTGATGAAGGCGGAAGATTCCGCCGAAACATGTCAGGTAAATGAACCTAAAACAAATTTGTTTGATATAGAAGAACCAGAGAAGTAATTGAAAAAGAAAAAACAAGATGAACCTAGTACAACTATAGGTTCGGATTGCTCGGTGCCCAATTTCAATCACTGAACCGTCATTATTTTTTTTTTCCAACAACAATTTCTTTGTCTGTGGCCAGAAACCTTCAGAACCTGCTGATTTTGACGGCCATCAAGGCGGACCGCACACGCGTGATGGAGTACGTCAATAGGCTGGACAACTACGACGCCCCGGACATCGCTAACATCGCCATCAGCAACGAGCTCTTCGAAGAAGCTTTTGCCATTTTTCAAAAGTTCGACGTCAACACGTCCGCCGTGCAGGTACGGAAACGTCATCTCGGTATTGCAACATCCTTAGGTTCTTGAACTCCCCTGCTCTCTCTCTTAGGTATTGATAGAACATCTAGGCAACTTGGACCGGGCCTACGAATTTGCTGAGCGCTGCAACGAGCCAGCGGTATGGAGCCAGTTAGCCCGGGCGCAGCTGCAAAGAGACCTGGTCAAGGAGGCCATCGACTCGTACATCAAAGCCGCGGACCCCTCGTCCTACATGGAGGTGGTCGACGCGGCCAGCAAGAACAGTACCTGCCTTTCCTTTTCGGCTACTCCGCTCATTTTCATAAGCGCGTCGCTTTCAACCAAGGCGTGGCTTTGCAGATAACTGGGAAGATTTGGTCAAGTTCCTCCAGATGGCTCGCAAGAAAGCGCGGGAATCCTACGTGGAGACGGAGCTGATCTTCGCCTTGGCTAAAACCAAGCGTCTGGCTGAGTTGGAGGAGTTTGTCAGCGGGCCCAACAACGCTCACATCCAGCAGGTGAAATCCGAAGAAGTTGCCGCGCAGCGGGAGTGATATTCAACGTCGCTCGGCTCCGGTCTTCCTCCGCAGGTGGGGGACAGATGTTACGAAGAGGGAATGTACGAGGCCGCCAAGCTCTTGTACGACAACGTGTCAAACTTTGCTCGACTGGCGTCCACGCTCGTGCACCTCGGAGAGTACCAGGCCGCCGTGGACGGCGCCAGGAAAGCCAACAGCACTCGCACTTGGAAAGAGGTAAGAGGAAAGAGCAACGTCTTTTTTTTTTTATTTTTTTTATTTATTTTTGCTCTGACGCACATCTCGCCGCCCCGTCTGTCCGGCAGGTTTGTTTCGCTTGCGTGGACGGCGAGGAATTCCGTCTGGCGCAAATCTGCGGCCTCCACATAGTCATCCACGCCGACGAGCTGGAGGACCTGATCGCCTACTACCAGGACCGCGGCTACTTTGAGGAGCTGATGGCTCTGCTGGAGGCGGCTCTGGGCCTGGAGCGGGCACACATGGGCATGTTCACTGAGCTGGCCATTCTCTACTCCAAGTTCAAACCTCAGAAAATGAGAGAGCACCTGGAGCTCTTTTGGTCCAGAGTCAACATTCCAAAGGTGGGATCCAAATGCTATGTGCGCTCAGATGCTAGTTAGTTAGCGGCAAAGATCAATACGTACCCGTAATAAAACTGTACATAATCTTTTCATATCCGTTTTTTTTTGTAGATCGATACATTTCCGGGTGCTGTTGTTAATTTTCAAAAATGCTCCTTTGCCTGCTGCTATTTAAAATGGCCAAGGTCTACCTAATTGGTGGCCATCTCATCTAAACTCCAGAATATCTCATTGTGCTGGTTGTCTAATACTTTTTTCTGGTTCTTTGCCCACCAGGTTCTGCGCGCAGCAGAGCAGTCCCACCTATGGGGCGAGCTGGTTTTCCTCTACGATAAGTACGAAGAGTACGACAACGCCGTCCTCACAATGATGTCCCATCCGACCGAGGCGTGGAAAGAAGGACTTTTCAAAGACATTATCGCAAAGGTGCCTGGCGTGGCTATATTGGCCCTTTTCTTGTTTCTTCTTGCCAGTCAACATGTCTTGTCTTTTGTTCTAGGTGGCCAATGTGGAGTTGTACTATAAATCTCTTTCCTTCTACCTGGATTACAAACCTCTTCTACTCAACGACTTGCTGACTATCCTCTCCCCGCGCTTGGACCACAATCGAGCCGTCAACTTTTTCACCAAGGTAACCACGACAGGGATGCTCTTTAAGAATTCTCAGCTGTTGCGACGTTTCATCCTTTATCCCACCTCAACCAGGTGAAGCAGCTCAAACTGGTCAAGCCGTACCTGAGGTCTGTCCAGACTCACAATAGCAAGTCGGTCAATGAAGCCCTCAACAACCTGCTGACAGAAGAGGAGGATTATCAGGTCTCTGTCTCCTTCATTTTTTCTTTTCTGAAACTTGTCTTTTATGTCACAATGGAAGAAAAACGGCCGATTTTTTTTTTCTCTCATTCGTCCTCCAGGGCCTCAGAGCATCCATCGACGCCTACGATAATTTTGACACCATCGGCCTCGCCCAGAGGTTGGAAAAACACCCGCTGATCGAGTTTCGCCGCATCGCAGCTTATCTGTACAAGGGCAACAACCGCTGGAGACAGAGTGTGGAGCTCTGCAAGAAAGACAAACTCTACAAGGTGAGCGGGAGGGTTAGGGCATGTACGCAGTGTCCCCAAAACGATCCACCTCATTTTACAGCGGGTGCAATTTTTTGGGGGCTATTTCTTGAACTATTCTACCGTGTTGAGTAACTCTTGGCTCGTATGTCTTTCCCAAGGATGCGATGCTGTTCGCTGCCGAGTCGAAGGACGCCGAGCTGTCGGAGACCTTGCTGCAGTGGTTCCTGGAGGAGGGCAAGAAAGAGTGCTTTGCCGCCTGCCTCTTCGCCTCCTACGACCTGCTACACCCCGACGTGGTGCTGGAGTTGGCCTGGAGGCACAACATTGTGGACTTTGCCATGCCGTACTTCATCCAAGTGATGAGGGAGTACCTCACAAAGGTTTGCACTCCATTTCTTAGATTTAGTAAGATCAGCTCTAGTTTTTTTTTTTTTTTTTTTTTTAATTGTATTTTATGCTTAATGCCTTTTTATTCTTCAGAGCCATTTCTTGTCGAAACCTAGCGCTTCAAATGACAAGTTACTTGGAGCGGCATATGAAATCAGTCATTCCAAGGAAATGTAGCCTCAAGTTGCATTTGTCCATGACCCAGCTCCTTAACTGAAAATATTTCTTAATATTTTTTTCGATAAGAATATTTGCACTTCCACATTGTGCCCCTTCTGTTATTTACACTTGTCCACTAGGGGCAGTATAATACAGATACATACGTTCATTTAACAACTCCATAGTCCATGACTCATTTGCAAAATGACTGAGAGTATTGTTGCCTTATCTCACCACATCATCACTGTTTAAAGATATACAAGGAGTTGTAAAGTTTGCAATTGTAACTCAAATTTCCACTCGCAACTCGAGAACAAAAGTCGGCCAAACAAAAAGTCGCGCTGTCGTCACATTGAACATCCTCAGAAAGAGCAGTTTCAAATTCTAGCTCAGTGTGGTCACTTGAGGTCATCTTTGGGTTTCTTTTTTCCAGGTTGACGAATTTGCGCCGAAGGTGACGGTCTCTGGCCCCCCCCTTTTTATATTTCTCTAATGTGTTTTGTCTGCGCTTGTCGTAACCTCTCCTGACAGCATGATAACTAGCCACGATTAAGTGTGTTGGCTTTTGTTCCTCTTCAACAACAAAAGAGCATGTTGTTCTGCAGTTACTGCTATGGCACATGAACAACTGGTTCATTAGCCAATCTCGCGTTAACTAGCTGCCACCCTCCAAGGATTAACTCTGTTACACGTCAGGCCGGTGATGTGTACATTATACAAATCTATTGATATTGGCCCTAATAAGTGGTTAATAAGCATGTGACGACGTCACTTGTACAATTGATAAAACATTTCAGACTTAAGTTTAAATCCGATATGTTTGATGGCCCAGCCTGGTCATGGAAACAGTCGCTGTCTATGCATAAATAATAATGCATCAGATTTATATCGCGCTTTTCTGGACAATCAGACTATTTGCAGTGGATACATTTTTCATATGTTCGCATACTCTGCAAGCAGCCACGGCTACCGTGATGCATGCTATTGTTGCTAATCTTACTAAGTATTATGGGTTGCCAAGAAGTAGCGAGGCCAAAGTATGTGTGCGTTGATGCATGGAACTGAAGCCTTCACACCTTCCTCCAGCTTCTCAGGAACAGGATTAGCCTGTTACCGCGCTAACCCCTACTGCTGCGTGTGTAATAATTCACTCTTGGATGGGAAATACAAAGGTTGATGATTTTATTCGACCCTGGGATTGGTCTCATGGCGGATATGTGTGACGCATCCCAAAGTTTCCCGCTTTCTAACTCTGGGTTAAAACTGTGTGCAGAGTTAAACTAACTCCAAATGTGTGCTTCCTTGTTTGGGCCCATTATGGTATTGTTGTTTTTGTATGAATTTAATTCAATATCAGCTGCCAGTCAGAGGAGTCCGACAAAAATACTCTTTATTGTGCTAATAATGCTTGGTTTTGGTAGTCGTAGATGGAATAATAATCTAATTTAAGACTAAATGTCTATTATTGTGGCTGTAATTTGCAGTGCAGTTTGACACTATCCCGTACAATGGTAAATAATTATTTACCTTTTCATGTACGTATTTATATCACAGTCGGATTTTAAGGACGTTCCAAACTGAATACTGCTCTCTGGTGCCCTCAGGTGGACAATCTGGAGACAGCCGAAAGCCAGAGGCAAAGTGAAGAGGTGGCAGAGGCTCAGCCGGTGGTTTATGGTAAGTACCAGTTTATCCGCACTGCTAGCGGAACTGACGCTTTCCACTTGTGAATTGACAAAAAGAAAGGTGAGTCAAGTCAGGATTGTGCGTTGATGAAATGGCCCCAATCTTTAAATCTTGTGTGTTCAGGCCAGCAGCTGATGCTAACCGGCTCGCCCGCTCCAGTGGCCCCCCAGCCGGGGTATCCGGGCTATAGCTACCCCGCCAACGCCGCCGGCTACCCCGCTCAGCCCGCTTACGGCTTCCCCATGTAGAGGACCGAAGCGTACCGTCCTTTTCCTGCACCCTCACTGAACCGAGCTGGATGCTGAAGTCCAACCTCACCTTCAGCCAGGCACCCCTGCTAATTCACTGGAACATTTTCACCCCCTGCACCTGGGATACATCGGTCCTGATCCATTGACTTTTCCGTAATGAGTTTCAGGAGGAAGGTGGAGGGAAAACAAACCAAGATGAAATAAATTTCAAATCAAATGCTTTGTGCTGCAGTTTGTGCATGTGCTGCCAAAGTCTATTGCTGCAAGCAGGAGCACAATTTACATGTTCCACACAAGTATATCCAGTATTATGAATCATACGTATGTCCAATGCAACTTTTCCAACTAACATTCGGAGAACGGAGGAGAAAAAAGATTTGCCGGTGTCCTGATGCAGCTCGGGTCAACAATAATCATTGTACCGAAAGCAATGTATAATTTAAGATGTAGTGAAATACTAATCAAAGAATATTACGAAATCTATGTATTGTCTATAGTCTGTCATTGTAGTCTGAAAAGCATATTTTGTAAGAAAACAGACAAAATGCCAAAAACAGCAGTTACTAAATGCTTTTGTGGCAGGTTTGGTGGTTTACAGAAGTTCGATTTATCTGCACAAGAATAAACTTTACACGCAGTGTGATCCTATCTATTCTTTGCCTGCGAGCGTTCGTAGTTTCAGTCCGAGAGAAGTGAAGTTGTTTGTGGAGGGCGTTACCGTGACGTATGTGACACGCGCTTTCTTTTTTCTCCCCCCCCCCCCCCTTTGAGGATAAAACCTCCAAGTGTCCCGTTTCCAAAATAAATCGAGACGAGATTTATTTTTAATTTTACTTAATTCGCTGTCACTGAAGAGCGAAAAAGAAATCCTGCGCCACGCCCTCCCTCCGCCTCATTCCGCTCTCGCCACCACTCACACGCACGCGCCTGTCTCTTCTCGGCCACGCGCTTTTCACCAATTCGCGAGGACATTAAAGTTCTCCGAACGCGCCTCTTTCCTCCGCCGTTCCCCCCCACTTCCTGGTTCCTTCATCTACTTTTCCGTTCTCCCGGTGACACGTAAGTTCCCACGGCAGTCCACACGGTCGTGGCCACGCGCACGGAGCAGTCGCTCGCCTCCACCTGAGTCCGGGAGGGCGCGCGAGACAGGCGACGTACATCCGTGTCTGTGACTGGGTCTTATTTGAGGCTCAGCTTCCACAAAGATTTAACACTCCTGACAGGCATTTTTTCCCCCTCAGAGCTGTCTTGTTAAAATCAAAATGGAGATAAAAGGGACATGTGGAAGACCTTTCCACACACCGAGGTGTCTGGCGGCGGCGGCGCCCGCTGGGAGGTCCAAGTTAACCCACCCTGGGAAAGCGATTCTGGCAGGTACGTAATTTTCAAACTATCTCACGAAAAAGTGACATAAAATGTCAGAATAACTTACAGTACACTTAGCGCCTTGAAGTCTGTCAAGTACCAGTTGCTTTTTTTCCTCTTTTGTTTTGGTTTGTTGTTTTTTCTTAGGTTGAGGCTAAGCAGTCTTTTGCCAAAACTATCGAATTAAATTACACGCAATATTTCCAGGAGGTAAAGAAAGCGGTGCCTTGAGATACGAGTGTATTTCGTTCCACGATCAGGTTAATAGCTCAAATCATTTGAATGAATGGAAATGCACTCAAGGCTTTATCAGAATTGACCTGCTGATGTTACAATGTCGTTTCATGTCTCAGTCAGCAAGGGCACGATGCCATTTAATGCTTTTAGAGAGGAGTGATATGCATTATATGAAGGGCAGGCCCTTGGACAAAGAAGCAGTTATTAGTTTTTTTTTTCCTGGGGTGGTATTTACGAATAGGGGCGGAGTTTATTTGTAAAAACACACTTTGAATAATCCGACCATGTCACTCACTTATACAATTTTTGACTGTAATGGTAATCATCTTTAGAGATGCTGTCACTGTGTCTTGTAAGATCATCTTTAAAATGATGCAGGGAAATTCACGGCGGTTCGTTTGGTCCTGCTGTTTTGGTTAGCGACAGTGATCAAATGGACTCGGTAGTTACCGATTTAATCTCGGTAGTGTTTTTTTTGTTTGTTTTTTTGAGCGATGCATTCATTTCCTCTAAAATGAATGTAAGATTGATAGACGTGTTGTCATTGCTGCCAAAGAAGATTGTTTTAAAATACGGAGATGATGGTTTTGTCCATCAGTCCTTGTTGTTGAGACCGCCCACTGTGCTGTTGATCAGTGTGCTGCAGCACTTTCCGGTGATTGGAGTGGCAACTTCAGCGGGGTTCCTTTGTGGCAGGAACACACTGATTTTGCGTGCGTGTGTCGACGCAGTAAATATGTCAAGAATGGGTGTGAATCAAATTTGAACCTTATCGTGACGATCTTTATAAAAAAAAAAAAAAAAACCTTCCTTTTGGTATACAGATTCTTTATTAGCTAGCGTGGCATGGGCCAGGCGTGCCTAATAATCTGCACGCTTGACACAGTTGTGGCTTTCTATGGAATGGTGGGCCCATGTTGCTTGATGCCATCCTGTGGGGGTTCTTTCCCTTCCCCCCTCCTCCGCCGCCAGCCCTCAGCAGCCTGATTGACTGGCTCGGGTCCCGTGTCGCCCCCCCTCTCCCTCTCTCGCTGTAACTCGTTTCCAGACCGTCCGTCCGGTTTTGCAACAACAGCAGCGTTGCAACTCCTGTGGGCCTCCCTGTCCAAGATATCCAGATAAAACCTGATTTGGGTTGAGAATGACGCTGCATCTCCTCTCCAGCGCCGGTTAGTGTTGTCTGTGTGGAAGGAGAAGACTTTCGAGTGCATGCCTGAGGGCTCCGTCCGGGTAGTCAAAGCAAGAAGTAGAAGGTCAAGTCTTAATGCACTACATTTGCTGTCATTGGCTGCTTCAGCTTCTCTCACGCTGCTGACGGTTGAAGTTGGGACACCAAACAAGAGCGGGCCACTTTCAGGCCTGAGGGCAGAGAGGCGGAAGAACAAAATGGACTTAAGATTTGTTGGCCTTTCTGTGAGAGATGGAAAAAACGTTTTTGTGGAAATGCCATGTTTCCTCGTTTTTTTTTTTTTTTGTGCTCGGTTCACCCTCAGGCAGCATGGCAGCCTGAGTGCTCGTCTCCTCTCGGGCTGAGAGAGCTCGTCATTCAAGCAAGCTTGTCGGCCATTTTCAATGGAAGTGACCAGCTCAATGACTTTTATTTGTCGTTGAAGCTCTTGACCACGCTGACCATGATCTTTTATTATTTTCTTCATTGCAAGTTACCAAAGCACTCAAAGTATAACGACAGTCATTTATTGTGATTTTTAAGATCATCTAAAAAGAACGATTCTAGTCAACTTGCCATCAAGAAGAATCCGTGAGCCAAGAGGGGAGGGAGCGTTGCCCGGCCGGCCGGGACATAGGAAGCCGAAAAGGCCACACCGAGATAAATAATTCTTTTCATCTTCCATGACGCTGTAAATATTAAGAGTCTATTTATAGGAAGCCTTTCCTCTAGCCTTATTCTTCGCCGTTAAATATGAACCATAACATTTTCCTCCATTCTCATCCTAAGAGAATTGGAAATGAGCAACATGTGGATTAATAATAAATCACTATTGCTCCTTTTTAATTGGCCGGTAGGTGCACGGATGATGACGACGACGACAATGCATTATTGATTGCTTGGTTGTTAATTGTGTGATGAAACGGAGATCGTCACTTTTAAACACTGCTGTGCTTCAGCCGGACTTGGAGTAAGCGTCATCCATGTTTCCCCCCCCCCAAAAGGACCATGTTAAGAAGGATGTTAAGAGGCCAGGGAAATAAAGGAGTGGCTGAAGAAGAAGCAGATTATAGTCGGTGGCCAGACCTCGACCCAATAAAGAACTCGATGATAATTCATTTGTGGCACAAGGATGCAACATGTTTTTTTAATCCTATTCATCAATTTTTAACAAAATAATCACCAGATGAATCAAGTATTAAAAGAATTAAATGCAGCCCTTCTATGGTGTGCTTAGAGATGGATAGTCAGATGTTTTTCCATTTCTCATCCACTCTTGTTTGTGTGTATCTGACAAGGCATTTTTTTTTTCAACTCTACCTCTTTGCGCCCAATATTACTCCAGTTCCATTTTCATTTTTTCCGCCGTAATAGCAAGTGTCAAGGATCTATGTGGACGCATCGATTTTATGACCGCGCGGAGGATGGGAAGGTGCAGCAGCAGAGGTTGACGATAAAGATTAATGGCCGCTGGGCACATGTAGCCCACGTTTGGCACTCATTTCAAGTGCGTTTGTGCGATTGTGTGCCAGATGAAAAACGCAGAGCACATGTAGTGGGCAGCTCACACCATTCGTCACGTTGTTTGTTTTCTTCCCTGCTCATGAATGAGCTCAATTGTTTTCTCTTTCCCGACACGCAGCCACCCAATTAGGCCGCGCCACGTCATCGCAAACTGTGGGGACCATCATGTGACTTGTATGAACCTTCTGGGCGTGTTATTGTGGCGAACATCACGGGGGTCACCAACGTGTTGATTCCAGGAATGGGAGCGAATAAGCTTGTATGTTGGGTGCGTCAGGAAAATTCCAAGACTGGTGTCATTAAACCAAATTGCAACATAATTAAGGTTCCCATGTCAGGAAAGTTCCAGGACCGGTATGTTGAACGCTATACAATATGTCCAAATGACAACATGATTGAGTTTTCCGTTCAACGTGTAACGCACCAGCCTAAAAACTGTGAATGGGAATTTTGTGAACCCAAAAAAATAGACGTGCAATCTTAAGAAAAAAAAAATCATAATAATATTGTTGCTAATTCTGATCACGTAGTAGTTCACTCGATACACTGGGCTCGAGTCCTACTCTTCACAATTTATGTGAGGCTTTTGTACCGGCCGGCGTCTATTTTTACCACGTCACTTAATTGGATTGAAGTCACAGACATCTTCTCTTATCGATTTCCCTTAAATGAAATCAGTTCATCCTCCAGATGGGATGATTAAGTTGATAGCGTTAACGATATGCTGAGCCAACGTGATTTAGCCATGTCACAATGCGGGCAATGTTGCGCAATTCACTTGCTCATGATTGCCTTTCCACTCTTGTTTTGCTTTCATTTTGTGCTTGTGTGTATAATGTGTCTGTGTTTTTGTGCGTGTGTGTCATTGAGTTAATGGAGGGTCTTGGCCTGTGTAATGGAGCCCCCTCCCTCGGCAGGCTGCATGATTTAATTAATGTCATCCTTCTCTGTGTCCTCCCTCCTTCCCGTGTGGATTGTGAGGTTTAGACGGCAAGCTCCCCGTGTCCGTTCATGCTTCCATATTTCCGAGCATTCTCAAACGTAATAAACCCCAAATGTGACTGCTCTGAGTGGTTTGGCCGTGAGTTTGATTTCGCTTCAACCAGCTCGCCAGCCAGCTCAAGTCATTTTCCAACCATCTGTGACGTCATGGCACCTTGTTGTCATGCAGGCAGGCGCAGGCTCCTGGAACATACAGCCTGAAGCTAAGCTAAGCACGGGTGCTAAGCTAACAGCCAATTTTGAAGTTGTCTTTTTTTGAGGGGATTTGATAAGGGTTGTTGAATTTTCAGGCGGAATCGCTGGCGGCATCGAGATTTGCATCACCTTCCCCACCGAGTATGTGAAGACCCAACTGCAGCTGGATGAGAAGGCCAACCCTCCCAAATACAGAGGCATAGGTGAGTTGAAGGAAAAATAAGGGTTTGTTTTCACCATATCCGTTCAAACATCGTAAAAAGTGTACAGTATAAAAAAAAAAATATCGTGTGTTGACTCTCCGGAGCTCATTATCAAATTTAATTCCCCGCTGTGAATGTTTATGTCACTTAAGACGCATCACAAAAAAACTCACTATGCATCCCCAACAGACACACACACACACACACACACACACACACACACACACACACACACGGACGTTCACACACGTTATCTTTTGACATGTGCTGCATCTTGGGGAACATGCTAATGAGCGCTCCAGACAGCTGCTGCCTTTTCTGCTCACTAGTGCGTTGCTTTGGCGCTTTTCCTTGTCAACTCTTCAAATGCTTCATGTGTTAATAGGTTTGCTAGTTAATAGCAAATTCTGACTCGCTCCATTCTACGAAATGGACGAGCCGACACAGCCATTCTAAATACCGTAATTTTCGGACTATAAGTCGCGGTTTTATTTGGGTGGGGGGGGGCGACTTATACTCAGGAGCGACTTACATACATATACATGTTTTTTTTCCCTTCTTTGGGCATTTTATGGCTGGTGCGACTTATACTCCGGTGCGACTTAGAGTCGGAAAATTACGGTAAATCAATATTACTGATAGATTAAAAAACAACAATCTGTGTTTCATTGTCTAGGTGACTGCGTGAGGCAGACGGTGCGGAGTCACGGTATCCCGGGACTCTACCGAGGACTCAGCTCGCTGTTGTACGGATCCATCCCCAAATCCGCAGTCAGGTATGCAATCAACTCCCCAAACACAAGCGGCTCGTTAATGAACCGATCCAGATGATTACCACGAGACATTGTGGAGACATTACAACATCCGCTTTGTGGTAGAAGTTTTTTTTTTGTTTTTTTTAACTGCTTGCAACTGGAAAGCGAGAGTGGAAAAAAAAAAAAGCAAAACACGGCTGCCGTCGCTTACCTGGAAGCGTTTGCTCACACAGTCCAATTATTCAAGCCCATTAGCCGCCACGCATAGCAGAAATGCCACGCCGCCACTCTCGAGAGTGATAGTGTTGTTGTTCACGCGCAGCCGTGACATTTATTTCCTGTCAAACGCAAACACACACAAAATAAAGCCACAGGGGGGGCGGGGACTGGCTTTCCTGTTTCTCATTTGGCTTTGTTTGCATACCTGCACGCATATGTGTGTGTGTTGGGCTGGAGGGTCGCGCCTGTCCCTGCGATGGAGAGACAGGTGCAGTCAAGCGGCGCAAAGATGCCACTCAAAGCCAGACGAGGTCTCGGAAGACCACAAGCCGAGAGGTTTTGTCAGTTTGGTGATATTTGTTGACCACGTTTTGACAGGATGAGTTTGACTTGAGAGCGCCGCCTTCAACAGACAACTGGTTGTCATTGCGGTTTTACAGATGACAAATATTGTGTGTCAACTGCAGTGAACGATTTAAGGGGCTATTTATTTATTTATTTATTTTTAATGCTACCATTCATTTCAATAGGGAAAGGTGATTTGAGTTGCGAGCATGGTCACGGAACATATGATGCTATTTAGGCAGTAATATAATCAAGCCAAGAAGAAGTATTTGTTGTTTTCTTTCTTCCCATCTTCAATTCAATCCACCTCAATCTGTGCGACGCCCGCTGTCTCGCACCCGCCCCTTTTATTCTGTGTTCTCCTCCCCATCCCATTAAGTAATTGCCCGCACACCATCGTGTTGCGCAAAGATTATTCCTGGGTCATCGGAAAGACGGGCCGAGCCGAGGATGGACGAGAGAGCAACTGACCTGTTCTACCCTTCAATAATTGATTTGTCACGATATTTATTCGTCCTTCCCCGGCTGCTCTCTTAAACACTTAATGCACAATAGGACAAAGTTGTGTCGTTGGACATCCAGCCATGAGCCATCCATCTGATAGCACAAAATAGTCAGCACAAAAACACATTTGAACTATATTTGAGGTTAATCAGTCTGAACAAAGACTCATCTGCACTTCTAAGAGGGGGTGCATACTTTTGCAACCACAATACGTATTTCAGTTCTTTTTTTCTTTTTTTTTTTTACAAAGTTTCTTAAAAAGAAAAAATGATTTGTTCAGGCCGTAGGTCACATTAATGGCGGAAATTATTTCTCGCTTTTGTAGGAACTGACGACTGAAGAGGGGTGTGTAGACTTTTCATATCCAATGTACTTTGTGGTGTTCTCTAGTACTGGAGAAAAAAAAAAAAACATTCCATTAATTTAGGATGAATTACAAAAGTGATCATTTGCTATCTTTGTGAAGACAGAAAGTATTGATTTATTCGGATTGACTCGATTGTTTTTAAAGCCGTGAGTGCATTTCTCATTTCCGCTCCTTTCCTTCGTCCCTTCACTGAAGCTGTCTGACCTTGTACAAAGACCCTCTAATGAAGAATGTTCAGCGCTCTGACGCATCTCGGACTGTCAGCCAGGTTATTACGGCACATCCTTAAAAAGGAAGCCTTGGCCCATTACGTTGGCAGCCGGGGAACAGCTTGACTATCCATTTGAATAAAAAGTGGAGTAGGTGCGCTGCCATTTTGTTTTCTTTGCCAGATGTGGGGGAAAGGTACGAAAGTTGCAAATGTGACGACGGGTGCGACGGAAGAGCAGATGTGGAGAGTTAATGAGCTGAGGAAAATTCTGCAACAACCTGGCAGATGGACTTAAAAAGAAATGTTGGCTATGGACGACTTTAGGGACACTTATTAGGATGGCAAGTAAACAAGTCAAGCTGAGTGGAAGAAGCCAAACAAGAAAACATCAGCCTTTTCCCCCTCATCCATTTTTTTTTTTTTTTTAAATAGATGTACAGAGCATCATTTTTTTTTTTTTTTAATACAGCTCATATCGAATCTTATAAAATAGTAACTCGACGCTAAGTGGGTGTTTTTGCTGTGCACTCGTAATGTTTTTCGGGGGCTATTCTGTGAAACCTACATTTGTTTGTCGTCAGGTTCGGAGTATTTGAGTTCCTCAGTAACCGAGCAAAGGACGAATCAGGTCGACTGGATAGCACTCGAGGGCTGCTGTGTGGACTCGGAGCTGGTGTGATGGAGGCCGTGTTGGTGGTTTGTCCCATGGAAACCATCAAGGTGTGCATTCAGCGCATTCAGTGGTAATAACTCAAATGGCGTGACCAAATATATTTTTTCCTCGTCAAGGTTAAATTCATCCATGACCAGACTTCAGCCAACCCCAAGTACAGGGGCTTCTATCACGGAGTCAGAGAGATTATCAGAGCTCAAGGTACATGATTAACGCGCCCTCTGGTGGCCGACCACGGCAGTGCAACACCACATGAAGCACTGTGAGGATTTTTGGGGGGGATTTTTTTTTATGCTTCACCAGGTTTAAGAGGGACCTACCAAGGTCTCACAGCGACCGTGCTTAAACAGGGCTCCAACCAGGCCATTCGCTTCTATGTGATGACCTCGCTCAAGAACTGGTACAAAGGTCAGACTACTTCTATGTGCATCCTTTGTCACGCTGTGCTTTATGTAACCGTTTATATCCTATTTATTGTATTTAAAAAGTAAATCAAATGGAGTTTAATGTTAAACAACAGAAGTGTAAATATACATTAGGAATGATACCTCATCATCTTTTGAGTTTTTTTCTCTTTTAACATAATTCTGACAATTCAGTCTACTCAATTCTATTTGGAATGTTTCACAAACACAAGATGGTTTATGCCACTAGGTGATGATCCCAATAAATCCATCAATCCTGCGGTGACCGGATCCTTCGGAGCTATCGCAGGAGCAGCAAGCGTGTTTGGAAACACGCCACTCGATGTCATCAAGACAAGGATGCAGGTACGAAGTTACAAACTTCATTTGTGTTTGTTGCAGGTGTCGTAACCCGTGTTTCCTTCTCAAGGGTCTCGAAGCACATAAGTACAAGAGCACGCTGGACTGTGCGGTCAAGATTCTGCGACACGAAGGCTTAAAAGCGTGAGTCGGCACTTTTATCTTGGCGCTGGGTATCAAAAGTTTACACACCCCTCTTCAAGTGCCACCAATGCATAATTGTTTACTCTCATCCAAAGATTCTATAAGGGGACCGTTCCTCGTCTGGGTCGCGTATGCCTGGATGTGGCCATCGTCTTCATCATCTACGAGGAGGTGGTCAAGGTTCTTAACCGAGTGTGGAAGACGGAGTGAGTCGCGTTTCCTGCTTCTCTTGCCGCTTCCGACGCGCACATCCCAATCGGGGTAGAAATGGAATTAACTTGAATCTTAAAGCTTTTTGATCATATTTTAATTTTGTTAGAAGGATACTTGACTCTTGCATAACTTTCATTCATCCGTATAAACTACAGTCGCATCCATAAACAAAGCCTTTAATAGAATGAGTTTACTATTTAAAGACACCGTTTATTTTTGTCTTTTTTTTTTTTTTTATTCCCATCATGATTGTTTCATTCTAAAGTATAAATATATTTTATCTCTGTGTCAGATGCCAAACACGATAATTTATATAGATACGGTTTATTAATAATGAATTAATTATTCATCTATTTAGAAGATTAATGTAAGTATATTTACTAGGGGTGTAAATCGCGGGTTTTGTCACGATCCGATATATCGATACAAAGAACTATGATACGATATTTGCCGATATCTTAAAGCCCGCTGCGATTCATTCACAATATATCACGATATAGTGCTCTACGATCGATTTTTTTTTTTTAAATATAGAACAATATCCTGATTTATAACAATTCATACCCAAAATCAACAAGGTACTGCAAACTTTTTATTTAGGAAATTACAAGAGTATTGTAGTATACAAAGTGCTTATTTTAACACTGAACTTTGATGTCGTGTTTTTTCTTTAAATGAGCGGCGAGATTCATGCTCCCTGAATATTTGATCACCGCATGGCAGGATTTACAAACTGCACGTGTCTTGTCCGTTGAGCCATCTTTTCTTTGGAATCCATAGTGCTTCCAAACGAATGACTTGAAGCCTAAAGGGGAGCAAATTTCCTCGTCTTTTTGGACACTAGCCATAGCACCAGCCCAGGAGCCGCGGACTAGTTGTCCCCTCCCCTTTCACGCGCGTGCTCTGCTCACAACACAACAACGCCGGAAAGAGGAAGCAAGCAACAATGAACTGGATTTCAAAATAAAGTCGCGTCTAATGTCCGAGGTCAAACACGGCGATATAAATCGATGTTTACGTTTAGCATCGATGCCAATAAATCGTAGAGCATTATATCGATTAATCGATGTGTATCGATGAATCGTTACACCCCTAATATTTACTGATTGGAATGTTTCATATCTGTATGTTTAAAAAAAAATGTAATTGCTGTTGTGTTGTTGTCTTTCCCTTCAAAAAAAAAAAAAATCCAGTCTAGATGTAAATGTGTTTGAAGAAGTTTAAAAAATATATATATATATATTCTCTCCATATCCAATTGCTGTATTTGAAGCTTGAGAGCCAACTTGAAGTGCTTTTCACCTGAGCAGGCTGCTGCAGGGTGATTACGTGTCCATGGTTTACGTTTTATTGTTTTTTTAAATCTTGTTCATCCAGTGTTGTGGTTCTTGGGAAAATGTAGTCGGACATTGCGCCAAAAAAAAAACCCCAAAGTTTCATCTTGACTTAAATATTATATTCGGATCAAATAGGGCAAATTCGTCATAAAAATCTCCGACTCAATTTGTCATGAGAACACGACGCTGCCTGGTTGGCAAGTTGCTTTCAAATAGTTCCCTCATGTGCCTTTTGATTAAATATCACTATAAATTGTATTTAGTGTCTTCTCTCACAGTCTGACTGATGTTTTCAATGACATAACAACCCACTTTTTTTTTTATCATTTTCTTGCTTCACTTACTAAAATGTGAATCATGGCAAAATAGATTTTTAATCTTATAAACTGTCATTTTCCTCCTGTGTGTGTTGTCAATCTTAACATGTCCACCCTGTTATAGTGAACTACAAATTGGTGTAAAAACCTCGAAGAAATTCCAAACATGTTTGTTAAACATTCATCTTGCTTACTGAATTGCGTTGCCAAGATAAAATCCACCATAATTGAATTAAATTTTAACATGAACCAAAAATGTTCATCCATTACTGTATTTACTTTGACTTATTTGAAAAGTATTACTCGTGTAACATTTCTGACGAATAATTATATTTTTAAAAAATGTCTCTATACTTAAATATACTTTTTGTTTTGTTTTATCATTGGGTGTACAGTTAAATAGCGCCACAGGTTCATGTCTTCATGAAGCCTTAATGTTGGTTCAATGAAGATGTGTAAAAAAGTAAAAGTTCATCCATTTTTTTTTTAAAATTGACTTTTTAAAAAGAACTTGTTCTGATTAATTGCTGTATGTTAGGGGTGATGCTGGAATAATTCATGACTTGATCAAACTCGGTCGGCTGATGTCATTTGTCAGCTTTTTTTATTTGGTCAGGTCTTGTGAAGAAAAGAGGAGAATTGTGTTCAATAAAAACAATCTTGTAATAGAACCAATGACAATGTAGCAAGAGCTTCATCTTGTGGAGCATCAAACACTGGAGCGATTATCTCCCTCTGGCACTCACCCAGTGATGAGAGAGCGCTCCTCTCCGCACACAATGAGGTTTTATGAGGAGCCTCCATTCATCCCGTCATCATTTTGTTCCCTGATGGTGCAGAGATGTTTGATCCAATAAAATGGGCAAAATCTCTCATGGCTCGTTCAGTGTCGGCATGATCAAACCGACGAGCCGGCCTTTGGGAAGAGACTCTTCCATTGCTATACATGTAGATGCATTAATATTCAGCAGTCGATATTTCTTCTATTGGCATTTTTTGTAGTGTTGGCCCGCCTGAATTCGTTCACTTTATTTGAATGAGTCAGCAAAAAAAAAAAAAAGGCTGAATGAACACACATTGATTTTAAAAAGTATTTCCTAAGCATCACTGCACTGAGAATACGTATATAGAAATTTAAATGACATTTTGCTTTGTACAACTGATATTAGTAAAAACCCCTGGAGGGAGGGGGAGAGAGAGAGAGAGAGAGAGGTACAGTAAAAGTTTGGGAAAGGCAACAATAGCTGCAAAGGGGCGTGTCCCAGGGGCGCATAGAGGAGAGCTGGTGCGCGCTCTTGGTCCACTTTTACGCATCACTAACTTCTCATTGTCACCCATCCCGGAGCAGCGCAATGCTGTGCGGCGCTTTCCCGTAACAAGACCCACGAGGAAAGCCATTTAAAACCAGTTTCCACCCCCGCCACCAAGTCAGATTGAAGAAGAAAATCGTATCATCTTGTGCAGCCGCGTGGAGCACCTTGGTCATGGGTGCGCACCGACGGAGTTCCGCGCGTTTCGGATCTGTCCTGTCACTGTGCGGATGTTTGGCCTTGCTGTGCGGGGTGGCGGTGCCTCGAGTGGAGGCCGGCTGCAGGGAACGGGACAGCCCCAACTGTTGCACCGGGCGGAACAACGACTGCTTCGAGTACACGCGGAGGAAGACGGTGTGCTACTGCGACACGTACTGTCAGAAGACCGGAGACTGCTGCGACGACTACCAGAGTGTGTGCCTAATATCTGGTGAGTCCCCCAAAAACTTTTACTACTACTGCAGCCTAGTAGTCAGCCAGGGGAAAAGTTCAATTCGGTGTTAAAAGGCCTAAAAATTTCATTGAAAAATTATTTTTGAAATTGAAATTCAATTCAGATATACAGTGTGCATCTAGATATATCTTTAAATCTTCCGTTTTTTTTTTTTTTTAAATAAGATCCTTCTCTATAATTTTCTAATACTACATAATATACTAATACTTTCTAAACTACAGTACTGCACTTTGTAAAAGCCGAGTAAAAACAATATAAAATATGATAGTCTAATACGTGAGTATTAAGTATATGTTAATAATAAAAACTATGATAAATAAAGTGTGAACAACTAATTGTGCTGCTCATTGTGCTGCATTATTAGACCGTAAGGGTTCCCAATCTGGCCACGAGGAGGCAGTATAATACAGCCATGCAATTACAAACGAAGAAGACAAAAAAAAAATCTTTTTTTTTTTTACTATTATTAGTGCAAGTAACTCAGCAAGATACTGTAATATTAATCATGGAAAACAAAGACTATACGCCGGTAAGTATTATAATACAATCATAGTTTTTATTCAAATATCCGTCGCTTAAAGGTTTCTAAAATCGCCAATATCGACGCTAACATGCATGCATTGGCATTTTAAAATAGGCGTTTTATCAAACTTCTTTCTCATTAACGATGTCACAATCACAATGTAAAAAAAAGAAAACCACTTTTGGAGAAGAATAAGACCTGGTGTAAAACTAATCCATAACATTCGCCTTTTCTATGGATGTACCAATGCCACTCGCCTTTGAGCGAAATCGAAGAAATGTGTCACATTGCAAGTAAAGTCTTTTTTATTTTATTTAAAAAGTCACAATATTCACTTGTTAAAATGTTCTGTGGCCATAGTCTGCTTTTGTAGTTGAAGAAAATAAATCAATCAAACCTTTTCGTGATATTGTAATTTTAAGACAAAATGCCGTATTTCTTTTTCCAAAAAATATCACATTACAAGATATTCACTCATTGTTTCCTTTCAGTGGGACATTAAAATTCCCTTGTAGTACTAGTTCTAGAATATCTGCACAATGTCAGAGTCAGCTTTATTGTCAATTCCTTCATGCCAAGACACACAAAGAAATCGAAATTACGTTTCCCCTATCCCACGGTGACGAGACACAGTACACGATAAACATAATGTGGTGGGGCACTGCAAAATGCAGCGCACCATTGATGTCCGTGCGTGAAGGCATGCAATTTTAGTCGTGGAAAGTCCGAAAATGGCCCAAAAGCAAGTTTGGGGTCATGCTGCTGAAATCATGCTGCTGACTGATGCTATATAAGGACAAAGGAGTGCACGGGTGCCATGGAAACATCCAGCCAAAGATGGTTAGGATTACAGTAGGGAAGGGAAAAAGCAGTGAGCGAGGGCTGCTCTCGTCTCTGGTGGAGTGTGTGGAAAGCTCTCATTGTGTGGACATTGGAGGGATTGTGTGCCGCTGTATGTTGTGTCTTAAGTGCTCACTAACAAGCACCTGCAGGGCACAATGGTGGATTTCAAGAATCCCTCTAGTTAAGTAAGCACACACAACCTCTATGTATACACACTCAACCTTGGCTTGACCCATGCTGGATCAAATAAGCAACATTCTCATTAAATTTCCAAGGATGCCAATACATATCAAAGAAATAGAGCCATAATAATCATCTGTAAGGTAGCTGTGATAAAGCTGAACACCTAAACCATGGACAGAATATCTTTGGTTTCTCAAGGATTTGAGTTTGAGAAGATAGTCTGCTGTATCTTGACAGTAAAAAAACAAACAACACTTTGACTTCCTGTGTGTTACATGTCATGTCCTTGGCTCTGTTCCACACGAGACTCCACCTGGACTCATCAGATTCCGATGCTGCAGGTCTGGTCTTCATCAACATCTGTCTGGTGGAGCTAGAGAGTGGTGCGGAGGGGCACTGCCCCCCCTCCCCCAAATAGGATTGGATTACTCCCAAGTGCCAGCCCAGATATTCCATATAAAACCCATCATGAATCAGTATTTTTAATACATTAAGGGGTTTGTAAAATAAATAACACCCTTGGCCCCCTCGAGAAAAAAAATCCCAGCTCTGCCAGTGGCGGCGTTGTTTTTTCAGTTGGATGGCATCACGGCCACCTTGTTTGACACCGTTACTCGTAAACGCTTTGGCAGTAGGACATTCCGATGCTTGTGTGTTCATGTGGTGGGAAAACGTTTTAATTTGTGATATGTGAGCGTGACGCTCGCAACGAGCCGGTTCGTTTCCATGGCTAGCGAGCCGCTAGCGCTGGTAGCTAGCATTACCCTTTGTCCAAATGAATAACTGTAGATGTGACAAAGTTGATAAATCAGTGTGCACGTAGACCAGGAACCTGATTTGATTTTTGTGTCAGAATCAATTGTTACTAAACCTCGGTCCAGTGATCCAAGACAAAATGGCGGTGCCTGGTAGTTGACTTCATCTGGCACGTCTGCTTCTCTTCTCCCCTGTGGGGAAATGTACGAATGTTGTCACGTCCCGACCCGGACGTTGACTCCTCGCTCTTCCTGCCTTCCATCCCACACGTCTTTGGATGTTTTTACCTCGAAGGCTTGAAACGGGCCAGCTGGACCAACAGCTATACGCTCCAAGTGCGCTCCACGCATGTTTCTGCTTGTAAAATCACTTTTTTTGTTTTCATTTCTTCAGACGCCTTGCTTGTTTTCAAGAAGCCACTATTGCGTCACATTTCTCAACTTTTTAAACATCCTTTGGTCGAGCAGTGGGTACTTAGTAGTAGTTGGAGGCTCCCATAACCAAGGCGAGATTGATTCGAACCTTCACGATGGTTCTCGAACACACCTCGCATAGGTTTGATGAGTCTTGTTGTTTTGTCAGTCAGGAAACATTTACGTATGTGCTAACCTGTCATTATTACCGTAGTTGGCCCCCGCGTCTCTGGCTGGGAGGGTATCTCGGGATTTTTTCTTTTTTTTTTTTAGGGGCTCTGTTGTCCTCCTGAGAACAGCTGGACATCTGGGTCCCATCAGAGAAGGGGGTGTTCAAAAAAGGGACAGATGGAGGGAAAGAAGAAGGTGATTAAGGGACAAGGAGATAAAGCAAATTGTCCAAGCAGCTCCGATAAGGCCTTTGTCACGGCATCCTAAAATGGAAGCAGAGCGAGCCGAAACGGGGCACAATTATCGCAAAGTGCGACTGCCGATGTTTGCGCCAAAATTGCCATTTCGCAATGTTTGTGTGAACCTCTGCCAGGGACCCTCTGTTATTATTTCTCTCCGTGCGGACCAAAAACACTCTTGCCTTGTCACGTTTGTTTGAGTTTTTGAGGTTTTTCTTTTTTTTTAAAATTATTATTATTTCTGGAAGGACCCTAATGGCAAACAATAGTGTTATAATGTAAAAAATGTACCTATTTGTTTTAGAGCGTGCTGCCAAAATGTTTCAAATGAAGGCTAATTATTTTGGGAGGGTGTAGGGGGGTGCTTGACACACAGACAAAAACCACTTGTTTTCTCCACGCGGGGTGAGAGGTCAGAGGTGGTGGCCGCGAGCCGAGCGGCGGGTCAGATTGTTAGCAGGGTTTATCACGTGGGTGGCGACTCTTGTCGCACTGCTCGTACCAGAAACAGAGCGCAGGACCACCGCGGCTAGGCAATTACCTCCTGACCTCCGGTGGGCCTGGCTCACAAGGCGCCATGCTGGTGCAGGGGGGGTTGGTGGGCTCACCACCTACCCCCTTCCTGGAGTGCGGGAACTCGCCGACCCTATCCATTTCATCGTCCGCCCTTTTCACCAAAGACCCTAATTGGCCGTGTGGCCCTCAGTGAAGAGAAACAAAGTGTGTGTGTGTGTTGGATCAGAAGAAGAATGAGGAGCAAGTTGGCTCCAGATGAATCCAAATGGAGGTACAAGTGTGTTTTCCAGTGATGACTGCAATTGGAATGAGCCCGAGCGCTCTGACAAATGAGTGTGCTGTGATCTGGGAAAGGCACCCGGACGGACGGACGGACGGACGGACGGGTGTCAGGTGGGCAGCACTAATGTGCAGGAATGCGGAGATTCCACAGTGGCTTTGTGGACTGGCTGTGTCACCGAGACAGCCGCCCCCCCGACAGCACCATGGGAATGAACAGAGCGTGGCGGCACCTTGAAAGCGCTCTCTCACACACGCACACACACACACACACACACACACACACACACACACACACACACACACACACACACACACACACACACACACAATGAAGATGGAGTAGTTTATTTGTTTATTATTTATTCATCACTCATTTTATTTATTTATTATTTAGTGTCTGTGCCTTCTTGTTTTTATATTGTGTCGTTTACTTGTATGTCTATCGTGTAATATGTCTCGTCACCGTGGGATAGAGAAAACGTAATTTCGGTTTCTTTGTGTCTCTTGACATGTGAAGGAATTGACAATAAAGCTGACTTTGACTTTGAGTGGTCACGTGGGGAGTCCCTCCATAGTTTGGGGTTCTTCATCTTCTTCTTCCCCCGGATGCACCTGCTCTCCTCATTGTCCGTTTGCTGCTCAGAGAAATTTATCACAGTGATTTTACCTTAATGCACTTTTATTTAATTGGCATCACATTGTATTAAATAATATCAGGTTATTAAGATAATTAAGATGAATTATTAAGATTGACTTTAATAATTTGATTAAATGACAGATGGATCATTGGTGATGGATCATTTTCAACTCTGATTGGACCAATCGGATCTAAAATAGGTCATTGAAACTATTGCCTGAATGCAATTTGGTTGTACAAACAATCCAGCAAGTTTGAAGAAAAAAAAAAAAACACTTTCAAAGCAACCAGGAGCACAAAAATCAATCATTGTGAACCTCCTCTCACCTTCTTTGTTTGTGTTTATGACATGTGTACTTCCTGGAATGTTAGAGGTCGGATGCCGCTGATTTCCCGCTGGAGCTGCTTAACTTTGATCAATACCACTTCCTCTTCGGATTGATGTAATTGGTTAATTGGGCCTGATTGCTGCTGCTGTCGCTTCCGTGTGCACACGCGTGTGTGTGCTCAAGTGTGGCACTGAGTGAAACCAGAGAGAAACAAAGTACAGCGGCGGGCCCCACGCCATTTGTCCACCTTTCTCTCACCGTCAAGACCATCAGGGTCTTATTTACAACATTCAGCACCACACACACACGCTTAGAAGTTTCATTCCAAGCTCTCGAGTGTGTCCATTTTTACTGATCTCTGTTTCCATGCCATTCCCTAGCAGCCATCGACTGCACGGTGGGCTCCTGGGGTCCCTGGTCACCGTGTACGTCTCCGTGCGGGGTGGGAAGCACGGAAAGGAGTCGCCAAGTGTCTGTCCCGCCTCGAAACGGGGGGACGCCTTGCCCGGACCTCAAACAGCGCCGCGGCTGCTTCGGAAACAACCAAATATGCAGTTCGGCAAAAGGTGAGCCAGTTAAGTATTAATGCTCTGCTCTGCTTTGGACCAGGTTCAGACCTGTTACACATTTACCGTATCGGCCGCGCATGAAGCAATGTGTGCAGCTGAGTTGAATCATTTTCCTCGGGAATGTGCAGAACCTCTCGATAAACGTTGACAACACAGGCGGCTGAATTATTCCCAAAGTCCAAATGATGGTTGTTCAAGTCATCAAATAATAGTACTTGTTTGTTTCTTCTTTGCATTTCCGCCATCTCCTTCACCACCTGCAGACGTGGCGAAGATCCTTCCGGATTCCTTCAAGAGGAACTTTAAGGATCCTTGGAGGAGGCCTCACATGCTAGTGAAGGAGGAGAAGGCCAGGTAAGCCATCTTCTGTCTGAATTGCGTATAAAAATTGTATGTCTCCTTTTCGCACTGCACTCGGTGCGGAAGTGGTTGCTTTGGTCTAGCAGATGCTTTTCCTCTTTGGGGCCTTGAGCTTGCTTTGACTGTAAAATGAACAGTGTCCATGTGCATCGTGAGCTGACCTTAGCTGATAAAGCCGGTGTAATCCAGGTTTGAAAAAAAAAAAAAAAAAGAAAGTACAGCCGTCCTTCTTGGATGTGGTCTTTGCTGTGATTGCAGATGTTCTCAGAAAGCAGGATGTAAAGTCATGGCCGTTCTCCAAGAAGCTGATTAAAAGTGACATTGGACTCGCGTGTTTTCCCCCCGCTATCAGGGCCTTGGACGCACATTAGTCAAGAAAATGAGACATTCATGGATGAGGAAAGGGATTAAAAGCCTCCTCCGGTGCATTAAAAGGTCCCTGATGTTGTCAGGAACCTGACATAGATAATAAGATGGAACGGCAGTGACGCAATCTGATTTACGGAAGATGTCCCAATTGTTGGAGTTGGAAAAAAAGAGAGAGCTTGTTTTCAAGAAACCCATCAGGATTAAAGCCAAGTGGATTTTTCTTTTTTTTTTTTTTTTTTTTTTTAAAATCAAGTTGTGTGCGCAAAATTCAATTGCATAGTTCATGTGTATCAAATATTCCAAAAATGATATTTGCCTGACTAAATTGAGATTTACAAGGATAATAGAATAAATATTGCACGAATGAAACTGAGACTGATGTCCAAATATTACCAGAAAAAAAATTTCATGATCTAATTTTAGTAATAGTGGCTGTTAGCGACGCGCATTATTAGCGTAACTTTAAAAATACATGGTTTGTTATTTAAAGGTGTTTTGAAATTCTCCTCTTCTCTTTATTCCTTCATCAATTTAAAAGCAACATAACGAGAAATTCTTAGCCAGAAAAGCAGCTATGTGTTCCAGCTATCCCGCTAAAGATGATGCAGTTCACGAAAAATAAGACTTGACTATTCATCTTTTTAGTCCTTGTCAAAATAGATCGTCACTTCAACAAAGGAGAAAAAAAAAAAGAAACGGAAATGGAAAAAAGCTCAATCGGGACCATGTTTTGCGACAGATGACTGAATGAGAGACAAAACAAATCGACGGGGGAGTACAAAGCGTCTGCCGGAGAACACGTTATTATTGTCTGCCGAGCGTTGTTGATATTAGGATATGCTGCAGGTGACATGACACCGCGTGTGTGGAAAAAAACGCCACCTTTACCTGCTTGATTCATTCAATCATTTTTTTTTTTTTTTTTTTTTTTGCAGCTATTGTGTGTATTTGAGGGTGAAACAAGCGAGTGCGGCTTGCAAACTGAAACTGTGGAGTGCCCAGCTGGTGAGAGAGAGGCTGGTTTGCGCAGAGTGCCAGAGTGACGCCATGTCCAAGTCAGAGCGATGTGGAGGAGACGGCCTGGAGGGCACCAGGTGAACCAAACTCTTGATACGTTTTCAAGATAGGCGTGTAATATTGTCATTGGGAATAAAAAAAAAATGACCGAAAAGGTTTGTAATCCCCTATAGGTACCATGAGATGTCGTCAAAGTACAACCCCCCCCCCCCCCTTTAGACTACTGTATTTTCCGCCCTATAAGGCGCACCTAAAAACCTAAATTTTTCTCAAAAACCAACAGTGCGCCTTATAGGCCGGTGCGCCTTATATATGGACCAAATTCCTAAATTTAAACTGGCCCAAAGCGTTGTGTCATGAAATCAATCATAAGTGGCCCGCTGAAGACTATGAATCATGACTCAAAAAGACTATGGATCATTATTTTATGATTATAAAGTAATTTGTTTCCGTCTGAAGTTGAAATAAAAAAGATAAAATGGAGAATGATTTGATTTGGATTAAAAATCTGACATGATGCATTAATGGTGCGCCTTATAGTCCGGTGCGCCTTATATAAGGATAAAGATTTAAAATGGGCCATTCATTGAAGGTGCGCCTTATAGGCCGGTGCGCCTTATAGGCCGGAAAATACGGTAACTGATTTCTTTACACTCTAGGTCATTGCTGTGTGTTTGGAAAGTATAAAAGTGTATATGGAGTTAGTTTTCGTCTTCAAAACACCTTGCATAACAGATTATTTATTTTGGTAACGATACAATCAATTTGCCACCATTTTCAAATGAGTCCAAAGTTTTGAGATGCGTCTCTTTTTTTTTTTTTGTCCAGAACCTTCTGGTCCGCAGCTTCCGCCGTAGGCTGCCACGGGTCATGGGTGCGAGAGTCGTCGTCCCAAGTCTGCCGATGCCCCCCTTACTCTGTCCTCTTTGTGTGAGCGCCACACGTCCACGTGGAAGGAGCGACCACATTGTCCTCGACAGCTCCTGCAAAAAGTCCCGGATGGGTTTACTCAAGGAGATCAGCAGCATCCTGCCACTTTTTTTTTTTAATTTTTTTTATTTTAAATCATCCACCTCATATTCTGTACTGTATGGCTTACTCCACACGCAGCTAACCTTGCAAATAACATTCAAAATTGTACCGCCACCTATTTTTTCTTCTCCAAAGCACAGCAACCACTGTATATTTTCACCTCCCTGCTATCTACCTCCATAAATGCAAGTGCGTTTTAATAATGCGTCATGTATAAATATGCAGAAATATATGATTTAGCTTTATACATTTTCTACTCTCGATCGCCATGTGTTGTTTTTTTTGTTTTTTTTTTGTATCGACGTGATTTTACACCAAACGGCAGCGACTGCGCTAACATTAAGACCCCATTGGCTGCTTCTGTGCCCAACGTTACAGTGGAACCTCTAAAACAAGTCAGAACCGGCAAAGGGAGAGCGATCGGAGAACAGCGTCTGATTTCTGGTCAACATAATGATGACAAAAAAAAAAAGAAGTGTGGAGTCAACTGTGTTTTCTTTTGACTCAGCTCCCAGGTGCACAATCGTCGCCATGTCTTCTCATTGGCCATCAAGGGTGAGTACACCTTTTATTGTTTAATTTGAACTTCTTTTGACAAAAACCGTAGCGATTATGCTTTGAATCTCGATATCAACACCGCTCAAAGCGCATAGAGGTTCCACTGTATTTCTATTCACCTAAAAGCAAAAAAAAAAAAAAAAAAAAAATCAGGAATGAGCAGCAATTTCTCAGGTGTTTCGATATTGTTTCCTGATCCTTTACACGACCTTTCCGGCGGCCGCGGCAGCCTCATTTACCCAAAATGTCATTTGTGAAGCTCCTACGCCGGCCGGGCCCAGCTGTCAGCGGCTCAATAAATGTTCGAAGAGTGGGTTAGTTAGTTTTACAAGAGTGCTAGTCGGATGATGCGGCTGAATAAATAATCACTCCGTCCCACTATTGACAGACAGCCTGGATTCCTCATGATGTACTGGCAGGTTTTGTTGCCGGGCAACCATGGCACTCACCGCTTTCCCTTTCGTTCCACCCCATTGCGTTTTCTTTTTTTAATTGATGACACTTAAAGGTCAGACACAGCACTTCTTCTCTATACTTGTGGGGTTTTGTGTTTGTGCGTGTGTGTGTGTTTTCTTTTCCTTGGAAGAAATAGCAGATTAACATAACATTCCTGACTTGAACAACACACGTCATTCAAGCGCAGGAATTCCAAATACCACACGTACGCACACACACACACATACTCGGGCACCTACACACATACCAGAAAGTTCCTTCAAGTGGAAAACTGTGATTTGTTGTTCTCTCGCTACATATTTGTGTATTTCTTTATTTATTATAAAACAATGACTTTGTTAGCGCAGCGCAGAAATCCTTTGTTCCCTGACCATTAGTGAAAATAAACAAATATAACTGTCATATATTTTGTTGTTGTTTTGGCATAGAAACACTTCTGCGAGTTATTTTTCCAGAGTGAATGAACGTTTTCGGTTTAAAGGGACCTTGTCTGCTTGTTTTTGCTCGGTCATCCACTTGAACTTCACCTCCTTCAGTAATCTTTACCTGACAACTACACAATTGGCCTCAGTCAGCACAACTCTTCTCTCTTTTTGCACCAGCACCCTCAGCCCCCCCCCCCCCCCCCTTTCCCCTGAGCCACTACTGCTAACCCGCCTTCCAAAGGGCAGGAAGGCCCATCTCTGGCTCGTTGCCTGATGGGCTCCGACAACAGTGTGTTCTGGGATTAGGCAGCGTGAAAGGGGGGCATTCCAGTACCAGTGGCCTTTGTGACACTGTTTGGTTTTGACAAGACAGCTGTTCAAAGGCCTCTTGACCCCCCGTGCACGGTGTGAAGGGAAAGCATTCAGGGGTGACTTCCGTTTATTGTTTTTGTTGGTGGTGGTTGTGCCATGACAGTAGTCACCACCTGTATTTGCATCACCTCTTTCTCGCCATCCTCTTCTACCCATCTGTCCATCTTTGTGCGTGTTTTTGTAATATTTTGATGAATACTGTATTGTAATATAACAATATACAACTAATTTTGCATGAGTGCAGTATTACTACAGCTGCCATATTTTGTATTGTGCTGACTTTAATTGTCATTGTCCGGATTAAACAGCCCAGTGGGAAGTCAATGTTCTGCCATGTGTTCATTTTGGGTTCCACTGTTGACCACTAGATGGCAACACGGACTGAAGCCTGACCAGGGCTCGAAGCTTATTTTTTGCCCAAGTTGCCCTCGGGCAAGTTGGAGAAAATTTTACTTGCCCGAAACAAAATTTTACTTGCCCGAATTTTTTTGGAGTGGATTTTTACTTGCCCGACACATTTTTGCAATAAAAAAGACAACACTATAAGTTTTGCCTTCATATGCCTTCGTATCCGCCAACCGGAAACAAGCTCTGCTGGTGCGCAGGCGCAGAAGAGCCAGGGACGGGTGAGAGAGCATGCATTTAATTACGAAGCGCTTTGCCGTTATCAATGTATTGCAGACTTACACGAGAAACTAACCGCTCCCTAGAAAACAAAATGTCGGACCAGAAGCGGCAGAAGTTGCGAGAAATTATGCACAAAATCGTCTTTTTACAGCTTGAAAACATGGTATTATGGCAGGGCAAGTTCGGGCAAGTGAGGAAAAAATTCTACTTGCCCGTCTGCCATCGCTACTTGCCCCGGGCAATCGGGCAATCGTTAGTTTCGAGCCCTGCTGACTTAATTTGACCAAAACTAACAAGAAGTACAATAGTTCCAAAATATTCAAATTTCCAAAAAAGAGACTATGAAAAATGACAAACGTGGTCCTCATGCTAGCCATTTTTATTTATTTTTTTGCACTGTGGAAGGAAAAGAAAGTGCTGTAAATGCTCTCAAACCACGTCCATGGTATCCTATTTAAATGGAGTATTTTAATATGGTGGATTTGACTTCTTGTAGGGGGTGTCTGAAAGGAAACAGCAGCAATTATTGCAAATGGTTTTAACTTGTGGTTGCCTTGTGAACAGCACAGCCGAGCCATCAATATTAACAATACCTGCTTGCATTAGCAGACATGTTGTTAGAGGGGCCCCTCAATTTAGCCGGTCCCCCGTCAGGTTCGCTATGTGTGTTTAGCAAAGGCTTGACCGTAATTAAACAGACCTACAAATGAAGGCCTGCAACCACTCGTTGCCAGCTGCTCCTGACACACAAGAATGATAATGAATAGACGCCGAGGTGACACCTTAGAGCTACGTAAAACATCAATCATGTACGTTTGTAGTGTTTTCTTATAGTTGGATCATTCTAAAAAATTAAAGATATTTTCTGCCTCCCCGATGTGATTCAAAGCTTTTTACGCAATTTATTGGCAACACAAACGCAAGTTGTGTGCAGGTGTCAGTCCAGGATAGGATCTGTCATAGAATACTCAACTATAGAACATTAGCGCCCTCTGCGGGACACATGTTGTACTGCACCCACCCTTACTTATGTCTTTTGAAACTAAGGGCCCATCTGCTGTTACTTACTACCTAATTCACCTGGAACCCGTCAAATAAATCAAAGCACGGATTAAATTGTCTTTACAAAATATGTCTCATTAGACTTGTTGATGATCTTGGGCGTCTAAATATTCATGTTAATGACTTTATTGAACTTGTCCAACTTCCATTTCACTTCCTAAGAGGCCCCTATCTCTCTCTCTCTCTCTCTCTCTCTCTCTCTCTCTCTCTCTCTCTCTCTCTCTCTCTCTCTCTCTCTCTCTCTCTCTCTCTCTCTCTGTCTCTGTCTGTCTGTCTCTCTCTTCTCTTTCTCTTTCTCTTTCTCTTTCTCTTTCTCTTTCTCTTTCTCTTTCTCTCTCTCTTTCTCTTTCTCTTTCTCTTTCTCTTTCTCTTTCTCTTTCTCTTTCTCTTTCTCTTTCTCTTTCTCTCTCTTTCTCTCTCTTTCTCTCTTTCTCTCTCTTTCTCTCTCTTTCTCTCTCTTTCTCTCTCTTTCTCTCTTTCTCTCTTTCTCTCTTTCTCTCTTTCTCTCTCTTTCTCTTTCTCTCTTTCTCTCTTTCTCTCTTCTCTCTCTTTCTCTCTTTCTCTCTTTCTCTCTCTTTCTCTCTTTCTTCTCTCTTTCTCTTTTTCTCTCTTTTTCTTTCTCTCTCTCTCTTCTCTCTCTCTCTCTTTCTCTCTCTCTCTTTCTCTCTCTCTCTTTCTCTCTCTCTCTTTCTCTCTCTCTCTTTCTCTCTCTCTCTTTCTCTCTCTCTCTCTCTCTCTCTCTCTCTCTCTCCCTCACCGCCCTAAAATACACTATTAGAAGCTGTTTCTTCTTTTCCCAAGAGACAATCAAGGCGTGTAAAATACTGCAGAGGTGTACAGAATGTAACACGTCCGTGCCAAGAGCAGCGCGCGCTTGGGGCTCTGTAAATGTAGAAGACACTGATTCAGTGACTTTGGTCAGTTCATCATCACTTCTGTAAATCATCATTAAGATCCATGTGGCTTATGCACGGGTCCTCCTTAAGGACATAAAGGTTGGTTTGATTTAAACTATTCAAAACAGATGCCCGTTGCGTGCTAGCTGGCATTGTCTCTCCTTGACATGTGCCTTCTCCAAACTCCATGAAAAGCAGTTTATCATAGTAACTGGTATGTAGCTTAAAGTGTTGGAACCTTCATCCATTCCCCGCAGATGTCTTCAAAGTAGTTTGACTCTATTTTAGTTTGGTTCTTCTGTTCATAACTTCCCTATATAGTTGTGTGAGAGTTAGGAACTATATAAACATGTTATTTCACTTTAGGATCATTCCATACTGAAGAAATGTCTACCATCACAGAGTATGCGATAAAATAATTCCCAGCAAGACTCAAGAGATAAAAAAAAAACATTGTTCCTCCTTGTTTTGTTAATTGGTGTGCTAAATGAAGCTTTGTGATGGAGGCAAGCCTGGGAGGAATGTACGAAGAACGTAAATAAACTAAAGAAGGCAAACGTGTGTTGAATATATCTTGGAGAATCGCCAGAGAGGTGGAGGCTTATTTCGGTGGGGGGGGGTCAGTCAGCGTTTTGTCTGTCGACATGAATGAGGCCTCCACCAGCGAGAGAGCGAGCGCTTCCTGTGTGAGGGCTGTATAAACAAAAGCCGCACTACAGTGTTCCAAAAATTCCAGAAGCTTCTGTCAGGTACAGGACAGGACAATTTTCCCATGATGCATTGCTGGTTAGCCAAAGCAAAAACAACACACAGGAATCCAAACATGAAACGCTACACAGACTCAATTGTGTTCCTCAGTAATTGGTTTTGTAACAATAAGCTTAACCATTTTTATTCATCTAAATTAGCGTTGCCTTGAGGTACGAGTGACCCGAGTTTTTCCAGATGCAAGCTGCCATCACCCTGATTTTGTTTGCATTGACTTGTAAGTAGAAACTTCAAATTTGAGTAAAAACTCGTAGTAATTATTATTTGTAGGAAGAGGTTTGAATCTGTTTGTTTTAAATTTGTGAAAAATTGCTGTCGAATTAAAACAGAATGACTGAATTAACGGTTAGTTTATGGCTAATGCTAACATTGACAGACATAGATTAGCATCTGTTAAATAACCATTTAAACGCCAGATATTTGAACAAGCAGCGTAGTAACACATTTAGACAGATAATATAATGTTACTCAGCCTTATAGCTACTTTTTTTTTTAAACCTCTGAAAAATTCTATGAATGCATAGAGCGACTAATATTTTGGCTACTGATGAGGCGAGGCAATAGTTAAGACATTTCAAAGAAGTGTCATGAATCCCACACCTGCAATTCTGGTTTTATCTCATTTTAAAATGCTTCCTCTTTTTCTAGGTTCATCATAAGTACTTTTATGCTTGAGTGGATATTCTGGGTGAAGCCAGCAGTTTTCAGAGCAGGGTGTTGTTGTTGTGCTGAGGTTGGTGAATGATCTCATGGGAGCGTGCAGAACGTGCCCACGTGTTTGTCCTAGCTCACTTCCTGCTTGTGTGAGGCCACAAGGAAGACGATGAGGTCATTTACACTTGGAAAGGAGAAAAGTGATTAGTACCATATTTTCCGGACTATAAGGCACACCGGACTATAAGGCGCACCTTCAATGAATGGCCCATTTTAAAACTTTGTCCTTGTATAAGGCGCACCATTAATGGATCATGTCAGATTTTTAATCCAAATCAAATCATTCTCCGTTTTATCTTTTTTATGTCAACGTCAGACGCAACAAATTACTTCATAATCACAAAATAATGATCCATAGTCTTTTTGATTCATGATTCATAGTCTTCAGCGGGCCACTTATGATTGATTTCATGACATAATGCTTTGGGGCGGTTTAAATGTAAGAATTTGGTCCATATATAAGGCGCACCGGACTATAAGGCGCACTGTCAGCTTTTGAGTAAATTTTAGGTTCTTAGGTGCGCCTTATAGTCCGGGAAATACGGTAGTTAAATCAGCTTTAAAAGAGGATATGAAAAGATGCAATGTCAAGTCAGCTTCATTTGTCAATAGTCCCATGTTGACGGCAACCATGACAATACGGCTCCACTTCCAACACCTCCGTCCGTCCTCGCTGATAACAAGCCAGCTGTCATCATGTCCTCAAACAACAGCAGATAAGCACGATGACCTTTGACAAGTTTTTAAAAATATCTGTGTGGCCCAGAGCTAAATAGACTGGTTGTCCGCTGATCTACTGTAGCACATGTACTAAAATAAGATAACTCCCACTTAGCTGCCTTCCATGAATAAGCTTAACGTGAGATGTTATGTCTGCGGGCCTGGTCTCAAAATGGAGAAAAATGTTTTCCTAAGCTTGCTAAACACATTTGGGTGCTTTCCCACAATCACACCCCCACTTCAAATGTGGCACAGCCATCCCAAACAAACCATTTTCTGGTCCCGGAGTACAGACGGACTTGAATCGGCTGAGGGAAGTCAATAATGACGTACCCATGACATGATGTGGGCTGTGATTGAGTGAGGTGCAGAAAAAGAGGTTTTGTTGGGTGTTTTTCTTGGGGAAGCAACAGGAAGTCATGTGGTGACATTGATTAGCTACTATGCTGCTTCTCGGTGCCAGCCATTGAAACGCCAGACATCCTTCCATCCATCTAGTTGGAGAGCAAGAACCAGGTTACACCCTGGACTGGTTGCCAGCTGCCACTGAGAACTCCAGTGGGCTAACTCCATTTTTTGGAGAAGGCTGATTTATAGTTTTATGGCTGCCATAATAACTGGATCAATTATCTATTGATGACTTCTATTGTGGTTTCCCTCAGATTTGAGGTTAGTCCAAACATCTATCTAACTTTCACTTCAAGAAAGATGAGAAATACTACTTCACTCGTTGGGATGCTTTTGCAAGGCTCCTCCATAAACGCCACGGCAAATTAATGGACTGCCCCTACTGTTTGAAAAGCGTAACTACATTTTTGGATTCGACTATATCACGACTATCCATCCGTTCCTATTTTATGGCTCATTTAGGATCATGGGGGAGCTGGAGATGATCCTAGCTAATGGGACCCTGGACCAGTTGCCAGCCAATGGCTCCAAGAAGATATTCGCAGGTAAGAAGGCTTCGGAGTCTTTCAAAATCCCAAAGCACAAATGATCAAAAACAATGCAGACGTGAGAGCAAATGTCCCAGCATGCATTGCGTTTCTCAAACAAGCCTCGCAGGACCTGGAGAAGCTGCAAAACAAGAACACCCATTTCCTACGGTGTTGGCAGCACACACGGGGGGGAAAAAGAGGCCTCAGGCCAACATGTGCGGGCAGGAAAGGGAAATTGGGGTTGCCAGTTCCATCCCCCATCTGACAGGATATACCAAAACGTTTTGTTTTTTTAATAAAATTAAATACACACTGGCTCGATTTTAATTTAGCACGAGCTAGGTGATAAACCGCATAGGCTACTAGTAATGCTAATTGTCATCAGCTATCAAATACGCAGAGGTGCTTTGGGTTACGAGTGACTCCACCTACTCGTTTTTCCGGAAAAGAGGTGAGCCATATTTGCCATGCGAGCCCGTGGGCATTTTGACTTCAAATCTAATTGATAGCAGAAGGTGTGAAAATGAGCGTGAAGGTTTGTCCTGTGATCGGCTGGCTACCGCTCCAGAAAGTATTACTTTCATAGAATAGAAAAAAAGGAGTACTTTTTTTGGTTCTCTACTTCAATAAACGTGAGTAATCAGATAAGAGCCCCTTATACGCTTTGCCATTTTTTTTCTCAATTAGAATATAGTAAAAAAGTTGATGTATTTCACTTATTCAATTCAGAAATGTTAAACTCATTTATTATTTAGATTTGATTGATCATAAGCTATACCTATCAAAATAAGTCAGCTTAAAATTGTGAAATAATTCACTGTGTCTAGAGGGCCACTGCTGAAATTCAACTGAAACAACATAAAATATAACTTACCGAGATGCACCAAAATAATAAAACATCCTGATATCAATTCAAACACGGAGGTGGTGTTTTCAGCCAAATACTTTAGTAGAAACAAATAAAATGTCAACATGTACAAGAGATAAATCTTTCGTGACAAAAGGAGAAGGCACATTGAGAGGACACGTAAACAATTTTGTCCGAGTGAGCTGCAGTAGTCTGGTCAAAAGTAAGGCTGAAAAAAAAAGTCCAATCGAATGGTGATTGTTTCCTGCGCGCCAAACTGGTGCCAATTACTTAAACAGAAGACTTGCGTAATATCAGGGGTGCCCAAACGGGGTGTCACATCCACCTCGCTTTATTCACTACCATCGCTATTTATCCCGCAAACATCCCAAATGCTGGTTTTAGTATAAGCAGGAGGGAAGGGGGGCCTCCAATGTGCCATGGGCCGGACGTTGGACACCCCTGCATGAACTAAACCCATTGGTCCTCCCAGCCTCCTTCGCCAGCATCTGGCCATTAATCGTACTTGTGCAGCGCCTCTTCCAGCGTGGTGGTGATCTTGCGGAAGAAGTCCATCTGCTGCGTCAGGAAGTGCTGCATTTGCGCCCGGAAGTCGCGCACGCGGATCTGGTGGAAGTGCTGGATCTCAGCCAGCGTGGCGCACGAGATGATGTTGCAGCGCTCCGTGATGCCCTCCGCCTGCGCTGCCTCCATCTTGCCCTCCTCCACGTGACGCTGACTCTCCTTCACCTTGGTAAGAGCGCCTGCATGAAGGTATCAAGACAAAAACTGTTCAAAGATTTGAATCTGGTGGGCGGGTGCTGCTGTTTTGGTCAGCAACAGGCACTTTTTAAAAAGAACCTTAGTGGCACTGGAGGGTTTTATTTGTCTTGAATAGATAACGCATTGCTCACAGATGGCTAATGTTTAACCAAAGTTCTGCGTCTCCAAGGTACAACAAACTTAACACACGTTGTGTACTTTGGAGCTACAGTCTGGAAGTTAATGTCCAATTTTGCGTCACACACATACACACTCACTCGTAAGGATGGTGAAAGCGCCATTTAAGGAAATGTTCGCCACCCGCTGCTTTTCCAAGGGCAAAACATCAGCACCGCTTCAATTTGAATAATGATGTCAGTCGGCGCACCCAAATCATCACCTCGAAATCTTTTTCCACACGAGTGGGAAGATTTCCGTCCACGGGTTCTTGTGGTGTGAGCAGATTGAGTCACGATGCTTCGCAACCTTGCATTTTCACACCAAATTCAAAAGTGGAGCCATTTCCTGTCAGACATTGCTGCGTGTGCGGCATCCTGTTGGCCAAACGAGGCTTGAAAATGTCCCGAATTCAGTCGGAGTAAATGAAAGACAAATTTGCTCTATTTAGCCCATTACGAGTAGTCCCTGGAGAAACTCACTGCTGAAACATTCTCATTGAATAGCATGAGAAAATGTGTCCAAATTGGCCAAGACAGTGCAAGCAGGGAAGGAAGCAAGGGAGGGAGGGAGGGAGGGGGTGGGGGGGCGCACATTCGACCCACCCCTCCCTGTGATGAAAACTTAACCAAAACCAAAGTGCCAATGTTTTCACACTGGCAAAAAGCGTTATTGATTAAACCTATGTATGCTGAGCCATAACGGGGATCTATGACACCCCCCCCCCCCGGCTGATTTGATGTACCGTATTTTCCGCCCTATAAGGCGCACCTAAAAACCTAAAATTTTCTCAAAAACCAACAGTGCGCCTTATAGTCCGGTGCGCCTTATATATGGACCAAATTCCTAAATTCAAACTGGCCCGAAGTATTGTGTCATGAAATCAATCATAAGTGGCCCGCTGAAGACTATGAATCATTATTTTATGATTATAAAGTAATTGGTTTCGTCTGAAGTTGAAATAAAAAAGATAAAATGGAGAATGATTTGATTTGGATTAAAAATCTGACATGATGCATTAATGGTGCGCCTTATAGTCCGGTGCGCCTTATATAAGGATAAAGTTTTAAAATGGGCCATTCATTGAAGGTGCGCCTTATAGTCCGGTGCGCCTTATAGGCCGGAAAATACGGTAATCCCTTCTTACATAATACTCAGCTAGTTGGGTGAGCGACCTGAGCAACAATCCGTATTACGCTTAGCGAGACATTTGATGACGCCTGCCGACAGGAATTGTTTTCTCACAAACGAGTCCTAAAAATAAATGTCATGTCATTTTAGCTGATCTACTGTAATCTTTATCACTTTTGAGGTTTCTCAGTGGCGTTCTTATTTTTAGCTGCAAAGAAGTCCTCACAAAAGCACCGCAGGCGCATTTGGAACCAGAAGAGCAACGAAGGACTATTTGGAATCATGCAGCATCAAAAACAAATAACACACGACATGATTTCAGAAACCCAATAAAGACTAATGTCGTGTGTGAACGAGCGAGCCACCCCTCAAGCTAATAATGAATGGACTTCCTGCAGAGGTTGCAATCAATATTGACATTCAATGAGCCTTGTTTTATCCCCTCACTGAAGTGGCCGCGTATTGTCTGGTTTCATTTCCGTTTCCGACGAAGCGCGTGGTCAAAATGTCAGCGTTGTTTCACGCGGGTCGATAAACTGAAAGGAAGGCAGCCAGGAAGCTCCTGTGGTTGGAGAAGAAATAGCACTTCAAATGACTCCAAACAGAAAACGATGGTTTTGTTTGAGATTTGAAAACAGGCCTCTGGCTGTCATTTTAACGTTTGACTTATTTGCGATGAGCCCAAGGATCTTTGGCATGTTGTCGCAGCAGTCAGCATGCGGGCCTGAGTCACCGACCGGTCGGTGTGAGGTCACGGGACGAATGATGGCTGCTCAATGGGCCCAGTGTCAAAACGGACATTTAACCATGTTACTTTGGGATTTTTGGTAGGCCAGGCCAAAGGACATTAGGAATGCGCGAGACCCTCCTCCACGCTCGAAAAACAAACGTGACAAATGAATTACTTTTCACAAAACGAAATGTCTGCTGCTGTTGCAAGTTACAGTCCCACTTTGATGTGAGGACTCCCCAATGTTGTAGGCGTCCATCTTGATTTATTTTTGTTCTTACCAGTCTGCCTCCATTCTTGCTCAATTTTAGTTTCACATGTTGAAATGTTTACACGTTGGAGACGTGCTACCCGCGCCAGAATTGTAGCGGCTCAACGTGGAAACCGTAGGATGAATGATTAATGTCTCATCCGGCCGTCGTATTTATCTAAAGTCAGGCATGGATGGAACATGGCATGGCAAGGATTACTTCACATTATCCTCTTAGGTTCGACACTACATGTATGTTTTCTCCAGTGATGGCTGCAAGATGTAAATATGCTGCAGCACATTAACCACATTGCAAAAGCAGCCACGTACTTACCGTATTTTCCGGACTATAAGGCGCACCGGACTATAAGGCGCACCTTCAATCAATGGCCCATTTTAAAACTTTGTCCATATATAAGGCGCACCGGACTATGAGGCGCACCATTAATGCAATCACAATATACTAACTTGAAATAGTGAAAAAAATAACAATATATCAATAATGTTAATATCACACAACACATTTGGCCCGCGGGCCGGAATTTAGTCCATATATAAGGCGCACTGGACTATAAGGCGCACTGTCGGCTTTTGAGAAAATTTGAGGTTTTTAGCTGCGCCTTATAGTCCGGGAAATACGGTACTTAAGGTAATGCGCGCATGTGTGTGTGTGGCCAGCGGGGGATTTGTGTAAGTCAGGCCTTCCTGTTGTCAAGCAATTGTGGCTTTATTGCAAGAAGAGCCGCGTACATCCTCCTCGACAAACTGCGTGTCATTGTGTCTTCGGCAAACAATGCTTCCTCTCACGACGCGACCACGAATGAGAACAAGCGAGGGTTCACTTCCTGTGGGATGTTGACCTCCAGCCACTTTCTGCGCAATGGTTGGAACGCATCAATGAGCATATGTCGCTGCGAAAGCTCCAAGTACTACTGCCTGGGGAGAAAAGTGACTTTACGTTCAATTTGCGCCAAGAGAGTCTTTCAGCTGTTTCGTGCCACTCCCAGCTGAAGTTTACCATCATACAAAACATGTAATTGAAAGCCAAATCACATAGTTTAGCCTTTTGGTCTGCTAGCTTGATGCTAATTCTGAATAGCATGTGTGTTATAGTTCTGTAAGCCTTCAAGCAACAGAGCGAAGACAAGCAATGCATGATGATTATTTCTAGTGTGTTACCTTTCTGGACGTGGATGATGTCCGGGTAGTTGGCCAAGTGTCCCTGATAAAGCGCTAACAGGTCCATGATAGGGTCCAGATCCTTGTTGGGCTGCTCTGCAAAGTAATCCCCGATGGATTCAAAGGCATCGCCCGTGAAGGAGATGGCCTGGTTGAGTTCGGCCGAGTAGCCCTGCTGGTCCATCTCAAAAGACTGGCCGAGGACCTTGAAGGAGACGCCCATTTTGTGGTACTCCTTCCGGAAGCCGCTTATCTGCTTGCGGGCAAACTCTCCCACGGTGGCGTTCAGTTGCAGGGCGCTGTCGTCCATCCTCTTGGTGAAGGCCTTGAAGCCGTCGATCTTGCTCTCCACCTCCTGGAAGTCGAGCGGCGCCGCCGGCGTGCTGATGGTGAGGAAGAAGTTGGCGCCCACCATCTCGTCCTTCTCGGCCTTCCTCTTGCCCATCTTCCAGGCCTTGTCGTCCGTGCTGCAGGTGAGAAAGTGCTGGAAGACGTCGCAGCGTGCCAGCACCGGGTGGCTGGTCATGTGGTTCATCCACCAGATGAGGCCCTTCCGCCTCTTAGAGATGAAGTCCTCCTCAAAGCGCCCCGTGGCTTGCTTCTCCGGGATGTGTGGCACCGAAATGACGGGGAACTTCTCCACCAGCCGGGCGTATAGCCAGTCGAAGTGCTTGTAGCGCCGGTTCACCTGCTCCTGGGTGTGCGTGGGCGTCAGCTTGTACGACATGTACGACTTCATCCCTTTGAACTTGGTCTGCTTGGTGGGGTCGTCTATGGTGCAGGCGAACGGGTAGGGGTTCTCCTGCCACTGGGGACCGTGCGGGCCCATCACCACGCAGATCTTATCCCCGTCCTTCACGAAACCTGCCGCCTCGCCCAGCACGAAAGCCTCTCCTCCGGACTTGACGAAGGTGGAGAAGCGGTTCAGGTTCCGGCTCACTGTCGCCGAGCCCTTTGGGTGCTGACCTCTCGCCATGGAGGATGTGGACAACCTGTAGGTGGACGCCCCGTTGCTTTCCAAGTCCCGGTATCTGCTTCCAGCGGTGCCCGGCTCGTCCGCCACAGTGGAGCTGTCATCCCAGTCGTCATCCCAGTCATCGTCGCTGCCTGGGCTGGGCTGCTGCTGGGAGATCTGTTGCTGCGCGGGGCGCGGGAAGGAATGGTCCACTATCGCCGTGGATGATGGCACGTTGGCGTAGCGGGACTCGGGTTGCGTATCGACGGACGTGTTGTTATTGTTCCCCCGCAGAATCTCCACGTAGGAGGCTGGGAAGAGCCCCCTCTCGCCTTTACTATTCGTGCCCTCCAGCCAGCCATCGATGTCCTGCTCGCTGTATAAACTTACGAGCTCGTTCTCGCGCACCGACACCTCACCGGGATTCTCCGAGTTAAAGTCGTAAATGGCCCTGGCCTGGAGGAGCGCCGCCATGGTCGGAATGAAGCAGGGCGAGCAGTAGAAGGGGGCGGCGGGGTACGATCCGAGCGGCTGGCCGGAGCCCGTGGGGTTAGAGAGCAGCGCAGCGGGCAGTCTCAGCGAGGAGCGAGGTCCCCCTTTCAGCCCACCTCTAATCAAGTCCAAGTCCGTATTCACGCTTCTTAAAACGGCATGCACCCTTCTTAGCCCCAAAGACTGTACAGTAGAATAAGCGTTTTGGTCTGCCGAGGGTTGGCTGCTCCTCGCCTCCGTATTGCGTTCGATCCTCTTCGGACGATGCCTGATGCCTGCTTGGAGCTGGCGCCCGCGCTGGCGGTGGCGCTGCTCAGCAACAGCAAGTCATCCAGGCTGTGTAATCGAAGGCGGAGCTGTGAGCCCACTCACGCCACAAGACAGCAATAATCAATCACCCCCGCCACATCCAAAACGTTTCTGCCACCAAAAAGAGAATATCATCCTTTATAAAATATTCTTTATGACAAAAATTGGCGACCCCCTCCAAGTCCGTTGAGCCTTCTTTAATGTCCTTAAAACATTTGTCATTTATTAATTTGTCCAACATAAACCATTTTGTAAGGCTCGCGCAGGGCAAATATATCTACTTAACCATAGGTAACATTTGCTAAAAGACAAGAATGTCAATAATGCTGATAACGTGTATATGTCTATAGTGGCATACCTCAGATAGACACTGCCATCTTGTGGTTATCTGTAATATTGCATTCGTTGTATTTACTACATACTGTTTACTTATCCACTACTACAATCATTAAATGATTATATATATTTTTAGCCTGCTTGTTTAATTGCCCAATCACAACAAAGCTAAATATTCGTCACTAAATGATGAAAAAACTCGGGGGAAGAAACAAGAGAAGCGTTTTGAGTACCAAAGGTAGAAATGCGAGTGTCGGCCCATTTTACCATGACATGGACTTTGTACTGTCTGTCAAAGTACTTTGGATGTCATCTTCCTACCTGTGTGGGTACAGTATTAGGTCAAAGTTCACCGTAGATAAAATATTTTAATTGTATTGTTTCGTTCAGCTCATACTCACATTACACTTACATGTGCTGGTAACCATTTCCTTGAATACAAATAAATAAAATGATTTTTTTAAAAATGCTTGCAATTCTTTCTCTTGCTTTCCTATCAAATCACAATATCGTCGCCATGTGGTTGATCACGTGATCACGCTCCGTGACGTCACCACAGAGGCTGAGTCGATTTCCTCATCAAGCCAACCAACCGGAGCAACAATCCAACCGTTCCACTGTGCGGGACAAAAAAAAGAAAAAAAGCTGCGAGTGAGCTCGAGTGCGTCCTCTAGGTGAGGAAAAAGCCTTCAGATCGATTAGCGTTACCCAGCCGGGACGTCGCTGCCTAGTTTCGGCGTGCTTACAGGCGGAGGAGACGGTGAAGCAAAGCCCCGAGTGCTAGCCCTCTGAAGGCTGTTTTTCTACACCCTACTGTGGCTTGTCGGAAGGCGACGTGTTGCCTGGAAGCTCATTTTCCAACATTTTGAACATTTTCCTCCAAGTCTGATCGTCTTGCTGGAACTGCACAGCGGCTGTACATGGATTATCTGGTGAGTACATTTGTCAAAATGGAGTGGCATTGCTGCTTTTCTATCCCCCGTGCAGTTATGATAACGCTTTTTTGACATTGCTGTCGTTTGTAAGAGGGCTCGCCCAAGTATGCTGGCTGGAACCCACAGGGGGTCCTTATGCTAATGAGCTAACCAAAACATTCAGCGTCAAAAGTGTTCCAAGGTATCAGGTCATACGTTTGCTGCATGCTGGATTTGAGGAAAACTGTGGATCGAATCTTGATCTAACTCCCGAACCAGCCCCTTGTGCTCTGTTGTTTACATTTCTTCTCAGTGCAGTGAGATACGTGCATAATTAACTAGTAGAAATGCGTGGAAATGGTGGATTGGCGTACAAGGAAACTTCAGAATGATTCCAGGGCAGGGGATGGAACCCACCACTCTTCTTCCACCGAGTCAATAATCTGTTGAAACCAAGGAAAATAATAATAGACATTGTTGTTGTCATCGTTAAGGGTGGGAAGATGCAGAGGATGTTGGCCACTCATTGTTGTCAGATAGCAAGCAATCTAAATCTTTGTGATGCCCATCCATCTATTTTCTATTAGGCTGGTCCTCATTTTGGCTGCGGGTGAGCTGGAGACTAGCCCAGCAGACTTTGGGCGAGAGGCGGGGTACATCCTTGACTCGTCGCCAGTCGGTCGTAGGACAAATATAGGCAGTTTTCAAGAAAATCGGATTTTACACAATGAGATGTGTTGAGAAGTATGCAAAGTACCAGGGAGACAGACCTTGTTGCCAATCTTCTTCATGTGCGGAAGAACTGAAACTGTTGATAATAAAGATTGAGATGTTTTTTTAAATTGATTAAAAACCCATTTTTTGTGGAATATTTGATATGTCCCAGACACATCAAGACTCCCCCACGTAAATTGAGTTGAGACCCCTGCTCTAGTGCTTTTGGGCTCCCTGGTATTCGCAAGAATCACTGCCAAAATACTGTTGCCTTGTATTTCACGTTTAGTGTTTACCGTTTTTTTCCATGTATAATGCGCCCCCATGTATAATACGCACCCTAAAAATGGCATGTTGATGCTGGAAAAAAGCCTGTACCCATGTATAATACGCACCCAAATTTTGACTCCTACTTAAGTCCGTGAACGTAAAATTATTTCAGAAAAAAGATCATCTTTGGGAACAACCGGATGTTATTCTGCCGGTCAGTATCACTGCGCATGCGCTAGCATACTCAATAGCGAAGAAATGTTTTGGATTTGTGTAGGATACATTGTGACAGCAAACGAGCAGGTGATCTAGCAAGCGTCTGATACGAGAGCATTGTGTTCGTATGGAGCGTGTTTGAAGTGAACAGCAGAGAAGAAAGCGCATCTGTAATGGCGGCCTCCGTATCATATCCGGATTTTAAAAAATATATATATATTTTTTTATTTTTGTACCCATGTATAATGCGCACCCCAGATTTTAGGACAATAAATTAGTTAAATTTTGCGCATTATACATGGAAAAAAACGGTCATTTATATATTTGAGAATTGTTTGTGTCCAAACATACATTTTAGTCAAATACAACATACACAATAGCGAACACAGTGAAAATAACAAAAGATTTTGTTTTTCTTCTGACATGGTGGTAAGATCCCAAGTAGCAAATACTGTGTTGTTGTATGGAGAATTTAGAATTTTTCCTGGGCAAAGTATTAAAAGGGCCACACGATGTTGCAGTTTGCTGCTAGCCGTTGCCACGATACAGCTTTTTGAAATTCCAAGTCCACCGAGCGGCCCGACACGCCCTGGCAGCGCACTGGACGCTTGTCCAGTGCGAGAGGGAGCCAGCCGATGACGGTGCGAAGTACGACTAATCGGGAACGTTTGCACGCTTGATTCACACCACTGGCGTTTCATCGCATGATTTGTGCTCACAGTCCCCAGGCGATGATTTTAAAAAGAGATGGAAGCACATTATTGATCTGCTCCACAACCTTCTGTACTTCTTAAAACATGCAGAAAATAAATAAGATAAGAGCGCTTAAGAGTTTGTGATGTCTTTTCTTCAGTCATTTTTGCCCTTGATAGTTAAACCATAAAGCCATTCAGTAATCCATCCAACCCCAATTTGAGGCACACTACAGTAAATGGATAACGCCTCCGTTTAACTTTGAACATCCACGAAGGAAACAAGGCACGATAGTTAAATGCTTTCCAGAGGTCATTTATTTTAGCCACATGACTGCTCCTTGTATTTCAAGGTGAAATCTTATGCTCGTCCCATAAACTGCAGGTATGCTTTGCTCCAAAAAATTCATCTAAGGTCCAACAGTTAGGTCAACCTCCAACGTATTTATTTGTCACAGCATTTTTAGCAATAAAGGCAGGGGAATAAACAAACAAACTTGGGTGTATGACGTGGAGCATTCTTAAAGTCAACCCCAACATTTTCTTTACAAGATACCGTATTTTCCGGCCTATAAGGCGCACCGGACTATAAGGCGCACCTTCAATGAATGGCCCATTTTAAAACTTTATCCTTATATAAGGCGCACCGGACTATAAGGCGCACCATTAATGCATCATGTCAGATTTTTAATCCAAATCAAATCATTCTCCATTTTATCTTTTTTATTTACACTTCAGACGGAACGAATTACTTTATAATCATAAAATAATGATCCATAGTCTTTTTGATTCATGATTCATAGTCTTCAGCGGGCCACTTATGATTGATTTCATGACACAATGCTTTGGGCCAGTTTAAATTTAGGAGTTTGGTCCATATATAAGGCGCACCGGACTATAAGGCGCACTGTTGGTTTTTGAGAATTTTTTAGGTTTTTAGGTGCGCCTTATAGGGCGGAAAATACGGTACATCGATACGTTGTATGTGCCCCCCAACAAGTCAAAACGTGACATTCTTTTTAATATTGTGTTTGTGAAATTTGAGTTAAGCTGCAAAGTTTTGATCCATCTCAGAGGGCCGCGGCCATTTTGCCACTTGCTGGCGACTGACAATGACATCACACTTGCCAGTTCACAACCAATCACGGCTCACCGGTGGCAATCGACAATAGCTGTGACCGTGGCTTGACGGCTGAGCTGAACCAGCACCTTCTTGAGTCCCCACGCGCCCACTGCAAGCTCCAGTCTTCTTTTGTCCTCCTCACACACAAACCGATACATACATCTAGGTTGGACATTATGGAGTGCGTGGGTGTGTAATGGTGACTAATCCAATTTGTGTTCTTATTCTGGATTTGTAGTTGTCACCGAGCCCCTAATCTCCGTGGCAAGCTCTCGCTCACCGTTCCTCCTGATTGTTTTATTTATTTTGCATTTGTCATGAATGAAAAAGGCGAGTAAACACAAGGGAAGACGCCAACCAGGCAGCCCAGCGCCGGACTCGTGATCATCGTCCATCCATCCATCCGTCCGTCCGTCCCTCCGTATCCATCCATTCACTCACTCAGGGAGGCTTGGCTTGTTGCCGCGGGTTACGCCTGTTGCTGAGCGCAATGTCGGAGCACATGCAGGTCTCCCTTGCCTTGTGCAGAATCGGACTTTACAGGGTAAGAAAGATTCCTAAAAAAGCTACGGTTGTCGCATCAGGTGGATTTTGTGATGTCGGGCGTCCTGGCTCGTTGTGAATTTGGGGATGTTAGCTTTTGAAGCAGGCAGGCCAACTCCGGCTGCTGAATGGAGCCTTTGCTGCCTTTCATGTATGCCTGAGGAGGAGCCAGGAGATGTTCGACCGACCGACCGAGCTTCTAGCTGCTCGCTCCTGTTATTCCCGAAAGCAAGGGGGAGGAACCTTAGCCGTTTGATATGCCACCACGGGTCTTCTATAGCCCACTGGCTCTCCATCGGTGCCTTCAATCGATCTGGAAAATCAGTTAAAAAACGAGAAATCATTGGACCAATTTCAATTGAACGCGAGCCTCGTAGCACCTCTCGTCTCGCACATGACTCACCCCCCTCAGTCGCAGCACAGACGGATGTTGCCTTATTATTCCGAGGCCTCTCTCCGTGTCGTGTGCGTGGGCGGATGCGCTCGGTAAAGTTGACAACCTCCGAGGCCGCTTGTAGTCGTCCTCTCGGTGGGCGCTAGATTTGACTGAGCCGGTGGTTTGGTAGATGATGTGCGTTATCAGTTGTTGCTTTTTTTCATTGTGATTGTCCCGTCGTGGGATGGAAATGGGTTTTGCCATCCCAAGTCAGAGTCACGTAATGCGCAGGTATTATTTTTGTTCGCTTGCGGTCACGTTGTGAGTGTGTCGGGATAGGTGAGTGACGTGTGTGTCAGTCAACGAGATTGTGATGAAACGAGTGTCTGCTTGTTACCTGGCCAACTGTTGCCGGGTTGCGGGCTAATAGTGTTGCCACTACATTGTGCCGGCCGGGGATTGTCGACTTGCTCTTGTGTCAGCAAATTGTGTGTTGCAGTTGACGGAGAGCACTTTTATCTTTGTGTTTACGTGTGGGACATTTCCAAACAGCCTCAGTCCTTTCCAGATTGTTTCCATCCCGCTGTGGCGCTTATGTGCTACTTCATTTCTCTCTGTCTATACTGAATATTGAGGTGAACAGCAACTGTGCATAATTGTGGTCAGATTGTATTCATTCGCACTCCAGCACACTTATCTTTACTGGGCATTAAAAAAAAAACATCTTTACTGTCTTCAGTGGTTATTGTTAACTTTGCTGTGTGACCGTCAAACATCCTTGTTATGACTTGGCAAGTTGGCACAACAAGTTTTTGGACATGTCTGGCCTCCTCCTTTTTAGTTTGATCTGCAATCCGGTCCAGTCACAATGTTCACTCCAAAAGTGTCACGTTGAAGTATTTTTTTCACTACGTTGTGTAACTGTCAAACGAACGTGCCTTTCCCATTCCGCTGCTTCTGTTCCGAGTGGGCTCTGTCTGTGGAATTTCTCACAGCCGCTGTGGCTATAAAATCCCTTCGCCTAATAACACCAATGCATTTGATATTTCAAACTAGAGATGCACCGATCCGACTTTTTCAGTTGCGATACCGATACCGTGGCTTTGCGTATCGGTCGATACCCGATACCGATCCGATATTATGGTTGACTTAACAAGCTACATAACTCTACATGTAGAACAGAAAAGACCAAAGGCAATGGCATCAGGCAGACTACACAGTTCTTTGCTCTAAATTAGGGGTGTCCAAACTAACGGTCCAGTTTTTATTGGCCCGCAGCAAATTCTGAAAACATAATTGTATATGGCCCGCACAAGAAGCTTGAGCTCAGCTTCTCAGTTTCCACACTAGATGGAGCCCGCCACACAAAGCGTTTGACGTCCCATTAACACCCCCCCGGAAGAGAAGCGAACACGCAGCGTTTGACATCCGATTAGCCTCCGCCCCCCCCGCCCCCCCCGCCCCCATTCGGGAGAGAAGCGAACGCGCAGCGTTTGACGTCCCATTAGCAACCCGAAGAGAAGCGAACGCGCAGGGTTTGACGTCCGCTTAGCAACCCGGGGAAGAGAAGCGAACGTTCGCTCCGTGTTTGCGTTTGTTTAGAAAACTCTCGTGGCATGCGGCACACGTGCTGCTGACGTATGACGTAGCCCGCGTCCCAATAGATTAAGGAAAGTATCGGCTCACAGATCGGCTGCATTTTCCAATACCCGATCCATCTATTTTGTTGATATCGGGGCCGATATCCGATCCAGATATCGGATCGGTGCATCTCTTATTCAAACCCAAAGCGTTCCATCGAGATTGCACTCAATTTGGTCCGATTCTCAAGGGGTTAATGGGTGCCTATCAGGCACGTGGCGGTCACTTCATTATGCCATTAATGGGGTGGAAAATGAGCCCAGCACCCTCCCTACTGGAATCCGACAATCTCAAGGCTTCCCTGAAAAACAAACCCAGTGGAGTGTGCAAAGCGGAATGGCCCGATTAAAGCGAAATTTCACCCCGGAAATTGCACGTGGCGGCGGCACCTTAAAGCTGCTCCCCAAAGTTAAATGAGGACATTTTTTACGATGCGTATCCTATCTCACGTTTTGTCGTTGTAATCAAACGAGACGGCTAATTCATATCGTACTTGTGAGCGAATCGAGCAGTGAGTTCATAAATATTGCAGGCAGTGTTACTGATTTATGCACTTTAAGATTACTCCTGTAAATAAAACAGAACCGAACTAGGGCTGTCGCTATCAAATATTCTTCCAATCGTTTATCCTGTGGATTATCCCATCGATTAATTGGATAAAAAAAAAAAGTATTATCAAAACAATCCTTTTCTGGTTGTACTCTACTCGCTGACCTTGTAAGCTAAACAGTGACTGTAAACATTTTTGTAATGTGTTTTTATCAAGAGCTCGATTTCCCGTTGCATCTCACTATTGCGCTTCAGAAGCCATGTGGACGACAAACAGCCTCGTGTTTACTGTGGAGCAACTCGGGAAGTGCTATTTTCGGCTCCCTTATCGGTATTTGGCGCAATCCCCTCATCTTATTATAAGACTTTATCTTAAGGTAGAATGACATGAACTTTGAACGTGTCAGAAGTCTACACTGTATACATCAAATATACACAGGTGTCTTTAGGTTGGGGTTTATATTCCCATAGCTGTAAAACTGAGCCTTATATTTGCAACCTGCTTCCGTCCTTTTCTAAAGCAGGATGGGAGCAGCCGAGCCGGGCGGGCGGGGCGGCGCTTGAAAATGTTGATTGAAAAGGTCACTCGCTCGCTATCTCGTATTGGTTTCCTTCAACCTGAATGCCGAGCTTTACTGCTTTGTTTTGTTGCGTCGAGGCGGCTTTTCGGAAGGAATTCTGGTCAGCCTGTTTGGGAGACAAAAGGAGTACTTCCTGTTTGACGGCTGACAAAAGCGGGCCGTATCGCCTCGGCCTTTTGTGAACTTTGTTTACCAGGAACCGGGGCGCCACAATGTACGCGTTAAAGTGAGCAGCAAAATATTCCGTGATTTGCAAATCAAATATGATCATTCGAGCAATCTGACAAAGTGCCACGTTACACTCCAGTAGGGTCCCTTTGAGTTGACACGGAACAATCGGAACAGATAAGCCGATTGCCGCCACTTTGCGTTGATGAACCGACAAGTTTCTGGCAGGTCATTTCGTATAAATGTCTGCTTCGGTGATATTCCAGATATTGTCGTAAGCCAGAAAGAGATAAACGACTCCGAAAATGCTTTGTTAAGGAGTGACACGGATGTGGCAATAGGTCCATTCGATATCTGAAAACGTGTCGATCAAATACATCTCTGCCTAGCATCTCTCTGATGCTAACACTCCCTCGCCCGACATGCTTGGGTCGTCGCTGAGCTTTCCACACCTCTAGTGAGAGGTGCTAGCCGACAGTTAACAGGCTTCTCACTTGGTCCTATATCAGAAACTCCAGTCTAAAGAACTAAAAATCGTTTTTTTATTCAGCAAAAATAGCCCTTTTGAATATTGAACTTTATGAAATCATACAATAATGACACAAAGACCATATTAAGTCGATGCCTCATTTAGTACAGACGTATCGATATGCATTGACGACTCAGTTCCTTAGGAAGATGCAGTAAGTTGCTCCTCACAGAGGATAAAGAATGCAAATATTCTGTCAACATGTGTTGCTGCACCATTCAATTGCTTGAAAGATCCCAAGACAACAATGCTAGTCATTAGCCTGTCATTAAGATGAGCTTGTAACAAAAATGATGACCTTTTGGTAAAATGAGTTGGTCCTTATATGCTTTTGTTTTAACATGTGAAGAGGCGTCTTTTTGCGCGAGTCAAAAAAGAAAAAATTCCCACCGAGCTCAGGGCCCGAAGCGTCTTGTCATATGCTTAACCAGAGATTATGGTGATAAGCGAGCGGGTCCAAGAGTCCAATAGTATGTAATCCAAGTCTTGGGGCTTCTTTTAATTTGTGCTCTTTTTGGCCGCCAGCCATTGCCGGAAGTCTTGTGACTTTTTTTTGCAGTCGTGCATCAGATTGGATTCATTTCTTTAAGAATTTATTTCTTTTGGGTGACAGTTGGCTTGCATAAACAACACATTGGTGTTGCAAACTGATTAGGAATTCAGCAAATGTGCAGGGCAGCTTCACAACACAGATAGTGCCTTCATATATGTAAACTGTTTGATTGAATCTGGTAAACATAAATTTTTTTTGCACAGCAAATCTGCTTTCTGCACTTTGTGGCATTCTTGTGATCAAGTCAAAAACACTCAGTCCATTTGTGCTATATTTGGAGGAGCAGGAGGATTATGGATTAATGTTCATTTGTGGCAGACACACAAAAATATGAGATTAAATTTTGGTTCAGATCTTCTTATCCAATCCGCATTAATCTGACCCACACATGGAAATAGTATCTCCAAAAGCCGAATTCAATCAAATATGGAATTTGGGGCCATTGCATAGTCATTATGAAATATCGGCAGGTTATTACCAAAGGGAGTCCAACTTGACAATCATGCTCCAATTACTATTCCTGACAGCTCTATTTTCAATAAAGATGCTGTTCGGTCGGGGTCCCAGAAAGAGCAATGGCGCCCTCTACTGGTACGTTCCTTAAAAGTTTTAGTTGTCCATCAATGGTGCGTATTTGATTTGTTTAAGCATGTTTGCATGACGCCAAACTGTTCTTGAAAGCAGCTCTCATCATGTCATGGGTGGAAAATCTTGCAGTTATTCAGTGGAAATGCAGGATGGCTTGCTCCCAGATTTATTTTGTGATTTGGATTTTTCAGATTGACTTATTTAATTTCACAATTAGAAACCCAACAAGCAACAAAATAACTCGTCCATTTTCTGTAAATTTGTTCCCCTTTTGAGTAAAGGGTGAAATTATTTCTTTTGTCCTCTGGGTGGAGCCAAATAGTTGCTCATTAGGTGTCGAATCAGGCAAGTCAACTCTAGTGATGACACGTTTCTGTTCCTTGCAAGCTCATCATCGATTTGATTGATTCCTTGCCCGAGCCGATATATATATGACGGAGTTTTGTTTTCATGAGAAATTGGAAAACCGTGCGGCCACTTCATGGCAGATTCAAAGTGGAGTGTTTTCGTGCTATCTGAGACGGACGGATGTGTGGCAACCGGCACATCAAAGAGGCCCACATTTCAGTAAAATCACGATCTAGTTTTATTGTACGCAGCCCTTTGCACCTCTTAAAAAAATAAAAAAAAAGTTTCTGTGAACAGTGGCCAAAACATGTTGAAACAATTGAAGCATTTATTATAAGGCTTTGTTTGCCTGGACTCCATTTACTTGATCACATTAGAGGTCACTTTAATGTGCTTTTTAGCAAATCTGGCGCCGTTCATGTGCCCAAATCTTGATATGACGTGTCCGCCGTCTGTGTTTTACGAAAGATACAAGCACTAATAAAAAAAAAAAAAAAAAAAAAAAAGAGCGTTTACATTTCAGCGTTTGTGCAACATTTGAGTCGGTAAGTTCCAAAAGTGCCTCATGATCTTTAATGAGATGATCATAGGGTGTAAAACCAAGATGGCCTGTAAATCTTTTGGACTCCACCTTATGCTAGGTTGACATTGTTTGACTTGAATGTAACCTTTGATGACATCTGACAATGATTTGAGCTCATAGAAAGTCTGAACATGTTGTTTTTCGTGTCAATCATACGGAGGTCGGACCGGGAAAGTTGAACTATGCCGCATCCCAATTTGCCGTGTGACGGATCGTGGCACAGTTGGCCTTTGTTCCTTCCTCTATTTCGACTCAGTAAATGTTACCCTCTGTTTCTTACAGAGGGAAACATTTACCGTCGGATATGAAGTTTCCGACTAGCCACGGTTGCTCTACTTTCATGTGCCCATCGGCCTTGGATGGCACCTTTTTCCTGGTGCCCAAGCATCTTTCTGCCAAAGTCATGTCATAATATCAGCACAACACTAAAAGTAAGATTTTCTTTTTTTTCTTGAATCATATATTTAACTATCCTAAACTGCACATGATCCTGCAACATCCAGTAGGTGGCGTCCTGATACAGGGAAAGCATCACATCAAGCAAAGTAGCGCCATTGTGACCACAAATAATGATCAGATTGATTTTTCTTCTGTGCTCATATAATCTATACTCTGGACATTGAAAAAAAGTCTGGAAAAACATCTTAGTTCATCAACAGCACGGAATGACTCTGGGAGAGGGTCACGTGGTCATTGGATAGTGGTGTGAAATTTTGTGTTTGGAAAATGCCCTCGCACATGTCACGCCGTGATGTCTGCGTGGCTCGCTGCACCACCGCATCGGTTGTTCTTACGTCTGGTTCTCATTTTCCGATTACGTAAGTCGATTGTTTGTGAGAACAAAGCAGTGGGAAAATCAAGTCAACAACAGGATGATTCCGAAAATGAATGGAGGGTCTCCCGTCAAAAAAAAGAAAAGAAAAGAAAAGCGATGCTGCTTCTCCATGCGTCAGAGGGCCCCCGCAACAGTTGCCTAATAACGTACCCGATCCAAACGCCGAGATGCATTGGATTCAACGAGTAGACCCAAGTGAGGGGCCCGAGGCGTGCCGTTATTAATTACCGCCGGCGTCAGAGTTAGGAGGCCATTGACATCACGTGTGCGGAGAGGCAGAAGAGCAAAAGGCCCGTCATGACCGTCAGCCTAGACAAAGGGCGAATTTGGCTGTCATGCCCACTTGACTGTTTGGATGCACTTTTTTGACCTCATTTTTGTTTTCGGAGAGGCGCCCGTGCCCTCCCGCGCGCCAGGTCTCGCTGAGGAGAGCTTTCAGCCTCACCCAGCGAGAATCTTCCGGAGGTTCTTTGATGGCAAGAAAAGCCACTGGAGACCTCAGGGGCCTCGTCGGCCTCCATTTATGTATGGGCGGGCGCCATAACCCGTTTTGGATTCTTCTTGACAAGGAGTGAGTGAGGAGCAAAGGTCATGTATGAAAGGCGCGTATGTGGGATATGGTGGGTGGTACATTTTGTGTATGTGAGGAGGCAATGAAAGGGTGAGGCCACGGACTCCTACTGGCTCTCCTCATTTGCATAATTAACTGTTGACACTAACCGTGCTTAATGAAGAAGGCCCATTGAAGTCATCGGCCAGCCAGCCCCTGGGAATGAGACACGGGCTCCTCCGGCAAAGGTTAAAACAATGTGTCTGCTTGCTTTCTGACAAAGACTCTGAAACGACCTCCCAATTTCCCACATACTGTCACATCCATTATGATTGTTACGCTCCGCAATCTAACACAAACGGAGTCTCGACCGCATTGTCCGCCGGACGTGTGTTGCGAGCGAGCAAAAATACTTTGGGGATGTCTTATGGGATGGCTCGCATTCCACATTTTAAAGCCTCCAAAATAGCCGCTTATGTTTCTTATCAGTGGTGTTTGTGTCTGCCTAATTGCTTACAGTGCAGCCACAGAAGTTTCTGCTAATGTTTTAGCAAGGAAGCTTTTAATCGAGATGTTAAGTCATTCCATGGCGATTTTGTCTGTGGCACAAATCACGTGCAGGCTTTCCCACAGGATTGAAAGACAAACAGAGGAGCTCCTGTATTGCGTTTAAATAGTGGAACGGTCACCATATCTGGCACGTTCGACTTTGTGGAGTCCAGTTGTCTCCATTCAACCTTTGCCTCGTGACCTTTAGGGCGGAGCCAGGGGTGTCAAAGTCATTTTTGTCGTAGTCAGTTTCCTTCGGAGGGCCATTATGACCATTATATTATATACACTATAGGCTACACAACAAACTGATAACTAGTTTTGAAATCACAGACTAGTAAAAACTGTTCACATTTTTTAAAAAGATGATTGGTAATAAAGATTGCCAGCAGTATCTCTATTTTTATTAAAGTCAAGACAATTTTAGTTTGATGCACAATTTGTCTTTGCGGGACACATAAAATGATGTGATGGGCCTTATCTGGCCCGTGGGCTTTGGGTTTGACACCTAGAAAGAAAAAAAAAAAACTTTTTAGCTAACATATTTTCTTTTTTTTTTTTATTTAACTTGGGGAATGCCACAATTAACAATACTGTGGATTTTCAAATATGACTTTTGCAACTTAGGTAAACATTTATCGATTGGTACATTTAGAAACATGCAATCATCTTAACAAAAGTGATGGACAGTTTTCCTTCTGTCATCGTTTCCCACTGAGAAATGTATTTGATCGTATCCTGTTTACTCGTCCTACGATACTCAAGGTCGGTGCGGACTGACCTTGTTACTGTGATACGCATTCGTTTCCTCTATTTTGAAAATCAAACGCAAGGATCTTTTTGTAATTGAAAAGACTTGCCCAGTTTGTGGGTCCCATTCATTCAATGCTCTTCTCCATGTATAAAAACAGATTTATTGTTCACTCTGTCCCCATCAGCTCTTTTTTTTTTTTTTTTTTTGCAAAGGGGCCTAGAAATAGTTGATGGGGCAGGCTCTTTCATATTTAATGACAATGTCCCAGAGCAAGAAACTTTCCCACACTCGATTGAGTTGGAGCGGGGGCCCGAACGTTTGTTTTTATCAAAATTTAGTTTGTCATCTCAAGATGGCGTCTGGAAATGCGCTATAACTGATGTAAGTGGGACAAGTGAGCGCCCCATCCGCCCTTTTAATGTCTCTGAGCTGGGGCTCCCCGCACCCCCCTCGGTTCTCGCACACTGCTTTCTGGGCGTTGAAAAGGGGGCCCCTCCAGCTTTGATCCTCTATATGGGTATGGAAAAAACATCTTTTTGCCCAACAGTTTGCCCACCAAACCAAGGTTTTTGCCGCCATATGCTAATGTGCTCTAGCTAATCACCCTTTCCAATTACAAGATTTATATACCATAATGGTGTCCCGTGGCTCCCCTCCGTTCTACGCCCCCCCCCCTCCGGATGTCCCACGGAGCGAAGGTGTCTTTGCTCTTTGAATGCAGCTGTCATGCCACCACCTCAGCCTCCTGCTTTCTTGTACAAAAAGAGAAAGCAGTCCTTGGGTGGGCCCCTCAATGCCCGGCATTGTCTACCTAATGTACTTTTGCAGAAACACACAGCGGCTGCCAGGTAGGCTCCAGACAGATAAATGTGGCGGGTTGGAAACGCTGGCCCCACAAGACCCCGCGGTCTCGTTGACCTGCTGCGAGGGCTTTGGATTATTTTAAAGGACCGGTCAAGGGAATTTATTTGTTACACACACCTGAAGGTAAATTGGTGAAAACAAGACCGCTTAAAACAATGCATGACTGGACTTGTGAAGATATAGCTAGTTCCACAGCATGCAGTTAGCTCTTGATACTACAATAAATAAAAAAAAACAGCTCTGTGTTATTTAAATTTCCCCCGCGGGCGTGACGCCGTCGGATGAGGCTGTCGCAAGTCGTCTTAATTTAGCGGCTCAAACATTGAAGGATTTGTAAGCAATACAAAAGTGACTAGACAAGGTAGCATCGATTATTTATTTTTCCCCAACAGGGCGTGGTTACATGCATCGTGCAGGTGCAATTGAAATCAGAAGGTCCAATTAACCTGCCTAGATTTCACAAGAAGTATCATTGAGAGTAAATTTAAAAAAATCCTCCAGCTTTTGCAAACCAATTTGAGAAGTACACATCTACCTCCACACGCTATTAAAATACGATCTAACTGATGTTTTTGAGGCTATATATCCTTGTGCGCACAGGTAAGCTAACCTGTCGTCTTAATGTTTGCCCGAAGCGACACTGAATAAACTCTCGCCAAATGACATGAAATTCACAGCATTGTTTCGGCAATATACATGTCAAAGCCTTTGCGGCGGCTATTGGCTTTGTACACTTGTTTGTGTGTGTGTGTGTGAACCATAACAGCAGACACTTAGTGCCACATCCAGATGGTGTTGGGAACAAACAGGGCTACGCTGTAGGACCCCTCAATAGAAGCGTCTAGACTGGTCCTTTAGCAGACAGATACAGCCTCCCATCAAATTAGCGTTTGTCAGATTTATGGTAATGGCCTGCAACAGTCTTCCTGTCAGTGACATCAAGATTTACAGCACCCTCCACCCCCTAACACACACACACACAGAATCCTCATCCTCAGCACTTTTGCCCCCTCGATGTGCGTCGCTTCCATTTCACTTTCTTTTCACGCACCCAATCTCTTTGCTTCAGAACAACTCTCATTTCATTCTGTAGTTGAGAACTTGCAGTTGTGTGTGTGTGTGTGTGCTTCAGGGAAGTTAGTGAGAGTGCTGCGAGTACCCCGGTCTCACAATCTTAAGTGGAGGCAAAAAAAAGAAGAGCCACACAGGGTGGCAAAAGCACACAAGCCCCCTTCTACCTCCGTAACAATGGCTTGTGTCAAGGTTTCCGGTTAATCCTCTGTGATGAAGCTTGAGTGTTTTTTGGGGTGAAGGGTTGGGCTGATGGGGAGGGGGTGAGGTGCTGGTGTTGTGCAGCTTGGGGATTTAAGGGGGTGCTAGCTTGGTGGCGTCTCAGAACGACAAGGTTCTACACTTTATTGATGGCGGACAGAGAGCGAGTGAATGGTACGCAAGTCGCCAGGCCCGGCCCGGCCGGTGGGAAAAACCTCCATTTAGCAAATTACTTTGCACTTGTTCTAAAAACTCCACTTCCGTACCGTAAATTGAATTTTTTTTTTCACTGTAGATGGTCAGGTTATGGTTTAGTAATCAATATTTTTTGGCTCATTTTCTTACGCTGTGCACATTTCATGCTTTTTTTTCAAAAATTCTGCAAACACACATTCCTAATCATGATCATCCACAATTCCCTTTCATTCCATTTCAACTGGAATTTCAGCACTGCGTGGCTCTGCGCTCTGAAGAAAAGCCAGGGGGCGCTCTAACTTCACCGTAGCTCTGTGCGTCGCTCAGTCAACGTCTGGTTTTGTTGAAGCACATTCGCCACATCTCTATCAAACGGGCGGCTCTGTTTTGGAGGCATCTCCATGTTTCATTTTTTGTTTTTATACTCGCTAAGGTTTTTAATGACATGCCCGAGCACACCTGGAGAATGTGCAGATGGTGCTCGCCGGCTCTCGCGTGTTTTCCTTCCCGTCAAGCTTTGATTGAACAGGATAGCGCCGTCTGGAACAGGGTCATCAACTGACAAGAGCCGTGAGCTTACCTTGTTTTGACCCCCACCCTGAAATGCGATAGGAGATGCTTAAGAGTCACGGTGTGTGTCTCTCGCTCTACCTTAGCCAGACGGGTTGGTGAAAAAGGAAAAGTGGATCCTTCCACACAAGTTAAAAAGATCTCATTCACGGTTCACACTGCATTTGCCGCTTAATGTCTCACAGCAGGCCCAAAAGACCTGGACCATGCGTGATTCATCAAGTGTCAGGTCTGCCTCTGGCTGACATAAGGGCCCAATCAGACAGGGTAGCCACACACACACAAATACCGTTTTCTTTCCATGTATAATGCGCAAAATTTAACTAATTTATTGTCCTAAAATCTGGGGTGCGCATTATACATGGGTACAATTATTTATTTATTTATTTTTTAAATCCGGATATGATACGGAGGCCGCCATTACAGATGCGCTTTCTTCTCTGCTGTTCACTTCAAACACGCTCCATACGAACACAATGCTCTCTCTCGTATCAGACGCTTACTCGATCACCCGCTCGTTTGCCGTCACAATGTACCCGACACAAATCGGAAACATTTCTTCGCCATTGAGTTTGCTAGCGCATGCGCAGTGATAACATCCGGTTGTTCCCAAAGATGATTTTTTTTCTGAAATAATTTTACGTTTACGGACTTAAGTAGGAGTCAAAATTTGGGTGCGTATTATACATGGGTACAGGCTTTTTTTCCAGCATCAACATGCCATTTTTAGGGTGCGTATTATACATGGGGGCGCATTATACATGGAAAAAAACGGTAATTCCATGTAGCCATCCAACACGCCTCTCACAATATGACATTCAAATGAAACAAATCAAAGTTGTCGGTGCTACTCTGATAGCAGAAGGTTCAACAGTCGGCTCGCGCTGACATCAGCTGCCACCTTTTTTCGCTTCTCCCTGCTCCTGAAGACAGCCGGGAGGGCCCCCCCCGAGACTCTTCCGTCCGTCAGAGCTCTCAAATGCGGAATCACCTAATCACTATCCCAGTCAGGCCGAAGAATCCCATCCCTTCTCCAGTGGATCGACACTCGTGTTTGTTTGTTTTTCAGTGTTTCCGGGCACTGTGCTGTAAAGGACCGCCGCCGCCGAGACCCGAGTACGATGTGGTGTGCATCGGCCTGTCGGGCGCCGGAAAGAGCAGCCTGCTGTCGCGGCTCTGCAGCGAAGGCGGCGACCGAGTCGTTCCCACCACAGGTATTTGGACCCGGATGAAATATGTCACCTTTGCCTTCCGATAATTGTTTTTCAAGCCTTGAACTGCGCTCCCCCTTCTATTATACTGTACGCTGTCCTTCAAATTGGAATCAAGCCACTTCTTCTGCTTGATGGATCTGTCCAAATCCTTGTTGCGAGCCAGCGGCCCATTCCAACCTTGCCGTCTAGCGGGAGGTGGGTGTGAAGTATGTCCAGAAGAGGAGGCTCTCCCGGTAGTCACCGCTCCACTTTCCATCCACGTCATGCGAGCCCTCAAGGTCGCCGACATTCCTCTTCCCTCCTCGCCGTCCAGCAGAAATCCCATTGCAGATTTTGTCCCAAGTGGAAGTACGTCTCTTTTGGTTGTTCAAAGGAGGAGAAAGAAATCTGTCTGCACCTGCCATAGATAGAATTTTGGTAAGGTTCTCTGAAATGACATTTAGCTGTCAGCACCATGTTTGTCTGCCAAAATGGATTGGGAAGAATTGGAAGTGATGCATGCGTGGTCTGCCATTTCCCACCTGCATCTGCCTTCATACTTTCTTACTCTTGTAATGCTCTTAAAAAGACATCACTATCAAACAAAAAGCCTTTGGGTCTTGTCGATATTATTTGGACATTATCCAGATGCAGTCCCCCCCCCTCCCCTTTGTGTTTTCTGTGCTGGAAACTGCATTATACATGTTGAGCTCATATTGGGGTTTTTTTCTTTCTTCCAATTTGGACCACACAAAATGTTGTTGCTATGTCATACAAATATGTTTTCAATCTGCGTAGTCGGCCGCCAGCAGAAATACTTAGCGAATGAGGAAACAAAATGCTGCGGTGACTTATTTCGCAGCCTCTTTGATTGTCGTTTGTCTTTCTCTTTAGGTTTTAGTATCAAAGCAGTGCCATTTCCCAATGCCATCTTGAATGTCAAAGAACTTGGAGGTAAGTTGTACAAATGCACAACGACATTTCCTTGGGGGTCTTAAATTCCACTTTCACCCAGCATTCAGTACTGCAAACATTGTTTTTAGTTTCCGGTATACCGTTTTGTTATCTTCAAATTGTCATGAGGCTTGTAAAGGAGGCGAAATGGTGCGCCCCCGCCCCCCCCCCCCCCCCCCACCCCCACCCACTCGATAGCGTCACTCACCGTCTTGCACCCCTGCTGACATCAGAGCTGTTGATGTTTTCAATCTAAACGCTGCGGTTCCTGGAAGTGCATAGCACTCGAGGAAGCCTTTTAACAAGCACAGATGCAGGATCTTGAAGTGGAGAGGCGTAAACACACGGAAAGGCAACGGGGAGCCCCCTCCTCCCCCTTAGCTTACCTTAAAGGGAGCCTGAGGCAAGGGGGCGCCCAAAGTTGTCCTACTACCACCAGCCCGGCCGGCAACACAAGACGTATTGTTTTGTTGAATGTTGTTCTGATTGATGTTGTCTTCCGCACACTCTGCATGTGACAGCGTCAGTGTGTACTCACCCAACATGGCCTCCTGAGAAGATCAAACGCGGGTACAGAACATACAAAGAGGCAGTGGAAGAGCGCCGGCGTGAGCGCTACCAAATTTGGGCAAAGAGGATTTTCTGCTTTGGGTCAAAGCTGCTCTGCTGCTTGAAAATAACACTTGACTTGAGGATGACACTTATTTTGATTTAAAGGACTTTGCAAGGATGCCGCAATTGAATTTGTCCTTTTGAATGCTGGAATGGCTTCTTAGCAACCATTGGCTTTTGTTTGTGTGTACAAAATACAGTGGAACAAGTTGATTGTTATATTCATAAATCCCGCCCCCCCCCAAGAAAAAAAAGGTATGATGTTATGACGTCTCCACTGACTGCTTTCTATTCGGGGAACGAGGTTGCCGGCCGGTTAAGGTGACACACTTCCCGTACGTTTTGCTCGACTGCAGACTTTGTTCCAAATGCGCGGCGGCGTCTGGGGAAGCGCTCACCTCGCGCGTCGTTCCATTTGTCAGTAATGAGTCTTTCCAGCCGTCGCCCGATTAACGAGCCCTTTCTGGACACTTTGTCTTCCTTTATTTTCGTCCGCAGGCGGCTTTAAAACAAGCAAACACGCCTGCGTTAGCTTTTGCGATATTTTGCATGACTTTGCGATGATGCGGAAAAACGATACAAGATGTGTGCCTAAAAACGCTTTACACGCTACATTTGTAGCTTGTCCTGCTCACTCAGCCTTGACTAAGGCACGGGGCAGAGAGGGGTCTGTTAAAACGCAAGAAGCACTTTCTCTGTATTTCCTTGCTTTTTTTGCAACACTCTCGGATGCCTATGACGTCGGAGGAACTATGCATCGGGTCTTGCATATACAGTTAGTTGTCTTTTAAAGTGCGAGGGGTTCAAAAGTCCATGGCAGCTGTTGAATTAATGATTCGCCTTGTGGATGAATGTGGGAAAGACACATCGGGAGTTTGCAAAGCTTCCGGACCGAATATCGCTTCAGGAAGGCTCCGTTCTACGAACGTAATTAGCAAAATAACAGCAAATAATGAACATGAAATGTCCCTTTCGTTTAGATTGAGGCTTAGCATCGGGTTGGCCCAAAGTAAATTGAGCCATAAAGCACAAATGCATGTTTGCGACGGGCATTTCAAGAGCCCCCCCCCCCCGCAAGTATTATGGGCATCATACATCAGGGTAAGCTTCTTTCTGGTTTAAAGGACAGCTTGAGCTTACGACAAATCCGGCCGGGCCGGTGAACTCCAATGCAGAGAGAGTTACACACTGGGCTTGAATAAGACGCTTAAATAATAATTGAAGTCAACATATTTTACAATCAGCTGTATTTAGTTTGGTTTTGTTTTTAGAATGTTTTACTGATCAAAGTTGTACTAATATATATTTTCAAAATCTCTTTCAAAAAGGTTACATGCAGACGTCAAGTTAAGAGCGACTAAAATTCTACGAAACAACAGTACAGAAGAAGAAAAAAAGAATCATTAACGACACTACTGCGTGGACTGTTTCGTTCGGTGATTGTTTTGCGTAGCACTAGAGGGAGCCACCTAGCGCACTTTGAGATCGTAGCTCTTAAACACGATGACTGGCATTGTTCTGCCGCTACGCTTCACGTCTGGCCACTTTCAGGAAAGTACAGTGAAATGCAATATTCTCAATAGTCCTAAAATTAACTAGGACTAACAAGTACTCCCAATTCTGCTCAATTACAAATTTGCCTGTGTCCAAAACATGTTGCAGCTCTGACAAAGGTGCCATATCGGCATTGAATGTGCTTTTCTGATTGATGGCTAACAATAATGTCACGCAATGTCAAACGAGACAAATGGATTTTCCGTGACGTCTTTATGAAATTGTGCATTGCAGAGGGAGACTTGCGTCTCATTTTGTTCAGAGGTCGCTCTGACGACTGCAGCGAAACGGACGCATTGAATCAAATCCTTTTCGGGTGACAAACATTTGTAACTCAGCCGCTGTCAGGTGTGTGTGTGTGTGTGTGTGTGCAAGCTGGACTACGATGTGACGTCAAGTCTAGACAGACCATTTCACAGTCTGCTTTGATGCCACACTATGACAGCTGATGAAGAGGTGGTCCAAATAATCCACAGTCATCGCTGGCTGTTGTTCTTTAGCGTTTGTGCCTGTCATACACTGGCACATTCCGCCATATGCACATGCCGGAAATTTTTACGTCTTAAATATTGCACAGTATTGATCATTTGGAAGCAATTCATTGGAAACTCCACAAAGGTGTTTTGTTCTCTTCATTTTCTTTGTTCCATTTGAAATGTGGAAAGGGTGACCCCCCCCCCCGCTATTTTATTCAAAAGTCCGCTCTTCGAACGGCAACATTTGTTTACGTCGAGCACTGTATGTCAAATATTTATCGGTCTCCCACATGCGTCTGCACAACGCATGTGTCAGTCCGGGACTTCCTGTTTACTGTTGACTTCCAAACAGCTGCGTTCCAAACGTCACGACTCCAGATCCGCCCTCGGCTCGTTCGTCAGCCGAGTAAGCAAACTGCCAGAGCTGCTCCTCGACACCCACAAAGTCTCCGGAATGGCTTTGTTTACGGAACACCTTTCATTCAGATCTTCACCGTTTACAAGTGAGCCCATCGGACAAAAAAAATCGAGACTCGTGATTCCCAAACTTTTTATTCAAATGACCACCTCCAAATTTTCAAGTTTGAACTTAAAGACCGCATGTAGTTTGGAAAACCCAAAAAATGATCAAGTCATAGAAATGAAAGGTTCAAAAGAAAGGCACTGGAAAGTTAAAGACAACTGAATTTAACTCATAGAACTATAATGCTTTAAAATGATTTCAAATAAAGTTCAAGCCACTGTGACATCATTCATTCATTCATGATTGAATTCATCCATTAGTCGCACAGCAGCAACGCCATCCCGCATCCAATGAGGCGCGCTCGCTACCACTTTTTGAGAATCACGGCGACTTAATGCGAATGGCAGGTGCGCAGTCCAAGGATTGTGTGCGCGAGAGAGATAAAATGGCGGCTAGGAACTGTTCTTTAAAAGTCTTCCAACAATCAAACAAAAATCCATTTGTAGCCCCAGATAAATAAAACGTGCCAATGTGGACTCCATTAGTAATGTCGGGAAGAGCAATTTGTTTTTGAAGGGATTCTCAGTAGCTCCTGACAATATGTTTTTGTTTTTTTTGCGGTTCACCTTAAACGTGTTGCAGGCTTAACTGCCTTCTTTTTCTTTTTTTTCTCGTTACCGCACCACCCCTGGAACAAGATGTCCTTCTTTAGAGCACTGTTTTTGACCGGGTTGCAAAAAAAAAAAAAAAAAGCTTATTTTGAATTCTTTTACGAGGTAAACCAACACGTGCGTCGACTCCCGCGATTCACTCTCAGCGATCTCTCGCTGACCTCAACTAAATGAGAATGCGTCACGTTGATGAAGTTATTCGAATCCTTGTTTGAGCTTGTCTTCATCTGCATCTGCCAGCAAGCGAGGGCTGACAAAGTATTTCTTGGCTGAGCTGGAAGCTCGAGCTGGAAGGGGGACCGGACCGGTTGGGTGGGCCGCTTTGACGTGTTTTCCTCAGATCAGACGTTAGTTAAGCCATTTGATTCCGCAGAGACCTCGCTCTGACCTCTCTTTGTTAACGCTTTCCCCCCTTTTCAACACTTTTCACCAGTGTTATAATTGTATAATGCAGATGAATGTGTTGCGGTCCAAATGTAAAAAAAAAAAAAAACATTGTCGTGGGATTCCTGGTCTTCTGCCTAAGCGACTGACTTCCTTCAGAGAAGATCACTCTCGATTTAGATCCAAGACAGCTGCACTGCTGTGTAATGTAACAATGGTTCAAAGTATTCAGACACTGTAAGAAAGAGCCGAGATCTTCCTTGAAGATCTGAACATTATTCCAAACGCGTGACTCGTGATCTTACCGAGATCTTCCTTTTAAGACTTCCTCGAAGATCTGAAGATTATTTCGAACGTGCGACTCGTGATCCTGCCGTCACACCAATAGGTGGCAGAAGTCGCCAACGAGACGTGACGGACACGGCGAAGATGAGAGGGGGGTCACTCTCAAGTGGCACTTGCTCCAACAGCTTTCCTCTTCAGATGGAGGTCTCAGGGGGCGGCGGGGGGCGGGGGAAGTAGGAGGGCCGTTGTCTTTGTCTTTTTTCAACTTGGTCATTTCGCGTTATTTCAGATCTTTATTATTTGGGAACTTTGCAGTATCGGGTTTTCTAGCTTCTTAACATCTAACATTCTTAATATCTGCAAGAAATCACGTCACTAAAAAAGTATTTGTGAAACTCGTCTTGAAATTGTGTCGATTGCGGTTTTCCCACATTAAAAATCCCCGACTGCTTGCGTGTCTGTTGACATTCACTTTAATAGGGAAAGATGAACAGTGTCAAGTAATCGTTAGAAGAATATTGAGTTCTCTCTCCTTTAAATTTGTTTTCATTGATTTAATCTTTGACCTTGAACACATTTTACCTTCTGGAAGGGAAGAAAGCATTTCGTTTGTCTTCCCCTTCTCTACCCCGGTGCCCGTTTGATTTTCTTACACGCCAGCGCTGACATCAGTAATGACGACGCCTCCCTCCATCTAATGTCCTTCCGCAGGAGCTGACAACATCAAGAAATATTGGTGCCGCTACTACCAGGGGTCGCAGGGTGTCGTCTTTGTATTGGACAGCGCTTCATCAGACAAGGACCTTGAGGCGGCGCGTAATGAGCTGCACTCGGCCCTGCAGCACCCTCAGCTCTGCACGCTGCCTTTCCTCATCCTCGCCAATCACCAGGACAAGCCCGCCGCAAGGACGCCCAGCCAGGTAACCCGGGGCCCGACCCGGCGCCCGACCGCTCTTCCCCTTACGGCAATCCGAACGCTTTCTACCGCGATTGGCTGATAAAGCGTCGCACGTACACGTTGAGCCGCTATTTAACCGACGTGGGACCACTCGATGGATGAATTGTACAGGATGCAGACTATTGACGTGTCCCCTTGGGATATGGCCACTACCGTGTTGGAGTCCAGGCGACATTGTTTGATAGCCAGGAATAGATTCACGTAGAACACAACACTGACAATGGAAGATGGGGAAAAAAAACAAAAACAGCCAACAGTAGTGAGCGTCGTCTTGGCGTAGGATGATTTGCGAGCTTTTGAGTTATGAGCGTGGTCACGGAACGAGTCGAGGCTCTACTGTATGTGTTTGGGCACAAAAACAAACGGAACACTGTTATTTATTTTGGCTCTTGATCCTCGCTAGCAAATGGTGTATGAAAATGTTTTTGGACTGAGACACAAACTCTCCCAATTCCATTTTTTTTTCCCGCAACTCTCCTTGAAGCACATAAACCTGTTTTGATATTTGGCTGATTAGTGTTTGCAATCAAACTTTTAACACTGGAACAGCATGGTTGTAACGCAGCGACATCCGTTCGCTTGTTCGTCCGTTCGTGTGTTTGTTCGTTCATCAATGCATTCATTGATTTGTTCATTCGATCATCCATTCATTCCTAACTCCTGCATAGTCACCGAGTAGGACGTGGTCATCGTCACGGCCAACCCTCGACATTTGTCTTGCTTGATAATTTGTTGTTCTGGCAAAAGAGGCCTGAATGTCATGGAATAGTCATGTAGTTATAGGTCGTGTTCTCACCTCCCTGCACGACACAATTAATCACCCTTTGTGGAGGCTGGAATAACAAACAAGGATAGTCTGCTCCACCTGTCTTTTTTTCTCTCGCTCGCTCTCTCTCTCTCTCTTTCTCTCCTCGCCAGCGTAGGATGTTATGGCTAGCGTTGCCACTACGACGTTCGCTGCTGTTTTGAAAAAGCCGGAGCCTCGGTTTCCTACAAATACTCACTCACTCACTCACTCACTCACTCACTCACTCACTCACTCACTCACTCACTCACTCACTCACTCACGCATACATCATCTGCCGGGGACTACCGTATTTTCCGGACTATAAGGCGCACCTAAAAACCTAAAATTTTCTCAAAAGCCGACAGTGCGCCTTATAGTCCGGTGCGCCTTATATATGGACCAAATTCCTAAATTTAAACTGGCCCGAAGCATTGTGTCATGAAATCAATCATAAGTGGCTCGCTGAAGACTATGAATCATGAATCAAAAAGACAATGGATCATTATTTTGTGATTATAAAGTAATTTCTTGCGTCTGAATTAAAATAAAAAAGATCAAATGTAGAATGATTTGATTTGGATTAAAAATCTGACATGATGCATTAATGGTGCGCCTTATAGTCCGGTGCGCCTTTATATAAGGACAAAATTTTAAAATGGGCCATTCATTGAAGGTGCGCCTTATAGTCCGGTGCGCCTCATAGTCCGGAAAATACGGTATTTTAATGTCTTCAGGGAGGGCCATCCGTATTTCCTTGCTGAGACCACCGCCACCGTTAAAGGGACGGGTCTCTGGGAAACCTTAGTGAGAAAAGTCCTCCAGCAGATTGCCTTACTATGACCCAAAGCGGAACCCTTTGACTGGCCCCCAATCAGTTTAACTGGGGTTAAGTCATTAGTATGGATTGATTGCATTTGTGCACAAGTCACAACGGTCACGGAAAGCCACTAATCACATTGATGCTTTCAATCGGCAGCGCGCGCGCGAGCCGCAACACGGCTCTTTTTGTCGTCGCCCGTAACGTAGCCTGTTCATGCAGTCTGGTGGCGACCGGACTGACTGGTCTTAGCGTGATGTGTCTGTCCTTTGCCCATATTTGACCCTGGCTTGTATCAATTTCTCGCGCTATTGACTTTTCGCAACTGTTTGCAAACCCCATTGACACGTGCGGTGCGGATGGGATGTCGCCCAAAGGCCTCATTTGCACTTTGTCGGTCGGTTCAATCGAATGACTTCGGTCTGCTTCTATTACTGATGCGATGTGTGCCTCGCTCAACTATGTCAAATCCATCATTGGGAATTTAAAGCTTTGATGAGCTCCGTGCTATTTAGGACCCTGCTAGCCCTTTCTCAGGTTCCCCCTGCTCACTGCGCTCAAACTACTTTTGATACCCCCAAATTTGGCTCACGTACGTGTGTCAGGATAATTCCAGGACTGCCACTTTTCTCCTTTTAAGCAATCGCCCTGGAAACTAGCACACTTTTCCAGCCTCATCGTCGTCGCGCGTGCCTAGCTTGGTCTTCCTGGCCGGCCACATCTTGAGGAAATGACATGTGGATGTGTCGTCCCATATCGAAAGCCTGCAACAAAACGTCACGTTCAAAATTCAAATTTCGAATCCAGCGGTTGTACTTTATATTTGATACCCTGCAACTTTTCCCACACACCTCAGCTGAGAGACAAAAATCGCTTTTGTCATCTGGCCGAATCGAACCCTCGTCGCGGTTTGACCAAAAACTCGGTGGTTTCAAAGTCGTAGCGTGACGTCGTCTTCGATTGAGTCATTGATGGCGTTTGTTTGATGTTAGATTGAATGTATTATCACTGACTCACCCACCGCTGTGTCACTTGCTATTGGGTGAGTCACAGAAGAAGAAGCGTTGCGCGACCAGTCACTGCCCACACCACGTGCTTCCTTTCCTCCGTGCCGCTTCCCGTCAATGAAGTCATGGCAGTGTTGCCTTGAGATGAACCCCCCCCCCCCCCCCCCCGTCCCCCACTTCTTGAGACGCAACAAGAAAATAGTAAGCTCGCGCCACCACCGGAGTGTGCCAGAAGAAAGCGGCAGGCCTCCTCCATATGTTAAGCAAACATTTGCTCAACATCTGCAGGGGTCTCCTCCTCGGCTCCCCAGGTTCCCATTCTAGCACTTAATGTTCCCTTGAAAGGGCTCCGCTCGTGGTCAGGAAGAGCGGATTCTCCCCCAGCGGTTGGCCGCCATAACCTGATTAGTGCAATCGTCACGTTCCTTGTGAATTATAAATTCCCTTCCTCTGGTAAATTATTCAGAAAATAAGAGGTTCTTCTCAATTGTTGGTCTCGTCATGACTTATTGATGCAGGTCAAGATGCTCCAGCGAGGTGCTTAATATTAAATGACGGTTACACTTAGCGTACACAGGTACGTACATGTCTGAAACGCCATAAGTGCAGTTGTGTCTCCTCTACGCGCGCACGCGGGGTAGGTAGAAGTTCACATCCTTGTCCAACAGTATCCGTCCTGTCGCGGGGTTGTTAGACTGTGAAGTTAGTCGTCCCGTTTAAGTATGGCTCGTAAAGTACACTGTGGATGAAGCTCTTTGCTGCCGTAAAATTCTTTTAGAATCAAAGTTGGTGCCGATTGCCAAGGCTAGACTATTATTTCTTTTATAACTTTCTTTTTTGCCAACTTGTACATCGACGTAAAGTTGAGAAACAATTGCCCCAAAAATCCGAAAACACTGAAATGATGTCACATGTGCCCTATAGGAGAAACCATATATATATCCTCCATGCTATGCATCTTTTTATTATTCATGAGAATTTCCATGAGCTTTTTACGTGTAAGTCATGTTCAGGGTTAGTGCACATTGCTTTTCAGACGTTTTGGAGTTACTCGAAGCAAACTTTTGTATTTATTTTTCTATTTTTACATTCAGGTGAACAACATCACAGTATCAGCAAAAGTAGTTTCATCAAATAATAACTTCCGAGACAAACAAAGTGTTTCAAATGACCATCATTGTAAAATGCGTGTCAAAAGTGTAATTGGGGGGGGGGGGGGGGGGGGGGGGGAGGTCGGTGAACTCGTAGTTAGCAACTAGGTTGGGCAACTTTGTACAAGTTAAATATAAGTTAAAATAGCTCAGAAATCACTTTGGTGCAAACAATCTGCTTGCTTTGTTGTGCTAACAAACATTGTTGCCATAAATGTCAATAATAAAGTTGCTCCAACTTAAATGACCCAAACACTGCTAACCACTCTCAACAAAGTTTTTGTGGACGTGACACTGAGGAGTAACCAGGCTGTAGTGTAGCCTAGCTCAAATATAATATGAAAATAACACGTACACACACACACACACACACACACACTTGGCGCCTCACGGTCGACTTGCGATCAGCGGCGCAATCGACGAGTCGGGCACTCCCGGCGTTCGGAAAGAATGCGGGTATAGATGTGAGAGCTCCCAGTCAGTACAAGGTCTGTATTCTGTTACAACCACTGATTGAAGCCTGTAAAGCAACCCATGTCGAGTCGCTTTATTAACCTTGAGATTTTCACTTTGGATTTGATTTTGCTGAGTGAAGAAGCCGTTTCCTCCGGCAAATTCCTCCAAAGACGCTAGCCGCGTTGCAGATTATTTGTGAATCTTTGAGATACTGGACCCAAATTCACTTGGTTGAAATTCTTTCCCGATGATGACACCGTCCGTATATGAATGGCGGCGTCCCCCCCGTGTTGGCCTCCAGGAACTGCTGTGTTGACAGAAAAGGTGGCTCATTTCCTCAACATACAAACACACGGCCATTGGCTCGTGCTGTTTTCCAATGGCGCGCCTTGTTTACAGCATGGCATTTTGTGACTTTGGGTGTTTCTGGCCGAGGGAGGGAGGGGTGAAGAAAGGTGCCGGTGCCCGAGCCCGATACGGCCCTGCAGACCTGCTAAGGCCTCACTGGGCCAGTGTTGGAAGGAAACATGGAACAAAATTCCTGGTTGACATCAATCTCCTGCCATTGGGGGGCCCGAGGAAGCCCGGCGAGGAGTTGGAGGGTCACCCTGTTGATATAACACCTCAACAAAGCAGGTCTGTTTGGATGGTCGGGCCTAATGGACTGCAAAGCTCTTGTTTTACAAAATGCTGTCTGTGTTTGGAGCGCTCAGCGGTTGTTAAGGTAGAGGAATATGAGAAAGCCAAACTGCTGAAACTCTGTAATCCCTAAATCAAACCGAGCTGACTTTTGTGGGAAATATAACGGAATGACACAAATGATGAAGGGTTGTCAGCTCGCATCGCTGGGCTTACTACCCGCGACGGCAGCTTTCCTCCACAATCAAGAACTCAAAAGAATCAAACTTTGATGTCAAATCCCCAGATGACAGAACACTCGGTCACTCTTTCAAACCCAAGGTAATCTGCTCTTGAATCATCCCTTTAAACTTTAGTCCAGTGTGAAGAAAACAATGCCCGGTATGAGTCGGAGAACATCTGGACCAAATCGGGATCTGCTTCTCCAGCACATTGGCAAGCTACGACTCAAACGTGTAATCGACATCGCTTCTTTGGAAATGGTTTCTTGAATGAACTTCCCTACAGTGTGGACAAGAAGCGGAACGGAGACAGTCAACACTCGACCATCAAACGCATCATTAATCATCCGTTTGACACAAACAGTCAGACTGACACTCATTGACCGAATGACGCAGACGTTTCGTACGTCTCGTGGATGTGCTTTCGGCTCACCCCCTCGAGAAGCAATGGAGAACAAACGTCTCTTCCGTCCGGTGTGTCGTCGTGATCAGGCTCCCGCAGAACTTGCTGATGAGATTTTCATCATCAGGTGTGGAGCAGGGACACGTCCTAAAATAGCCGTCCTCCAGGACAACCTGCTAAAATATTTGACTGCTTTGCACTTTACTTGGAGCGCAGTCTTGTATCTCAAGCAATGGAGACATCCTGATTGGTGCAGTGCCAGCGCCATTGCAGATTAAGAGGGTGGCTTGGTCATGCTTTAGAGAAGTCATTGTTAGCCAGCTTTTTTGTCTCTATTTCAGTAAGCCTGATAATAAAGTGGGTTGAGCCAGGCCATGGGGGCCGGGCCCGGCTCCCTGTTTGATCATTGATCTCCGTGACCCCATTTGAAGGGTCTTAATCTCTCAGTTGACCTCCTCCAGGATATCTTGGAGGGAGGGTGACAGGGCTGGATGTTTACTGGGAACCATCAAGAGTGAGGATACTGTGGTGAAAGTGATTGGGGGGGGGGGCTTTTTCCACTTGAGCGGTATAATGAGCCTGGGAGGTCTGCGAATGCACGTTTATGTGGGATGTGGCACCTGTAAAATGCAAACTGCAGTTTTTGTTTCTGAAATTTGGTTGCTCTTGTTCTTCTTGTAGTTGTGCAAAGAAAAGAAAAAAAGATTGCCTGGTCCTACTGTCAAATCCTTCTCAAGTCCCCAAGGAAGATTTAAGGCTAACTCTTGTTCCTCGACACTCCAAGGTAGCGTACGACTCTTTGTCTCAATAAGAGGATAACATCGTGTGTATCTTCAGGGCTCGAACGAAATGTGGTCTCCGCCATTTTGCACTTGGTTCGCTAGCCATGGTGGGATGGGTCTTCAGGGAAGATGAGTATTTTTAGACAAGGTGTGCAAGCATAACAAGCCCTGCAGATGTTTGCACACGTGATCAAACCGGGTTTTACACCAATAAACCCGTCGGCTGGTCACGCTTAAGAATGGTGCCGCGAGCGACCAAGCCGCAAAATGTCTAAGTCGTAAGAATGAATTGAGTCGAATGGCTTATTTGAAAAAAAGAATTGGGCAGATTTTGAATTGTATTAGGCAGGACTTGTTCAGTCATCTCGGATGAGTCATTCGGTTTAGCCAAGCCAGCCCCAAAGTCATGTGACTCCAGCCCCTCACCTCTGCTCCAAAACACCATCTGCGTTCATAGACACTGTAGTCTCCGTCATCTTTTCTGACCTCAGCTGGAAAGAGTTAAAAAGTACAGTTGCACAAGGTCTCCTCTACGGATTCCATAATGAGCCGAGTCCACGCTCGGAGAAAATTGTGGTAATGACGGACTGAACACTTCCTGGGTTCTTGTTTTGAGAGAAGATAGCCATCTTGAATGGCGTTGCCCCAGATCGTCAGCCAAGCCTGACTCTGAGGTTAAACAGCTAAGGGAATCAAAAAAAAATAATAATCTGGAGCGGTACTGTAGCAGAAGGCGTTTCAACAGATCTCGCCTTCCACTCGTCTCGCTCGCAATCGTCTGAGTTTGCTTTAACAGCGTATTCATACAGCGGCTCTTCTACTAAGTTGGTCAATTGGTGAGGATTGATGGAAGTCTCGCGTTCTATAAATCTTGACTTGACCTCAACATTGATTGATCAGATGTTGCTGTGAGATTTCGAAACGCCTATAAAATGGGCGCCCCCAAAACACACGTACGCATACGATCCACACTCGATCCAGAGCCTTTTACGTCAAGCATCTGCATTCCTTCATGGCACAACCACCTCCAGATGTTCACTTCTTATGCCCCCCCCCCCACACACACGCACACATTTATTTCAAAAGATGAAGAAACTCTGGCGGTAGTCACATAAAGCACTAACATTTATGTTCGACAACTTTGCTTGTATGATTTGGACCCCCCGCAAAAAGTGATTGATAATGTCAAACATTGATTTGACGATCATCCTGGTAAAGCCACCCTTATATTTTGTTTGATTGTCGCAATCCTTTTTCATCTGCGCTCAATTCCTGAAGCAAGTTTACCCCCCGCAATGGCAGACATGACTGATCTGTTGGCTTGTCAGGTAGCATCAGCGCAAAGCCGGTGCCGTGTGACGCCGCCGGCGGCTTGCCAAAAGCTAATTGTGCTAATTGGCGAGCGCCAATCCTGTAACGAGGCTTTGAGGGGCGACCCACCGACACAGATGAAAGCGCACAGATTTGTCTTGTGTCAAGGACTTGCGGGTAATCGGCGCGTCCAATGACCTGTGGGCCAAGAGGGCAGCACCGGGAGGGGGAGAAGGGAGGGAGGGAGGGACAGTGCTCCGGCCCATCTGTGGAGGGTGAAGAAGCAAAGTGATGTAAATTCCAACTTCCATCCAGACTCTGTGGCTTTGAATAGGATTTCAATTTCATTGCAGAATGTGTAAGGATCTAGAAGTTACTCGGGCCTCGGTTTGTTGCCCGTTTTCAACATTTCAGCACCATCGAGATGAATCTGCAAACATCTCTGGAGGTGTGAGCATTCAAAGTCAAAATAAATAAATAATGCTGTCTGCGCGTTGATGGATGAGCCCGGAAAGCTCTCCCAAGAGCTTTACCAGTCACCGGGTCATTTTACTTTTGCAGCTCGAGTCGCCCGATAAGTCTTTGGTCGGGGCGCAGAGTATACGAGAGGGGCCGGGGTGGCGTTTCTTGCTTCTTCCACGGCCAACGGTTAATATATTACCCGTTTATCGACTCGTGTTCATTAGTTGACTCGAGCTACCGCTAACGACCGCAGCGTCCTGTTTTGGAGAAATTCGTCTTTCAATTTTCACACGGCTTTGAAATCCGAAACGCTTTTAGGAAGTCTTTGTTTTATCGCCTGCCTCCTTGATATACGTTTATACGCAAACCGAGCCGTAATCTTGTCAAGACATTCTTGCCGTTGTGATGCATACCCGGTAGTCGGAGACTAATATGTTGAACAAATTTCCGATTTCTGCTTTTAATCAGGTTGTTCCCCTTTGTTAAGGGCAATCGTAAATGACAGATGTCGCAACCAAATGCTATGGCTAAGTCGGTCACTCCGCTTTAGTCAAACAAAATGAATCGAGACCAAGAATGGCCTCCAAAGGTCATGTGACCTCAGACCTTGTGACTTCTTTTTATGGGGATATGCGAAGTCACAAGTTTACGTGAACAAACCTCAAACGATTACCGAACTGAAGATGGAAATTCAACGGGTAATCGGTGAAATCGACAGGGACGTCTGCAAAAGAGTTATCGTTAATTTCAACGATCGGATGACTGCCTGCAGAGAAAGTGGAGGTGGACATATGCTCGATATCATTTTTCATTATTAAATTGAAGTATATGTTGAATGAAATGAAATAAAAAGTTTGAATTTTGCATCGATTTTGGCTTGATTTAATGCATTTTTAAAAACTGCGTACTTTATGAAACACCCTATATATAACAAATTGATAAAGGCAATTAATCACCTAAGACGGACACTTTGGAGAATGGAATCCGATTCCGTTTTTCCAGCTTTTTGCTATCAGCTCAGGCGTTTTTGAAAAGGAGAGGCTTCCCAAATTTTGGCCAATCCCTAAAAGGGGCATAGCATGACAACGGTTTTCAAACAAGTCATATCGCATTACACTGAGCGGTCTTTACTTCGACTACGACTCAGCCTTGGCTTTAGAAAGGTAATTAAATAGAATTTTCTCCGTAATGGAGTGTGAAATAGATAATGACCTAATTACGTGTGATTTCTTTCGACATACCTGCGTTGGATAATGTCTGGCGCTTGACAGATTCCCGCTCCCCACGTCCATTCACCCACATAATACTTTGATTGCTAAGCTAAGCTAGCGGTGACGGTATATTAAAATGCAACAAAGCAAAGCGTCAACGGTGGGCCGCTAACAAAGCCAAAGGGCGGCGCTACCCCAGACCGGAGGCAAGATCAAACGCACCTCCCGCTTTGACTTTATCGCACCTCTGACAGCTGATGTCGGAGGGGTTAATCTGCCAGTGCCAGAAATTAAATGAATGCTGCAGAATACTTGGCATGTGGCTCTTCCCCGGTGAGATGTAGCCACATGAACATGTAAACTGTCTGAGTTTTGCAGACATGGCTGCAGGGCAGAGGGAATTACACTGTCACACAGAGGATATGGAGCTGCCGTGACATCCTCTTGGCACATAGTTGAAGGCCATCCAGGTGGAAATTGCTGCCAAGAGCGACGTGGGGAGGGAGGGAGGTAGGGAGGGAGAGAGCCAGGCAGGGAGGGAGGCGCTCGCTTCTGTTGCATTGCATCTGCATGGGCGAAGATCGTCTTTCATTTGCGCTTACCTGTCGTAGCTGTCACGCGCAAAGGAAGTGTTTAGTGTTAATCAGTGGAAATGCTTGCAGATGCTCAACCCCCCCCAACCCCCCCCCCCCCCCCCCCCACGTCTTTGCACCGTTTTATGAATCAAACTAGCATTAGCACACGGTGCTGGGCAATAGCGACAAAGGGTTACATCCTGATGTCGGTCACGTCATCTTCCACGACACGTTGCTCTTCAACGCACACACCTTGCTGGAGCGGCGTGTGTTGCTGGAGGCGCTTGCTGGCTCTCGAAGCGGTCGGTCCCGCTCAATGTAAACATACGACTATGAGGAGGGACAAATACATGCAGGATATCTTCACTTGCAGCGAGGGAAAGCTAAAATAACACGTGCAGCTGTTACACACATTTTTTTTCCCCCTTTCAATTCTGCTTTTATTACATTTTATTTCTCTATGAGTCAATTTTATCTTCGTCGGAAACAAAAGTCTTTTCCAGGTGTTAATTAAGCAACAACAAGACTGTCTTCACAGCCAATTTTTTTTTTTTTTTTTCGAAGACTGCTGTGGAAAAATACTCCCACTGCTTACATTTGCCTGTATACCTTGTAAGTTTACGGCCCTTTAGAAGACAGAGAAGCTCTTTAGCGCAACATGATGTAACCTGAATTTCATGGCGTGCCTTTGGAAATGTCTTGTGCGCAAATAAATTGTGATGACAGGACTGGCAGACAATCAAAGTGCAAAAATCTTGACAGATACTTTCCTCGTCGAGTTCCAGCGACTGTGCTCTTTGCTTTTTTTTGCACACGATCACAGCAACGATTCAATCAAATCAATCAAATGAATTGAAGTTGAAAGAAATGCTCATTATTTCAGAGCGCTTTTTTTTTTTAGGTTGGCTTTGCCAAACCGTGCTAATCACATGGCAGGCCACAAATACTTCATGATATCATTGACTAATTGTGTGATTGTGCAAAACACATTTCAATTAGTTTACAGAAATGGAAAGAATATTCTGCTCCAAGATGCCACGTTTTCCCTTTGCAAATAGAAATTAAAAAAAACAACAACTAAAAAGTCGACTCTCTGGGAAATCTTCTTGCTATCAAACATCCAGAAAGCTCCAAGAGGCTTTCTTTGGCAAGAGTCGCAAGCATGTAGGTCGTGGTGGTCTTCAATCATAAACCCCGTGCACAAATGTGGCTCAAGCGTTTTGCTTAGTTGATCACAAATCTTCAAATGTGTCAAATAGTTGTCAACATTGCTACCTAGACGGCAGCGCCTTTTTTAAACACAAGCAGACGGAGGAAAATACTCTGGTGCTTCTCGTGCCATTTTGACTGTTAAGGAGAATGGCCGCAGAAAAAAAGTCTCTTTACACAAAATGTAGCCAGCCAGCCAGTGAGCTTCATTGTGCGGCCCTCCAGTTTGCTCCCGCCGTGTCCTTTCCGAGGGCCAGCTCGTCTGAATCCAAGTAACGCTTGGTTACATTTCTTCTGCCAGGATTGGGAATGCACTCAGCCAAACCTGTGGGGCCTGACTCATATGCCAGCTTTTTTTTTTTTTTTTTAATTCCTGTGTGACAGTGTCACAGTCACTGGCGAAGGGTCCCGAGACGGAGCCATCTGTGTGCTTACTTCCACCATATGTGAGCTACAATTAAAGTCTTCAACTGCAATTTTTTGGGGTTGATGAATCTGGCGGAGTCAGACAAGTCCTAAATTGTGATCATTCCAATATTTGACTCATAGCTTCAAACCAAATACCTTGCTAGCTCATAAAAAAAGTGTTTATTGGTTGAACAAATGTCTTGACTCAGTCCAACTGTGAAGCAAGTCATGCGTGTGCGTGCGTGCGTGCGTGCGTGCGTCTAAGCAGCCACCGTTCGCTGGAACCAAAGAGGCGATGGCCGACATGCCTCATTTCTCGACACTCTTCCATCAGCATTGTGTGCGAGATGGATGAGCGAGCGAGCGTGTGTAAACACAACATAGGGTCAAAGTGGCGTCTGCGCCAGCCAGCCACACAACCAATGTGGAAGGAACTCTTCAGACTGCTCTTGAAGTACTTAGGAAAACACACGCCGCCGATTATCGCTATCTGTCTGTGTCTCAAAACAATCCTTGTCTCTTAACTGGGAGGAATATGGGAGAGTTTGTGTTTTATCTGAGTTTACGCGGTGAGATCAAGACGGTAAATCGTAACAAGTTAAGTTTGGATACGTGAAACGTTTAACTCGAGCGTTCCGGAACATCAGTGGCGGCAAATAAGCAGCGCAAGAGAGAGAGTGCACGACGGGGGAGGCTGAGCGAGCGAGCGAGCGTACGTGGAGAATGATGAAAGAGGAGTCATCTGTTCTGTCTGCTACATTAGCCATGAATGAGGCCCGATTCATCCCGGGCTGCACTATGGCCTCAGGAAAACAAAGAAAGGCCACATCCACTGACTTTGTAGCACTTAAAACTTCTCTACTACACCATGAGAAAAAGATTTGCCCACCTGTCCATTACATGGAGTGTCCATTTGCAGCTACGACCTTTCTGGGAAAATCAACGTATGTCAGGTTAAGACTTTTGAATGTCTGGGAATTGTTGTCCATTGAAAAAAATGAAATGGTGTTAGCGAGCGGTCACTCGTGTTGGCTTCTTATCTTAAGGCTGTTAGCTCCCCGGTGGCCATGTTAGTTCTCCTGGGACAAGTGATCTAGCATTGAAATGGCAGAGAAGGCCCCAAATGAAGAATTGCGGCCTACCCACCCGCGCCTCCGCGGCATCGCATTCTGGACTCTAACGTCCGACCGGGACTCTTGTCAGAAGTGGCGTCAGATATTCCAAAGTGCATTTTCTAAGAGCAGGAGCAAAATGGCGCATCAGCTGTTTCCTTCTCCTGCAAGTTGTGTCATTGGGCAAACACCTTGTAAACAAGCGGATATGCGATCCATACTCTCTCTCTCTACTTTTAGAACCGGGCGGGAGCCTTAATGGGGATGTCCGGGCTAGTATTGACATGTCTGGACTTGTTGTCCCGCCTTTGCCCGCGATATGTGGAGGGAGGGCAGGCAGGCATGTCTCGTAAGGGATACGTTAACCTTTCAAGCACATTGGCAGCCTCCGCGCCTTATTCTCGACACGGGTTACCACGTAGAGGATCTGCTTATAGCACCATAGTGACATATTGTGCGGTTATGCTGTCGCCAGCCAGCACAAGACGTGTCCATGACCTCAGCGCGACACAATTATGCGCTCGGCTTGACCCGGGCGGGGCACCGGCGGGGGGAGTCGAGGGTCTGCGCATGGTGAGCTCATGAACGCCAGCGATTCACCGTTCCTTGACGTGCCTCTCGAAATACTCAACGTGAAACACTTGAAATGCTCTCAAGTGCGGATGGTACAGAGCAAGGAACAATAGCGCCGTTGTACGTGCAGAACGGAACGAGGTGAACATTTGTACTATTCAGATGAGCAGCTCCAGGCTGGAGTCGATGCGCCCAGACATTTAAAGATGGTTTGTTCTGCAGAGCAAGACTGCGAGCGCAGCGATTCAGTGCAGACCGTATTGTGTGGGACTTGGCAGACACCCCACCCCACCCCCAACCCCGCCCCCGAAGCATCTTTTCAAAGAGGTTACCTTGTTTGCCCCTTGAGCTATTTTCGCTGCGCCTGTGTCTGGACTCGCAAGTCTGCGGGGGGAAAAAAAGAAGAAAAAAAAAAAAAGCCTCATCTCCACCTCTCTCTCCTCCAGCCGCCGCGCCTGACGTGACGTCAGCGACGTCAGGTATCCAAAGCACACGGTGTTTATTGAATGCGAATTATTTACACACCTGCTTTGTGGCACATTCCTGATTAGGAGCTGGAATGGGATGGGCACTCCGAGAGGGATGACTTGAGCCCGGGGGGCATACACCTGAACAGCCCCGCCGTACAACCTCTATGCAAACAGGACAGAAAGGAAAGGCCTACCCTTGTTGGTATGCAAATATGCCCGAGGCTGGCGTGCCGGATTGTTGCAAAAACTTGATTGGACGAAAAAAAAAAAAATCTACCTGGCTTTTTCCCACACAAGTCCCAACGTGGGCGGAGGTCATTGCTGTCAATTGAAATGTTTTTGAAAAGCATCTTTTTATCGAGCATCCATTTGGAGCATTTCACCGCCATGTTGTGATGGTGGGCTGCTAGCCTGGCTCGGTTTTTGGTGGTGCGGATGTTTTCAGCCTGGAAATGAAGGAAAATCCCGGCCGTCACTCCCGACGAAGGAATTTGCATCAAAGCCACGCGTGATCTCGGCCGCCGCCGCGTCACGACCGCCCCCCCCCCCCCCCCCCCGGCTGGCACAGTCATAGCGAGGCCACGCACGGACAAAATGCGTAGGGAGATGACTCACCTGGCCGAGACCCCATTGGGGCTAAAGGTTTCTAATGTGACGTGATGGCGAGAGTTTACTCTCAGGCGAGTCCACTCTGCGTCACAAGCGCCATGATGGGCCATGATGGGCCATGATCTTCTCTTTTTTTTGTCTTTCAAGGGACACCGATTCTCCCGTAATCACTTTTCCCACACCCGCTGTGCGTAAGTGACTCAAGTGTAAAGGTGGTGTGTGACTCATTCGAGTTTGAGGGTGGCTGTAAGTGTTTTCTGCGGACGTGGTTGCCATTTGGGAAATGTGAAGTTGACTTTCATTCACGTTTTGGACTTTGATTGACTCGATTTGTTCCGTGTTTCATTCGTAGTGGTTGAAATCGACATTTAATTCTTTCTTTGCCCTTTGACCCTCTTTCATTTTCAACGACACACTTTTGTTCGACTTGACATACAACTACCATACGTAGTATGGCGTACGATCGGAATGTTCCGCACAAGTAATAAAAGCCGTTTTTTTTTTTTTTTTTTTACTGTCCTCATAACATTATAGTTTGACTTGAAGAGTCATTGAATCGGCCCGTTTGACTTGAAGAGTCATTGAATCCGCCCGTTTACCGTATGCATCGTGGGTGACGGGAAGCGTCTCGGCAATATTGATCAGAATCATCTTTTGCTGTCTGTTTCTAGGATTTGCTCACATAAGCAGAAAGTTGGAATTGACGACGGGATCAGATGAAACGTGTTACATCCTGACTCCAAACATTTCCATCTTGTTGGCCTTCTAAATTGTCTCTGGATGCCTCTGATTGATTGAGATTATGACTCAGGATGGGCAGGCGAGGCAGGGCGGCCTGACTTTTATCAAATTCATCGTTTGATTCCCTTCAATGGCAGATAAATGTGAAAGTCGGGAAGCTCAACGAGTCCCACAACCTGCGTTGAACTCGAGCTAAATGTTTCATCCGTTAGCTCACCACTCACTTGGGTGTATGCCGAGTAAACAAACACCAGACTGCTGCGTGTCGTACCATGCAAAACGTTCTGAGAACAGATTCGTGCAGAATCTTGCCCCGCTTAGTTTCTACCAATCATAGCGAACCTTGACAAACTGTTTCAAGGTCATTTGTCACAATGGCCACAATGGACAGGCCACTTATTTAAAGTTGCTTACCATGGAATTGGTCAACTTTGTCCGCTTTTTTTCCCCAGAGTCGATCTGGAACGGGGCTTTGTCGTATTTACGTACGCAATTTCAGGACAAATTCCAGGTGGGGAACCGAGATTGATTGCACTGCATTGGAAAACAAGAATGATATCACACTGGCACATTGCAGAAAAAGAAAAGGCTGCATAGCAGAAAAAAATCGGGTTTGACTCCCCGTGAAATGCGGAAGGTGTGATGAGGTGGGCCAACGGCCGGACGCGGTCCCAAGATAGCTCGTCAACCTTGCGGCACCCTGTGCTGCGCTGCGTGACTCACGTGGCGGCCGGTGTCTGAAAGTTTCGTCTGGCGCACGGCGTGTGTCATCCAAGCCGGTGACGTCCGTGGCTCTAAATTCTGCGCCGCTCGCCGATTGGCCGCGCGGCGGATGAGGCACAGGTGAGGGCCAATCGATGAAGGAAACACAGTGTGCGCAACTCTGTCACCAAATGTCTGGAAGTTAAGATCATCCTTATTATACCTTGCACTTGCGTCAGTACTGATGGCAAATGTCGATTTGATGATTGCCAGCTCACTCGCACTCGTCGGGAACAAAGTGAAAGTTGCACATTAGTCACTGGCGAACCCGTGCGTGCTTTTGAGAATGATCGGAGAGAAGGCAGTACTTGATGTTAATTGCATCCCTCGTGACTGTTCATGCCTTCATTATCCTCACTCGCTGAATTATTATTAACGAGTGGCAGTCAATTTCAGACATCCCCGCTGATCTCATACAATAGTTCACATTTGACAAACTGCGTGCACATTTTTAATTCATAAAAAAAAATCATCATTGTGACAGGCCATCCACTGCTGCCATCTGCTAGCCATAGTGCTTTTTTTCTTTTAGCTTTCCCATCTTAATGAAGACCCAGTTGACGGCACTCCGCATTAGGATCCGCGTTGATGCGTCAGTGGTGCTCAATGTTTTCAAATTGTGTCAGTGAGAAAACCCACACATGCCGGAGACAACATGCTTTGATAATGATTCAAGAAGGAGGAGAAACAAAACATCCTGTTCTTTCGTTAGACGCGGTTCTCATGGAAAGGTCCCACGGGCACGCAACTCACCATTTGGATCCAAGTGACGCCTGATGTGGCGCTTGTACACGAGTGTTGTGCGGACCTTTGCTCCGTCTCATGCTTCATCACAGACATCAGCGCAAGAGATAAGCACGTCTCGATCCCCCACGTTCCCGTCAAGTGATTGCCCAGATGTCATTCAGCGCTTTGCTTCTGCCTTCAGAGATTTGAGCAAGGTTGCACTTTTTTTCCCGTCTTTCTTTCTTTCTTTCTTTCCCTCCGCCTTTCTCTCTGCAGACTATTGATTGAGAAATGTTCCAAAAAGGGCGCACTGCCAGTCCCGTAAAGATGAGATCATTGTGCAATGTGCAGTGTCACCATTTCTTTATCTAACAAGTTTCGGAGTCATGAAAATGAGCCCGAGCTGGGGGATGTTTCATTCAATTTGCCTACATTAGCATCACAGCCTGTCTGCGTGAAGATGAAATGTGCTCTCCACTCGCTTTCACTGGACAATTCCTTTTACGTGAAATCGATTGCGACCGGACTTTTCGACGAGCGCAAATTCCTCTCGCGCGTCTGAGCCGCCTCTCTCGAATGATGGAAGACAATGGCGAAAAAGGAGCGGGGTGGGTTTTTTAACTCGGCGGCTGGCTTGACCTTGACAACGGATGTCCATCTCTCTCTTTTGTCTTCGTTCATTCGCCTTTCCACTTAATGGCGTTTGCTGCCGCGGCGGCTAAAACGCACCGCCGCATCTCTGCTGTCGCCTCCCCCTCTCCCCAACCTTACCTCACGTCACGTCTGCTCTGTTTCCAGACAAGCGGGTTTAAAAAGTCAACCGCGTATTGAGCCGTCTAGACTGAAGTTGGTCAGCAAGCAAGCAGCCATACCAACCAGTGGAAAAAGGGATGAGGAGCAGGTGACCTTGCTGTGCTCTGTCCCTCGTTTCAGGGCGCAGCAATGTTTTTCATTTCAGAACGCAAAGCCTTGAGACTGAACGCAAAGAAAATGGGGCTGACGTCCGCTGACCACCTTTTTTTTTTTTCTGAAACGTAGCTACCGTGACCACGTGGCGTAAATGCGGCCATGGGAAGCTAAGGGGGGGTACATTTTACTGGCAGTGAAAGGGGCTTGGGTTCTATCTAAAAATCCGGTGAACCCCCTGAAATCCCAAAATTGACCATTTATTGCTGAAGACACGTGTTCCAAGCCCAACATTTGTGGAAATGTTTATTGTTGTTCTCCAGTCTTACAGCAAACCTCAAACAGATGTTTTTGAGCGGTTGAAATCAGACGGATCATTTTGTGCTCAAAAAGATGATCAAAGCAGTCCATCAATATGGTTGTCACTTACCCCATCCAATTTTTGGAAATCTCTAAAATAGGCATTAAACAAAACAAGAAGGTGCCAGTCATGTATTCTTGACAGAAAAAGCCAAAACATATTTGATTAGTAGAATGAAAATTGGAGAGATCTTGCTTTAAATGACAGCTTTCCTTTCCCAAATGGTTTTGCCCCGTCACGCAACTAATGACTTTCATTCCAAGCTCAATCAGCCGATTGATCTGGGTTCAATACCTCTCCCGCATCTTTGTCTTCCTGCGGCCCTCCCACTCATCTTCATCGCTGCTTTCTTCTTCTTTCCCACCCATCCAGCCTTTCTCATCCTTTCATGCCCGGCCAAGCTGGTGGTCCGGCCTGCCCCTCTGGGAGGTTAAGGGGTATTTTGGGCTGTCGGCAGGTTGCGCGGGCACGTCGCTTGCCTTTTCCCACAGCTCGCGTCAAATGTGGCTGAACCCTGACCTCAGCGGCTCCTCTCAAAATCAGGGAGCAACGGAATTTAGCCAGCCAGACAAAACTGGACTTTCCATCAGAGAGGGGTGGGGTGGGGGTGGGGGGGGGGGGGCGAATCCCATCCAATTGTGATGCGTGCCCTCCCTTTTGTGCGCCGTTCAAGCAGCGTCGGCCGACCGGCCGCCGCTCGCCGGGACAAGACTTCCGAAAAGCCTATTCAGCACGCGCTTTGACCTCTGCTTCCATTGCTGACTGGTGGGGATCAAACAGTGGGAACGATATATTGAGACAAATCTTTTTCAATGTTCCACTTAAGCGGCACCTCTTGAACGCGGCTCACTTTTGACGGCCGCCCGTTAGGCTGGCCTTTTAATACGGCTGTGAAAATAGTTGTCAGCGCTATCCGGTCTGGATCGGCTCGACGCGGAATCTTTTCAAATAGCCAGGATCACCTTCTGCCGCGGCTAATGGCGCTTTAAAATGTTTCCGAGGGAACGTCAGCTGTCACCAAGTAAGGCGAACCAGTCGAAGGCTCTGGCAACAACTGGACACGGCCCATTCAGCGCATTTAGCAAATTAGACAATTATGAAAAGTCAAATAGCGTCAGAGCCCAACGTGATGCGGGTTTTAAATCTTTTGCAGAAGGCGAGCACTTTGATTGTAATGCCGCGTGCTGTGTGCTAAAGTGTGGTGGTGTGTGTGTGTGTGTGTGTGGGGGGGGGTTGCTACAGCTTTCAAGCTGGTCAACTGTCAGGACTAGTGCATGAAAGGAGGCCTCAGAGTGAAAGGGGAGGGGGGGGAGGCCCTTACTAGGGGGTCCTGCACAAGGGAGGGTGAGAGTAGCTTGTGATGGTGGACCGCCTGGGCTCGGAGGACCCTCTGTGTGGGCCGAGACGGCGTGGCAGGCCTCCTCGCAAGAAATTCAGAAAAGGGGGGCGGTATTGCCATGTTGGCCTTAGCAGCGTGGCACACGGGCAAGATGCCAGCTCAGAACCAAAGACCAGATGTTTGTCAGGGTGGGTGCCTTTCGGCCTCCAGCAAATGGACTAAAAGTGTAATAGTCCAAATAGGGGTACTGAGCACACACTTCCCAGATCCTTAAACGTCACTGGCTTTTCTTCATGTGGAGCAGGTCAAAGTCCGGTGAAGGGGCCACAGCTCCGCTATTGAACCTGACCAAGACGATTGTCTTAGACGTTTGGCCCATTCTCTTCTAAACAGCCTCCATTTTGTGGATTTTTGTCCAACGGACACGGCCGCGTGGAAAGGACACGCTGAAGACCGACCGTTAGCATTGTTGCCCGGAGCACAGCGAATGGGTGAGCAAAAACATCTCCATCTCTCTCAGATTTACGCCACCTGGGCTTTGAAGAGAGGCGGCCGGATGGCTTTGAAGGCCCGGCCCGGCCCGGCCGGGGGAGACTCTTGCTCCCACCGCGGACAGTAAATCTCAAGCCAGCTAATAAACTTTATACGGTGGCATCGGGGACCCGCGTGGTGTCTTCGTATGATACTTTTCCTCCAACTTGGGCTTAGTTCCACGGTGGCCTCCACACTTGGGCTTGAGCCTGGACCCAGTAAAGTCTAAGCTTTGATTTTCCCGTCTTTTGTTACTTCCCCATTTTCTGGCCAATGCAGATGGATTTTTGATCTATGACTTTTCAGATTGCAGTGCAATATATATTTTTTTTTTCCCCACTGGCGAGACATGAGAAGGTCCCGCTCATGTCTTCTGGACTCTTCAGGTAAAAGCAAACAAAGACATACATCTGGTGTGGGCCACTTGACTGATATCTTGGCAAGGGACAGGGTCATTGATTGCCTTGATATTTGAGGATGCCGCTTTCCCTAATTCATTCAAGTCATGATTGAAGGGAGCTCACACCTTTCCATTGAAACCAGCCTGTTAGATTTGCAATCTTGGACCAAATCAAAAGAAGACAAAGATGCGCTCTGTCTGGCCTGCCTGATTTTTTCCCCAACAAAGGATGTTATTTTTGTCTCTGCCCAAATGAAAAGCTCAAGGCTGAAATCAAGTCGGCTCTCCAATGAGTTGATTGAGTAAAGCTCCCCGTTTTCACGTTGCCTGCGGGAAAGTGCTGTGTGAAGGAGAGCGTAGCAGCCTTTTGTCTGCCGCTTCTCTTGGCTTGGTTTTTTCTTTGCTTTTTTTTCTCACAACCAAAGGCTCGAAGGCAAAATCTTCTCAAGTGAACATTTCCTGTTCTTCCTTGTGTTTTTTATGATCCTTCAACAGGAAGAGTATTATTAGCGTTATTCAATATTATTGAATTACCATTTCTTTCTCTGACTTCATAAATAAATGCAAACGGCAGACTCGACAGAGAATAGCCGTCCTGCGTAAGAAATCCACAGTTTACCGTGCGGGCCGTTAAATGTTATTGTTCGATGCGGATCCGTCTGGCTTTGCTTTTATCCGCTCGACCCGACTTCCCGATCATGCCGGCGAATCACGAGATAACGTTAGCTCAGTCTAGTCTTCAGGATCGAAACAAGAAATTGCGTGAAAACAAGAAATGAAATGAGTCCTGCACTTCTGCCCGTCATGTAACTCGAGTTTGTCACAACGTGCCGTAGTCCATGGCTAATCTACTAAATAGAGCTTGAGCAGACAAGCTGAAGACGATTTATTCACGTATTGAGGGGAAAAGCCCAGATGGTTGGTTGAAATCAACAGGTAGTTGGCCTCCAGTTTCCCCAAAATATCGAAGTAAAAATTAGCACGCACGCTCGCTCGCTGGCTGGCTGGCTTGCCAAAATATGCAAGACTGACATCTAATATGAAATGCACACCAATTGGTTGCTGCCTGGCACAAGTTGATCAAAGGTCACTTCCTGTTTCCGGCGCCAGGAATGGCCATTTTTGTTTGTTTTAACACCCTCCCTTATGCAATTCTATATAAGCCTCTTTCTCCTCTGCATATGACCTACAAGTTGCTAGAGCGGATGACCCGCTGGTCATTCTGGGAGCCATCTGGCAACGACGTACTTGTGGCTTACCCTTCCCGCTGCCTCACGCAATTCCTTAAGCAAGCATAAGTGCGCTTAGGAGGACTTAATCTTACAGAAACGGGTTTGGGCCACGCTGTCGGCGAGTCGCCGTCCGATGCGCCCGGCCGTTAGGTCAGCGGGTTCCTTCGGCCTCATGACGCAAAAGTGGTTCGGGAGCAAAAGCTCCACCTGTTGTCGCCACCGGGACTAAAACCTCTGGATTGAGTTCACGCTGATCTGGGGACCCCTGAAAAATGACGTTGCATGTATGTGAATTGTAGCAGAGGAGCGAGCGAGGCTTGAGCCTATCTCCGCAACAGGCCAGCTAGTGGAGGGCACAGAGTTTCCCAGAAGAGGGCCTTGATACAGGCAAGTGAGCCAGCCGGCCGGCCCGCCAGACAGGCAGACGGCCAGCCGGCCAGCCAGCCAGCCAGCCAGCCAGCCAGCCGCGTCGTCTGCAGTCTCGGTCTGATCTGAGGCTACTGCCCGGACCGAGGCGGCTCGTGTTACCCAGACAGATTTGTTAACACTGTTTGGGTCCGCTCGGCTTTCTAGCTGGGCCCCCAAGCCAAACTCGGCCGAGGTGACTTAATCTGTCATTAAACTCACATTACACCCGGACAGAGACTCGGCTCAGGGGGGCGCTGAGACGCTGGCTGGCATGGCTGGCTGCATTGGAGCTCCGGCTCCCCGCCTCCCCCATCCATCCATCCATCCATCCATCCATCCATCCATCCATCCATCCATCCCGCAGGCACGTTCCAGTGCCCCCTCACAAGCACCATTCTGTCTTGTTGCAAGATCAAATAAGCTGCTCGTCTGATCAGTCGGTCAATGATCACCGGCATGAAACATTTGAACAACCTCAAGTTGACTCTTTGTAAATGATGTGAAATATTTGCCAAGATATTTCGGAACATCCGCCTTGCCTTTATTTGGAGTCTGCATTCACATGCAGCCTAGCAAGATATGAAAATATACTTGCAAAAGCAAGCCAAAAGACAAAACTTTGGCAAGGTTGATGAGTGTACCTGTTTGCGTGTTCTTTTTATTCCTTTCTCCTTTTAACAGCAAAAACAAGAATCCGTTTGCTGTTTCTCATCGTATATGGACTTCCTTGCCAGCTGTTAAAAACAACGTGGTCAGCCAAAGGATCGCGTTGATTGCTTCTTTTTTCATCTTTGAATGAAGTTGACGTCGCTCCTTAAATCACCCGCTTTGACTTTGCGTGCACAGGAACATGCGCGGCAGACCTGTGAACAACTTCAAAAAAAGATTGATCCCATAGGATGGACTGGGAATAATCAAAAAAAAGATCATGTACAGGAAATGTTTCTTAAGTGATATTTTAATGATGTGATTGCTCATTTTTGTCTTACAAAGTACGATATTATTTCCCGGTTAAAGAATACAAACACAATTCTTTTTTAGGGGGTTGGGGTGAGGCGGGGTGTACCGGATTAATGTCGTTCCATTCATTTGAATCGGGAGAGACGATCTGACATTTGAGTTTCAAGCATTACCGTGGAACACATTCTACTCGTATCTCAAGGCACCACTGTAATCCGTCGTGCGTTTGTGCGTGCAGGTCAAGAAGTACTTTGAGCTGGAGCCGCTAGCCCGGGGCAAGCGCTGGATCCTGGAGGGCAGCAGCACGGACCACGTGGACGCCGTGAAGGAAAGCTTTGGCCAGTTCATCAGTCTCCTGGAGGACAAAGACACGCAAGGCGGCAGGATATGACGCCGTTAGTTAGCGCCGAGAGACACCAACGCCGAAATGGAAAGGTTCGGCTGGCGCGCCGACGAATCCACGCCCCCCCCTCTCTCTTTCTTCAGGACTACCTTTCAGGGGCCTTCAGAACCACTTAGAACCTCGTCGTTATGATGCTCCTCCTGCACCGCCGTGTGCCGAGGTGGGCTTTGTAATTACTCTCCGACGCGCACACGCACAAAGTGGGGCCCAGGTTGCCTGTAAGATAAGTTTACCTCTTCCGCTAATGACTTTTCAGGATGTCCGAGTGGGAACCGTTGATGTTGTTTCCACTTGTGTGTGTGTGTGTTAAGTGTGTCCATGTCAGCGTGTGACGCCATAACTAGCCTGAGCCTTGTAGCGCTAGCTAGCTCACAGTTAGCATGCGACCGGCACACCGTGTACATAGTAGCGCCACTAATCACGTGCACTCGAGTGCTTTTAGCAATGTGCAGCATATGACGCTTGATGTCTGGAATCATTGTTTCTTAAAGACAGATCACACCACCCAATTTGGGAGTCCTTCCCTCAAGCCAATGACCAGTACAAGTATTATGGGGCTCACCCACAAAAAAAATCCAATCTCCTAAAAACAACCGATTACACAAAAGGGAGAAAACCAGAGTAGTTAGGAGAGATAAAAGGGTTATTTTTTGAAAATAGATAAATAAATGATGAGACTCGTGCTGTATCAAGTTGGAATGCAGGAATAAAAGTCCAAATAAACAGGACCACGCTAGTATTACCCAAGTAATCAAGTTCTCATTTCATGAGGAAAGTGTCCTTATTTTGTAGAGTACGTTGTAATATTGCAGGGGAAACGATAGAATATTAAAAGACTAAAATCATCGTTTCAGGAGAATAATTAGGATGGCGGGAAATGTTGCACTTTTACAAGCTTAAATTTGCAATATTACGAGGGTAAAGTCATAATGAGGAAAAGTTTCTAATTCATGACTAGAAAAGTTAAGTCATCATTTTTTATCCTTATGTGTAATACTCCCACTTCATAAATGTAATTTCACTTTTTTCTTTTTGGCTAGAAAACGAGTGACTACTTTTATGAGAGTTAAGTCGTTAAATTCTGATTCAAAAAATAATAATAATAAATTGACACTCACTCATAAAACGAAAGACTTAATTCACGTAATATTGCAAGCGTTTTTCCCCACCCAAAATATGACCTTTTTTATTTCCTTTCTAGTGTGCCTATCTATCCTACTTGTTATGGTAATTGTGCAGGACGGATGTATTGGCAAATGCATTTGATGTTTTTCACATGAGTGTCACTTGTTGTTGTTTTTGTGGTGGCGGCGGCGGTGACGCTGTCCGCGCGGACTCCGCTGCCTCGGCGGCCCAATATAAAGTCAATCAATCAGCCGCGGCAACAGCTGCCAGTGACAAGTCCCTGTCTGACACCCTAATGCCTTCCTTCCAACTGTCTGTGAAGACCCCCCTCTGGCCCAGACCAGCCTAGACCCCACCAACACACACACACATGCCCAAGTGTGCTCTTCACATCATGTGCCCGGCCGGCGGCATCCAGTCGACAAACACTACAACTTTGACTTTTGTCGTTTTTCATCTTCTTCCGTCTCGACTGGTTTTGTCTGTGTCTATTAAATTTGTAAAAATCTTAATGAGCGTCTCTGCTGTACCTTTGCTCTCCATGAAGCTTAACTGCTGTTGGGCCGGATTCATTTTTGCTCTCCCTCCTTCCCGAGAAGTACCTCGCCGCCTTTTGTTTCCAAACAAGCAAAGTCCTCTGAACATTGCCCTCAATGAACCCCGTGAAGTTTGTCACATGCAAATGTGTAATTACAAGACAAACACGAGCGAACGGGCGTGTTTTCTTAAACCCGGCGAAGAATGCCTAGCCGCTATCTTTCCTGTCTTCTTCCATCAAATGTGTTTGTGTCTTTGTACTGATAACAGATGTTACCCTGACATCCATCAGGGCCTCTGCCTCCCGCTGTTGATGATGAACACCCCACATTCTCTGGTTATACCTCGCTTGTACTGCATAGACAAAAGTATTGGGACGGTGGAGATAAAACAGAGGCTTCAATAAAACACACCCACCCGCCCAAGTTTTTATCATCATCGAGAGTAAGCAGAGGTGGTTTTTTCTTCTTGTCTGTTGTCCTCTGTGTGATCTTTGCGCGATCCCAACGCTCCGAGCTGTAAAAGTCATTAATGCCTGATTGACTCTTAATGAGTTGACCTTTGAACTAACCCTTCCTTCCTTCCTTCCTTCCTTCCTTCCTTCCTTCCTTCCTTCCTTCCTTCCTTCCTTCCTTCCTTCCTTCCTTCCTTCCTTCCTTCCTTCCTTCCTTCCTTCCTTCCTTCCTTCCTTCCTTCCTTCCTTCCTTCCTTCCTTCCTTCCTTCCTTCCTTCCTTCCCTCCTTCCTTCCCTCCTTCCTTCCCTCCTTCCTTCCCTCCTTTCTTCCCTCCTTTCTTCCCTCCTTTCTTCCCTCCTTTCTTCCCTCCTTTCTTCCCTCCTTTCTTCCCTCCTTTCTTCCCTCCTTTCTTCCCTCCTTCCCTCCTTCCCTCCTTCCCTCCTTCCCTCCTATCCGTCTTGAGTGGCTTTCCTTTACAGTACGCTCATGCATAAAAGCAGCAAGCAGCCTTGCACCTTATTTGGTCTGTCGACTTGCTTGACATTTTGAACCGACAGCCGCTACTTGCAAGTCAAAGGCGGAGATTAACCATTCATCGGCCTCGTATCCCTCAGCACTCATCACCGTACGCGGGACTTGTTACGTTTAAAAATGCAAACTCATTTATTTTACAACGCATAACACTTCTGGGTCTTAAAGTCTGCGGGTACACGCATTTTTAATATTTACGATGAGAGTGGGGGGGAAATCACTCTTGGCACACCGCAGGATAATCGCTCAGGATAATCTCTTGGCTAACGCTTCATGACTAAAATAGGTGTTTGAAATATGGAGTTGAGTTGGCTAGTTCCTTACGTTTGATTTATTTTTGGATCACCGCCAAAATGTTTGCGCTCAACCAAACAAAGTTTGACTGGCTGTGTCATTATTTTTCTCAGAACTGCCCCTCACGTTCGCATCCCCGCATTCAAACTTCATCAGCACCTAGCGTGCGTTCATCCCAGGCCGCCTGAACGCCCCGTGGCGTTTTTCCCACCGTGCTTGTCACTCGCGTGTTTGTCCTGCTGTCTAAATGTGTGCGTGTGCTGTTTCTCTTCCTCTCCGCGTGGCTCGGGTGCTGATGGAGACCCGCATCCCAGGTGGGCCTAGCCTCCTTAACCCCCGCCACATCAAAACAAGAGCAGGGCCTCTTGCTTTTCAGACAAACATCACTCACTTTCTTTGTTGTCTGAGGAACGGGGGGCACAGCGATTTGTCCCCCAAATCACCCCCCACCCTCCCACCCCCTTTCCTGCTATCACCTTGCACCCATTCGTCACTAAAAGCAAACGTCCGTCAAAGCCAGGGCGGCGCATTCCTCAGAGAGGTCAACGGACGGCGGCCACCGCTGTGAATGAGCTCAGGAAGTGGACATTTTCATCTTCCAAATGGACACCAGCACTCTCAAGCCTTGTGCGAGTGCTTTGGGGACACCTGCCAGCGGGCAGGCTAATAGTCTTTGCGCCGTTCATGCGTAGTTTGACAGTGAAGTAGCAACGAACAGCTTGAAGTTCACATTCGGAACCTTTTGCACCGTCAGGCACAGGGATGAGGCCCAATGGCTCCTGCAGACCCATGTGGACAGGTGATTTTGTGTCCAAGTGGAGGGGGAGGAAGGGCGGGGGCTTTTATGAGCGTGACCCTTACATGGCCGTCTCGACCAGTCTAGACTCCCGAGTCCCCGTCCTGTTGCTGCCTATCAGACTGTGACTTTTTACAAGTCCCAAAACAAAGGAGGAGGAGTGGCAGCGTGTAGCGCCCTCGTCAGCACATAAATTCACCATTTACTTAACTGCAGACAATCTTGGGCATGGCTTGGTCGGTCGGTCGGTCGGTCATGTCGTGTTGGAGGAAAAAAAAAAAAAGGTGTGTCGTCTTGAATGAATCTCCACTTCTGCTTTAAATTAGATGAGGACAGATCACGTCACATTTTTAACAAGTGCTGAGCCTCCTGTGATTTTCCATAACAAGCCGGCCATGAATAAGCAGCTGATATGGAGCCCAAAGTGTTTAAGCTTTGCTTATAAATGCAAAATGACTTTTGCCTGGTGCGCCGCGTGGCGGGCGGCCGGCCGGCCAAACGCCGTAGGTGGATTAGCTCATTCAATCCAAACAGTTTACGGCTGACGACACTCTGTGGGCAGCTTGCACGTCTCCGCAATACAAACGAGGGGAAACAACAACAAACAAAAAAAAAAAAACACACACACAAAAAAAACTGAGCGTCTTTGGCGGGGGACAATCGAATAAACACAGCTCGGCGCGCAGAGAAAGAACACCTGTGTTTTGTACACTGGGCCGGTGACCGAGCGGCATGACTCACGACAGAAAGCTGCAAAGTCAGATGAACAACCGCCAAGGTGGCCGTGAGTCAGCTCGCTGACACTCGGCCAATAAGCCGGGAGTCGCGTCCAGAAATAGTGTTTAAGGTGGTTGGAGATTAGGGTGAAAGGTCACACGGGGTCATGGAAGACACCAATTTAGGTTGGCTTAGAAAAGAAAAGACAAGAAAAGAAAGGAAAAAGGCAAAAGATTCAAGGTCAAGGTGTGTTAAAGCCATCGGACACGTGTTGCTCATGTGTGCGTGCGTGCGAATGCGGTGTTTTGATCACATGATCACGTGTTTATTGATGTGCTCGGGACGGAGCCTAAACATCCGCTAATGGGATTTAACGGCACAAAGCGCCCAGAAGAAAAGAAACGGAGCCGCTTAACAACCACCTTGCTCATATTCGGATTAGCTCTTATTTAACTTCAAATGTTAACTCAATATTAACTTCGAACTTCAAATATACTCACGTATATATTTTTTCTTTCCTAAGCATTTTTTTTATCTTTTCAGCGTTTCTTGACTTTATTCTCAATGAATTTCAATGGATGTCAGTTGCTATATGCACAACTTTTGGCATTTCACTGTACAAGTTCACCTGATCGGATCAGTGATTGGCTGATTGATTAAGATCAGAGCGAGATTTTCTCCACCACTGTCCCAAACCAAATTGCTGGTTTACGGCCGGCAGTGCCTAGCCAGCGGCCCGCCTCTCTGCCCCTCCCGCCGCGCCTGCTTCACATACACAAGATTAAGTAGCAAAAGTGACATCCAAGACCAATCGGGCCACCCAAGAGAAGCGCAAGCGGCGGAAAGGCTGTCAGAGCCCCCTTTGGCCACATTCATCTTCAAGCCTCTCCTGCCCTGCCAACTCGCATCGCCTTCAAACGGCGCTGCAGTGAACTTTTCCCTCCCCTGCGCTCAGAGCTACGCCATCAATTCACTCTTTGGGGGACAATTTATCGGCGCCTGTCGCGGCCAGGACCGCTTCAAACACGTACGCTAAATGAATGACTTTTCCAGACTCGCGTGTCGTTTGGCTGTGAAAAAAATGACATTTGGAAAGCTCAACAACTCATTTACAGTTGAGTGACACGCTTAGTGGCCCAACCCTCGTTATATTGCGGATCATCAGTTGGAGTTTTAGGGGAATCGAAAAGTCAAACACTTTTTTGTGTATCCCTAAAATACGGATATACTATACATTAAGACAACTCTTCAGTGCAGCATAAATATTTGTCGTTATTCGCAGAGGACAAAGACGTACAACCGAGTACTGATACTGTCTGTCTACATGTGCTGCTGCACTGCTTGTGTTCAATCCATCCCTTAAAGGGTTATTATATCTTGACATTATTTTGTGTTAGCATTAAGCTAGCATACTTAAAGGGACAGTTAGGACCAAAGCGTCTATGCAAATTTATGTCAGCTCATTTTTGTTAAGCTAGCTGATTTTTAGTAGATGAAATGAAACGCTTTGGTTGAACTTTCACAGTAAACTTCAAGTCAAGTGAGTGAAGCAAGCCCACTTTACCATTTATATGGGAAACTGTGAATGAGAATGAGAACAGATACAGAGTAAACAATGTGCTCTAATAATACTAAACGTGTGCGGGAGGGGTAAAACTACAAAATATTTCACCGTATCCTCTGCTATGAATGGCTTCACTGTATACACAGGGCATCTTTCATCTCTTTTGTTGGGAGGCCGGGGGGGTCATCCAGCTTGATATTGGTGCGAATGGAAAAGCGACGCAGGCAAATAAATGGCGGAACATGAGTGTGTAATGCAGCAGATGCCTTGGAGTCCCAGGAGAGGGCCTTCCCCTAACCCCGAGCTCAGCGCGGGCCCAAAAAGAGGGGGCACGTCGCGCCATCTAAAACGAGACCCCCCCCCCCTCCCACTCCCTTTTGAAGACGCTTGGAATCAAGCGGCATGCCTCAGATACTTTCTACTGGTTCCAATTTACTCCGCTACACACAGTTGTAAATCTGCTGATGCTTTAAAGGATCACGCCGCTGGTTTTCTCTTTTCGTTGCTTCCTCCAATAGAGACAGGATCTATTTATCGCTATTCGCTCGCTATAGCCTGCTAGATCATCCAATTAGGCCTCCCTTTTTGAATAGATAGCAAGTGTAAATAACTCAGCAAGCAGCCGTAGCAGCAGCTACCGAAGCGCATGAAGAATCTCTCGGGGTTTCTCGTGTGTTGTACTTAAGTTTGCTGTGCAGTATTAAATATTATCATATGGTGACTCTTTTCCGGAACGCTACTTCTGACATGTGATTTATCTCACTTACGGTAAAAGTCTTTAAACGCAGTGGAGGCCTTCGGACGGACCTCGCCAATAAAAGTCATCAGTCGAAGGTGTGTTTCAGTTTAAATATGAAGTACAACATGGCTGGCTTGTAGTGAGCGTGGTTGTTTTTATTTCCCAGTTGTTTCAGCCAATTACAACCATCGTCAATATGACAATAAAATCGTTTGGCAGCTAACGTGCTTGAGACGGCATACTAATGAGCAGGTGCTGCACACATACATCATTTGTAAAAACAAAATGCAATAATGGATGTTACCGCACATCTTTAAAAAAAAAATAAAAAAAAAAAAGCTTTACTATGCATGGTCATTTTCTTTCTAAAAAAAAAAAAAAAAGCCTCACTATATAAATGGTCATTTAAAAGAAAAAAAAAGCCTTACTATACATGTTTGTTTTATTTGAGGTCAAGGGTCAAAGGTGAAGGGATGAAGGGTCAGGAGCCAAAAGTCAGGGTTCAAAGGTGTGGCTTCATAGGCCAGGGGTTGAGGGTGAAGGTTCAGCGGTCAACGGTTAGGGGTCAAAGGTCATACGTGGTTATTTACAAAAAAAGGCTTACTTTTTTTTTTTTAAAGCCTTGCTATACAATTTGAGATTGTGGGGTGAATGGAATGGGTGAAAACAATGAGAAATGAATGACAAATGAACTTTCCCAACTTTCTATTAAGGCTCCTATATTAACATGTGGTAAAAAAATAAATTAAAAAAACGCCTAATACACAGCTATTCTCCAGAAGCTATCCACTTCTTTCCTTTTTAGTAGAAGCTTAAGTGTGTTCAACTTGTTTTTTTTTTGTTTTTTTTACATTGAACATTTGCCACCTTAGCCATTTTGAAGCCAGTTCTTTTCTTTCCTCATATTCCAATATTCTCTTGTAATGAATCTGCTCGCTGTATGTACGTCCCGCCGCTCATAATGAGCAAGTCGATGCTCTCATTGCGCAAACATTTGTGCTCTTTTAACGCTTTCCACTTTTTACCGAAAGTGTTTTTTGTTGGCTAGCGACTACACATTGCTGTCATTCACGGCCCGCCGACCGCATCGGACCATTACACTCGTATCAGATGGGTGCCTTTGATGCGCCCGGCGACAGAGCGACGTAAATAGCGAGCACAAGGCTGTGAAAGATTTGCAACGCAGTGCGTTAATTAACGAGGGGTTATACCAATTAGGCACCCACGGCTGCTATGTGAATGTCAGCGCAGTCACGCAGAGTGGAACCGGCCGGCAGAGTAACACCACTGTTTACTGAGCACAAAGGCCGCAAAGAAGCTCCGGGAGGGAGGGAGTGTGAAGCCCCTCTTCCGAACCATTTCTGGCCGCTTCACATGTGTGTTGGCTCGTGAGTAACAGATTCGTTCAAAAGAACGAATCTTTTCAGTGAACGAATAACTTCTTAACGTGATTCGTTCTTTTTTCAGTTCATGACTTCAACCAGTAGGTGTCGGTGATGCGCATTGAAGCTGGTGCCACCTCGCCGTAAAACAAAACGAAGAAGAAAATGAAGGAACTCCCTGTGTACGAACGAGTCGTGAATTGCATTTCCCGTTCACCAACTAAACGGAGCTGTGAGTGAACGAGTCAGTGAGTGATTCGCATTTCCAGTTCATCGCGAGAACGGATCAGTGAGGGAACGAATCCTGACTCTCCCGTTAGCGAACGAGGCAATGGGTCAACTGCCTGCCTTCCCGTGTATCAACGGATCAGTCAGTGAACGTGTTGCGTCTCCCTCCTGGCGCAAACTACGTCAACCAGAATGTCGATTTACGATTTGCCAAGGAAAGAAAGAAAAAACAAGAACCACTCACTGAAACACGGCGGTGTACCTAATAGAGTGTCCGGATGACGTCACAGATCAAACAGCCAATCAGAAAGTGGGGGTGAGGGCGGGTGTGGCACTTTTCACTTTCATTTAAGCTGTGACCATAATTTTTCCCTAATGAATTGGCCTGTTATTAGGAACACCTGAAAATGGCGGTGTACCTAATGGAGTGTCCGAGTGACGTCACAGATCAGACAGCCAATCAGAAAGTGGGGGTGAGGGCGGGTGTGGCACTTTTCACTTCCCGTGAAGCTTTGACCATGATTTTTCCCTAATCAAGTGGCCTGTGATTAGGTACACCTGAAAATGGCGGTGTGCCTAATAAAGTGTCTGAATGACATCACAGATCAAACAGCCAATCAGAAAGTGGGGGTGAGGGCGGGAGTGGCACTTTTCACTAAAACCAGCGGTGTCAACCTCCAGTCCTCGAGGGGCCGCGTTCCAATATGTTTTCCAAGTTACCCTCGTTAAACACACCTGCGTGAAAAGTTTTAGCTCCTGCAGAACGTGAAAGTGACCAAAAACTTTTCACGCAGGTGCGCTTAACGAGGGTCACTTGGAAAACATGTTGGAATGCGGCCCCGAGGACTAGAGCTTGACACCTGTGACCTTTGACCATGATTTTTCCCTAATGAAGTGGCCTGTTATTAGGTACACTTCAAAATGGCGGCGTACCTAATGGAGTGTCCGTGTGATTCCCTCGTTAAGTGCACCTGCGTGAAAAGTTTTAGCTCATGCAGAACTTGAAAGTGACCAAAAACTTTTCACGCAGGTGCGCTTAACGAGGGTCACTTGGAAAACATGTTGGAACGCGGCCCCGAGTACTTGAGCCTAACACCTGTGACCTTTGACCATGATATTTCCCTCATAAAGTGGCCTGTTATTAGGTACATTTGGCGGTGTACCTAATGGAGTGTCCGAGTGACGTCACAGATCAAACAGCCAATCAGAAAGTGGGGGTGAGGGCGGGTGTGGCACTTTTCACTTTCCGTGAAGCTTTGACCATGATTTTTTATTATTTGGTTTATATATAAAAAAAAAAGATCAATGTGTGTGTGGGGGGGGGGGGGATGATTCGTTGAACGATTCATTTGAACGAATCTTTTGAGTGAACTGATTGTAAAGATTCAGTTAACTTAAAAGAACTGGAATGCACATCACTACTTCACATCACCGTGTCAAAGACAGATGGAAAGAAAATGTCGCCCAGAGAACAAAACACAGCAGGTTTAGCCAACACATATATTTATTCCAGCGTTTAAACAGGTTCTGATTGTATGAATATGTTCTCCTCACACTGCACACACTTCATGAATCAAGTGTGAAACATTAGGAAGTCGCTAATGAGGTGAATGTTTGAAAAATGAAAGCGAGAATGACGACACAGTTTTGGTTTGAATGTGTGATTTATTGACAGCAATTGTACAGGACCGCCGCTGAGGGCGGGGCGGGACAATGGGAGCGAAGCCACAGCGACCAACAGATGCCTCTCCAGTTTACTTAGCGGACCTTCTGGTCCTTTTATCCCAAGAGAAGTTGGCTCCGTAGGATTTGACGCGAGGCTTTGGAGTTCGTTTGTCGGTGATGTGGTAGCTCCAACCTGGAAGGCAAACATCAGCGTGAGTGACGGACGGTCGGCGAGGATGTCGGAGGCGTCAGGTGGACATCGGTAGCCCGGCCTGGGCTGACCTGGCTGTTATCACCGAACCGCAAACACACACCGCCAATCGTCTGACTTTCAAAATAACTTCACATTTTGTCAAAGATGCCTTATTGGACATTTCTGGGTTCTTTGCATAAGTGGTTGAAAATTCGAAACCATAATTACCATTTTTCTCAGCAAAGGCAATGGCGTCTTCCTTGGAGGAGAAAGAGAGCACCATGTTGGATAAGGGATCAGCGCTGGGGAGACAAAAAAAAAAAAAAACTTATACGGAATATTTTTGACAAAAGTCACAAAGTTAACGATTCTTACCTTGAGGCCCAGCCCATCAGTGGGTTCTCCCAACGTTCCCTGGTGTCAAAGTCCATCTTCCACTTTTTGGTGCTGTTGACTCCCGACTGCATTGCGGTCTTGGCGGGCACGAAGATGTGAACTTTGCGTGTCTTCACGTGCTCCTCCGGCACCCCTGTCACAGCGGTGATGTCCTGGGGGGGGGGGGGGGAAACAATCTTCAAATAAACCGAGGCATGAATTATGGTGACACACATTTAGTAGAGCTGAACAACATCTGCTACAGTTGTTTGGCAATGGGCTAAACTGCGCTATTCCAAGAGTTTTCATTCAATTTGTTGAATGTTGTTTTCTCTCCTAACATTTGAGCATGAAAGATTTGCAATGTGGAACAGGGGGGGGGGGGGGGGTTGCGAAAAAGTTGGCCCGCAGGTGCACGAGAAGGAACAAGAAAACGCCAAGTAAACTCTCCAAGTCAGAAAAGAGCAGAATGTACCTTGTAAATCAAAGCATCCCGTAATATTTATTTCCACTTTTATACTATACACTCAAAAAAGTTTGATGGGTTCTGATTGGAGCACATATTCAAAGGTAATATCAGCGCTTCGCACGGATAATTTATCGTTCCCAGAGCAGTTGCGAAATCCAAGTTGCCTTCAGCCTTTTGGGATGGATTAAATTCTTTTAAACAGAGGACAAAAGCCCGTAGGCGGCTGCAAGAGCCAGCCACCTGTGTCCCCGATAGACCCTTTGCACCACCTCTATCCAGGACGGACGGACGGGGCTCCTCCGATTCTTGACAAAATTAGCAAACAAGCGATGGGAAACGGGCGACAAAACCCAGACAAACCTCCCATCACGTCGGCACCAGCCACCCAAGACCGAGGCCTTCCCTTTCAATTGAAGAATTTTACACCTTTCAATGGCCATTACAACTTCAAAGAATCAAATTTTCATCATTGTCTGTCATCCGCCGCTTGATTTGTAGAGAAGGGGGGGGGGGGGGCGGTGGGGGTCGCTTTGCATGAACCCCACACACAAAAGCCCGTCTATGCTTCAGCAAAAGAGCTTCCAATGCTATTTAAGCCTTGGAAATGACAGGTTCAACTGCTAAACATGGTTGGCTCAATGAAATCATAAACAAAATGTGCACATTGAAAGAGGGAGAAGAATTCACAAGTGCTCGGTAATTATTTCCGTCTGCCCCGTCTACTTAACCTTGACAATTCCTGCGTGTCGCCCAGAAGAGAAAAACATGTTCTCTTCACCCCAAGGGAAAGCGGCGGGCGGATGGCTGATGACACAAGAACACCCAAGACAGTGTGAGAGTGCAACTAAATTAAGACGCCAATGTTTTTTTTTTTTTTTTTTTTTGAAGCAAGTCGGGAAGCCGTCGGAGAAACCCAAACAACGTTGCTGTCGGCTGGATTTAAGTAGCGATTGTGTGTGGATAAGACGAGGATCCAAGAACATACCACGGTTTGCTTCTCAGCAGTCACATGGGGCATTTTTTGGACAAAAAGATTTTCTAACAAGGGCGTGGGGGGTGATTTATTTTTGTCTCTTAGCAGTAACATTATTAGGTTATTAGTGAACAAGGTTTTCTGACAGACCACACTGGGACCTCAAATCATCTTTTCTCATCGAAATGAATGGAAAGGCCATTAATTTGTTTCAGTTTCTCCCCGCCCCCCAAAAAAAGATTTCTTTTAATAAGAAAAACAGCACTCCAGAATATTTTTATGTCATAACAGCAATTACTCAATTCAATAGAATGTAAAGAAGTTTTTTCCTTCCCTTCAATGGGGATTGCGCTGCTCCTTCTGGTGTGCACCCCTTGGCCACCAGGGGGGTGGGGGGGCAGTATAATACAGACATGAGAGTACGTGTGTCGCTCTTTGCCTACGAGTACAGTTCTATAATCTGGCGGTGGGTGGGGCAGCCTTGCAAGGCCACATAGATTGAAAGAAAAAAAAAAATAGGCGGAGCATGTACATCCTGATCGGGAATATACGTCATCATTAGTGTGGGTGGTTGATATTCAAATTCCCTGACAAAAAAAATAAGTAAAAATTAGGAATAGGAATGCATTTTCTTGACATTCAACTGACAATAACAAATCTTCTCTAGCAGCAAGAGTGTGAAGTTTGCCAACACTCAGCTTTCACCATTCAAGCGTAAGAAAAATAGTACGCTGAGTGGCGCTTGAATCGCATCTCACTCAAAAGACACTTAAGGGAAAAACAGAGGCACTGGAAACGCTCTTAGCTCATTATGGGCCACTGTAAGCAGGTAGCAGTCTAGACTGGGACTACGCTCGCTCGCACTCACGAGGTTATCGGCCCGGCCGGCCGGCACACTGCGGGCCACAATACGGACGTGGCTGGAATGCGCTGCGTTCCCAGGAGGACTAGGCGGCAGCCTTTACAAAAGGAAAAACACCCTGGCTGGCTGGCTACTTTTTCTTTCTTCTGCCACGTACAGGAAGCAAAATGAGAAGCATCGAGTTTGACACTATTCACTGGCTGGTTGGCCGGCCGGCCGTCCGACAATACCTGGCTGGCTGCGCAGACAGAATGCAGAGCTTAAGAGCGGGTGGGGGCGCCGGCCACGCTAAAGTCTCCGTCACGTAAAAGCGTGTCGCTATTTGTGACACCTCTGGGCCGCGTGTCAAATAAAGAGCACGGGGGGCTCCAGTACAACGCCGAAAGCCGGTAACCCTCAATGCTCCGGGTGGGATCGGCAGGGGCCGTTTGCGTAAACCGCCGCTATTTGGCTGCGTGGATGTTTGTGTTGGTCAAGTGACAATGTGTTTTTTTCTTTTTTCTCTCAGTGCTCTAAGCATGCATGAAATCAAAGATGTTTGGCCTTATTTTGGCATTTCAAGTCAAATCTGACTTCCTGTCCACTGGAGCGTTTTGTTATTTTGCACTTGGATAACCTTGGCCTCCTTTTAAACCTGATTGGTTACGTTCAATCTGCCATTAATGACCATGATTGTCAGAGTTTGCTTCTAAAAAGAGTAGATATCGAGGCATAGCTGAGGAAGCTTATCGAGGCTGAATTCAAGAGAAAAAAAACAAAACACTGTCGATGCGTGACAGACGCAAAGTGTCCTTCAGCCATATTGTTTGCATGATTTACACTTCACATTTCCCGCAATGCTTTTCCCACACGCTGGAAATTCAAAGCCACTTTATCTGCTCTCAACATTCTTGCTGATTTCATTTGCAGATTGAGTGTTTTTTTTTTTTTTTTTTTTAAATAGATAAATAAGTTCGGGACATTTTAAGGATTTTTTGCAGCAAACGTAAATGGAAAGAAAAACGCCTCGAAAATATTTCGGCCTCACGACGTCCAAGAAAACAATTCATCTGAGATGACGGGCGGCCAAGTTGGATGAAGGCAGAAAATACCAGGGGGACGAGCGAGCTACTACCCAAGGACCTCACGGAGTTTTGGCCAAGACCTGGGAGCGCCGCGTCCTCTGCGCTCTTACTGTTGCTTCGCTTAGCCTCGTGTTTCTCCTTCCAACACTCGATACTCCCCTCGCGCCTATTGACGACAAGAGGATTATTTTAGTCCTAAAACAAACCCTAAAAAGAAAATTCACATCTGTTTGTGTTGCTCCTTGACGGCTCAATTATTAGAAAATCATCTGCGTGCGACGGCGCCAAGAGGTGGACGTGCGGGGACAACGTTAGCATGGCAGGCTTCAGCTCAGCGAGCGTTGTGCTTGTTCTTTTGTCTTTAGCACTTTTGTTCAAAACCATTCTTTACTAGGGGTGTAACGATACATCGATTAATCGATATAATGCTCTACGATTTATTGGCATCGATGCTAAAGGTAAACATCGATTTATATCGCCGTGTTTGACCTCGGACATTAGACGCGACTTTATTTTGAAATCCAGTTCATTGTTGCTTGCTTCCTCTCTCCGGGAGCAGTGCGCCCGGCGTTGTTGTGTTGTGAGCAGAGCACGCGCGTGAAAGGGCAGTCGACAACTAGTCCGCGGCTCCTGGGCTGGTGCTATGGCTAGTGTCCAAAAAGACGAGGAAATTTGCTCCCCTTTAGGCTTCAAGTCATTCGTTTGGAAGCACTTTGGATTCCAAAGAAAAGATGGCTCAACGGACAAGACACGTGCAGTTTGTAAATCCTGCCATGCGGTGATCAAATATTCAGGGAGCACAAATCTCGCCGCACATTTAAAGAAAAAACACGACATCAAAGTTCAGTGTTAAAGTAAGCAATTTGTATACTACAATACTCTTGTCATTTCCTAAATAAAGAGTTTGCAGTACCTTGTTGATTTTGCGTATGAATTGTTATAAATCAGGATATTGTTCTATATTTTTTTATTAAAAAAAAAAAAAAAACGATCGTAGAGCATTATATCGCGATATATCGTGAATGAATCGCAGCAGGCTTTAAGATATCGGCAAATATCGTATCGCAGTTCTTTATATCGATATTATATCGTATCGTGACAAAACCCGCGATTTACACCCCTATTCTTTACGATTCGTGTCGATACCACATCAATCCTGTTCATTTGTTTTGGGACAACTCTTCAGTTTGAATTTTCACAATGAATACACAAAGTCATTGATTGAGCGTCCGAGCGACGGACCCCGCACGTTTGACAAAACGACAGGAGCCAAAACAGTCGGTCGTACGGTCAGGCTATCGTAGCGCAAACATCCGTACCGCAAAGCCCAAAAACCTTTACCCTTAAGCCAGACCCGGAGCCTCACTCAACAACCTTGGCCGGTTCCCACCTCTGCAACGTCTTTGAAGTGTAAAAAGCGTGCCAATTATGGATTGGGCGTGGAAGCAAATCTCAGGTTGCCGGCTCATGTGTGTGTGTGTGTGTGGGAACAGGCGTGGCCAAGAGAACAAGAAGCAGCTGGCGTGAGGGTCATCTCCAATCTCACATTACGCATACCGTCAGGATGGAAGCGCTAGCTCCTTTTGTGGCCGCTTTGTTGCATCCCATACGGGCGGGCTCTTTTCAACAGATATGTATTGCCAGTTGACATCGAAATGACTTGGAGCTGTCTATTTTTACCAAAAGATCCACATTTGCAAACGCCGGTGTTGACGCATTATTGTTAGCACTTGTAGGAAAAAAATAAATAAAAGAATACCTTTGAAGCGGATATTTGTCACTTAGTAATGTCTCCCAACAAAGCGGATCAGTCCAGAAGCTCTACGAATAAAACATCATATTGTGTCCAAGCACCCTGTGAATGTTCACGCAAGCTTTTTATTGGCTCTTTCTCTCTCGCCACAACGTTCGCTAACTTTAGCTACTAGCGTGCAACGCCGACAACGCTGAAGAGTCCTTCTCCTCTCTATGGAAGAGAGCGTTGATGAATGACGTGCTATTTAGTGGAAGACGCATAATTAAGCCACTTGTCCGACGCCTTTCAAAGACATCCGACATTTGCGGACGCCGGACACAGCTGACGTTTTTTTTAATTTCACGTGCCTTTCGAGAGGCCCAGCAGACAAAACACCACTTGAGTTGTCTGGGGCGGCAACCAGGGGGTGGGAGGCGGCGGCCGTGGGCTTGACACCGGCGTCGCAAACGTGCTCGCTGTCTGAGGCTTGGAGAAGATACACCCCTGTCGTGCAGACTTACACCGGTTGGGCTAAATATAGCGCGCCTGCGGGCACTTTATGCTGATTCTGACAACATATTTTCTTGTCATTTTGTTCGTAAGACATGGAGCTCCCGTTTGAATAACACAAGCTTTAACTGCCACATCCATGTCCACTTCCTGGCTTAATTAAGTATTGGTTAATGCATTAGCTTTTGGGGGAAAAAAAATGTATGTCTGTCCAACTCGAGACGGTTAAGATGGACATTCAAAACAATTACTGAAACGGCCACATCTTTAGGATAAGGCCCGCAAATCTGTCGCTCAGATGGGACACAGATGTCAAAGTCAAGGCCAGGGGGCCAGATCCGGCCCACCGCATCATTTTATGTGGCCGGCAAAAACCCGAGTGTCAACTCGATGTTTCTTGTTAAAATGCCCAAACTCTAGATTGTCTTTTCTTTTAATAACAGTGAGATATTGGATTGTTTTAATCCCAATTTCAAAATAAATTGGAAAATTGCTGGACAATTGTTGGATGTGATAATATCCACACCCATTCATTTCATCGAGGGGAAACTGTAACTCAAATGTGGGCCGCCACAAAAAATGAGTTGGACACTTTTGCTTTAAATGAAGAAAAAAGCAAATATTTGCCAATTAGAAGATGCGCCGTGCTCAGCATTAAACAGGGTGGGCTGGTTTCACGCTTCAGCGTACGTCCTCTCTTTGCTTCCCGTCTCGATTCCCCGCTGGCCAATAACGCGTCTGGTCTCTCTTGTAAAACCCGAGTGCCTTTGGAGAAGTCCATAACGAGGCTTCACGAGCGCTTTTAAGATGATGGTGTTGTCTTTATGTGAGGAGCGGGAACGCGCTTGCCCTGCCCGCGGCTAACATATCGCCATTGGATTAGCGCTTATTTTCCAAGACGGGCCGCGTAAACCATTTCTGCCAAAGGGCGAGAAAGGAGTAAGGGAGGTCGCAGACGTTTCGTGTCGAGCCGCGTATCAGTGGCCTGCCAGCCGGACGCTGGGAGCTGCCCAGCAGAGCTGCCCAGCATGCTTAATCAAACAGTAATTACAAACAAAAACGGGCCGGGCCGGGCCAGGCTCTGGGCCAGCGCTGGGGCTCCGTCACGCAGGGCTTTTTTTTTTTTTTCTTTGCTTCTCAATTGAGGCGCTTTTTTTCACAATGTGCTCAGAGACATGGCAAAATTTGGAGCATTCAGGCTTGTTAGTGTCATTCTGTAGTTCTTTCAGTCTCTCGGCATAGATTTTCTCCCGATTTCTCCCCTCCGGGTTGGGATCGGGCTTTTTTTTTTTTTGTTGCAAAGTTGATGATCAGACAAATGAATGATAGTTGCGCGGTTGATGCTGTGCGATGAATCTCACGGTACAGTTTCCGCAAGAATGTGACTTGTGTGTGTGTGTGTGTGTGTGTATAGACACATGTCTTTCATAAACCAGTGACAATACGGTTTGAGTTGGCGATGAAAAACAGATGAAGATCTGGGGGGAGCAATCTGTTTGAGAACAAAATCTGAAAGGACCTCACAATTTTGAAGGCTTCAGACTTTTTTTTTTTTAAATAACAGGTTTATGCTTTGGAAGCTCAGACTAGCCTCCCCTGCCCTTCCCCAATCTATCTGTAATGGAGAAAAGTGCAGACGCAAGTTCCTGCAAGCATTGTTTCGTTTGGGGATCGATGGGCAAGATACCCAATGTCGCCCAAAGACTCAGACTTTTTGGCGCCGCATCAAAAAAAGCTCATCGGCGTGAGGTTATTCAGAACGGCTGGCGCTTTCTCCTCGGGGGAGCGCGTGCAAACCCCACATAACCTCTCGCCGATTGGCACTTATTGACGTCCGGATGAATGACTAGCTTGATGACATAGTGTCCAAAAGACAGAGCGCTGTCCCATGTGAGACGGACGGGGGCACGGCTGACTGTACTGTGAACAGCTGAGGGCCTCTCTTTTGGGCCCGTCTGAGCCAGTGTTGGACTTTTTCCCGGGCCACAAAGGGACCTCTGTGTGAAGTGGCCACTGTCTTTTTTTTTTTTTTTTTGCCAGTCTCAGGGTGTCTCGCAATCTTTTTCCAAGCTTCTTTTCTTTCACCCCCACCTCATTTTTGAGGCCCTGATTTTTTCTTTTCCTTTCCCTCTTCTCCGCTGTAGCCCCCACTGAGAGGACCGAGACAGACACTCCACTCAGCCAAAGGTTTGTCTGGTCAGCTTTGGTGAGGGACAAAAGCACATGCACCGACGCTGCCCACACACAGCACCAAGCCCCCCCACCCCACCCCACCCCAACCCGGCAAAGCCCCAAAACAAGACCAAAACAGACTCGGCTGGCCATTCTTGCCAAACTTCCTATTTGGTATCGTTTATCTCACTTGTCTTTTCATGGCAGTAGGATGACGGGAGACCTCGAACTTGTCCAAAACCAATTTGACACTTTCTTTAAAGAAAGAATGGAAACATAGTCATATTTTGACACAGCATTTTAGCTCTGAAAAAAAGAAAGAGCCCACTGCAAAAGGATCCATTTAGATGTCGCAATAAAAGCCAAAGAAAAAGTCAAACTCCCACAGAAGAAACCCTTTAAACTGGCTGCAGTCCCTCGTGTGGCTTTTGAGGTTCCACGGCATTTCAAAAGATTCTGCTTTTTTTTTTTTTTTTTTTTACAAATCACTTGTATCGCTGTGGGTTTTACAAACAACTGCACTACTTCATATGAAAAGTATGAACAAAGCCCCTGAAGACCCATTGCGTGGGGGATGTTTTTACAAGATTAAATTAAGATGGAAAATATGAGCAAGTCCATGGCGAATAAATGAGCCATCCGGAATGGGAAGATTGCAAGTTTAGCACAGAGAAGGACCAAACGGGGTCAAAGTTCGACTGTAAGGTACATAGAAATGGACAGCAGACTAGTGTTTAAAACGTCTGACCTTGCAGTTTTCACCTTGGGGACTGGAATCTAATCAGCAGCACAAATTTCTGCATCATAATCATCATTGCACTTGCTTGCCATCCTTTCACAGTTTCCACTTTGACTGATTCCAGGGTCAATTTGGCAGGCGACTCCAAGGGTTTGTAACATTTTCTTCCACAAAAGCGTAATTGTTCAGGCCTCTGATCCAAGCATTGTGTGCGCATGAGACAAACCGTCCATTTGGACGACGGAATCCTTACCAGTTTCTCATCGACTGTGATGAGCTGCGTGTCTCGTCCGGCTCCCTCTGCCAGCCTCTGTGCCGACGTGCTGGTGAATCGAAGCAAAAAAAAAGGCGGAGAAAAATCAAATCAATCAAAAAAAGAAATAGTACATCAAAGTGACAATTATGCAAGTTGGGCCATCTCAGTCGGAAAATGAAGCGGCGAGGTGGGAATCCCCTCCCCTCGCCTCGCCTCGCCTCCCCGCCAACTATTACTTCTGTCTGGTGAATTTCTGGCCGAGTGTGGCTCTCATCCTAATGACAAGACGTGCTTTGTGTTAACTGGGGTCAACTGTCCGGCAAGGATGGACTGTGTAGCCCTTTGTCAATGTGCCTCCAGAGTGACATTGGACTGTACAACCACAAAAACTTTGCCGTCGATAGCGGGATGGTCCCATACTATGGCGTCGACACCTTGCAAAAATTGATTTCAGTTGTTCAATTCAAAAACTTGACCCCATCAAAACACTTTTTTTTTTCCGATGGAAATGTTGCTTTATTTTGCTTTCCAGCAGCATTTTTTTTCCAAAATCTGGGATTAATCTAATTACTAATGATTTCGACACATTAATCCATAACCCTGACACTAAGCCCCAGTTTAAAACCCTAACTTTGATTGGCAAGCCTAATATAACCCTATTTTGAAACCCTAACTTTAGTTTCAACGAAACCCACACCCGAGTTTAAAACCTTAATTCAAAACCCTAACCCTAGGTTGGAAAGCAGATTTTTGTTATATTTGAAATTACACTTTGAAACCTTAACCCTAGTTTTGAAAGGGAACTTACTCAGTAGTTACCACGACTGCTTTGGGCTACGTTTCTTTTACTTTCTTTGAGTTACATTATTCTGTTTCAACTCTTTGAAAAGACAATATATATTAATGAACATTTTTGATGAATGTTTGCCGAAAAGCTAGTTTTCTACAGCAGTCCCTTTGCCTGTGGTTACTAGGCATCCCTTAGAACAAATAAAATAAAAAAGTACAAACTGCAAGACAGATAAAACAAGGTATGAAGATCCGTGAAAGCGTGCACTGTACAAAAAAATTAAAATTCCTACAGATTTGATATTAAATAAATAGTAAAATACGGTAGTACCACAGTAATTGTTCACATCTCTGGGTGTCATCTGCCATTTATGGCATTAAATTTAACGAAAGAAGTGAAAGAAATTCTTTGCTTGTGGCACTCAATTTTACTGGTGTGCGTTATTTGTGACTGCAGCTAGTTTTGGCTAGTTAGCCGGCTAGGCGAATGTTTAAAGGGCGTGTGCAATGCTTTTTTTTTTGCCCTAAAATAATCATCTAAATAGTGAAAAACGCAATTTCAGCTTTCAACTATTAACTATTCTTCATTTTGTTGTGCGTAAACGTAGGGTATGTTTAGCCAGTGAAATGCTAGCCGCACGATCTGCGCGCTTCGTTCGTTGCATTTTTTCCAAAATTACTCCACGGCCGGGCAAATGAGAATAAAGGGAGAACACAAATGATGTAATATTTACCTAAGGGGTTTCAGGAACACTTTAGAAGCAGCGTTAATCACAGAAAGACGTCCCAGTCCCAAAAGTGACATTGAGGTCGCCATGTTTGTTGTCATCAAGAACAGACGGCAGCCGCGGTAGGACAAAACAGTTCGGACGGAAGGCGAACACGAGCATGACAGTGAGGATTTGACCCATTCGTGTCCAGACATGTCAATCCAGACAAAGTTTTCACATGGGCATTTAATATCGTTTTTTTGGGCTGTGGTTTTATGAATAATTGATTTGAGACTGCAACCCTTTTACAGATACCCAGGCATTGGGAAACAAATATCATGAAAGAAAATAAATGCTACGTTAAACATTTACAATTAATATTTAATAAATAGAGTTCAATTCTATTTGAATACCAGTTTAATTAACAGGCTTGAAACTTATCGCTAATGTGAGTAATTTGAAACCGAGCTTGTTGTCATATGCCTCATATGTGCTGCTCTTTTTCTTTTTTATCATCAATCAATTTTTTATCATTTCCACAGGAAACAGTCAGAAATATGTATAAGGAAAAAAAAACTTTTATTGATTTACTCTTCATAGCTGTACAAATACCCTCAAACATTTTTGTATGTACATATATATGACATTTACATAAAAAATACAAAACTATAGTATATTCATAACAGAATTTTGTATTTCTCTTGCTGATGCTTGAAAATAAAAAAAGCAATCTGAGAAAAAGAAAGAAAGAAAGTGTGATATTGTATTGAATACTGCAATAAAATGCTGGCTAATCTTATCGGAGCTCTGCAAGAGCAAGATGGGGGAAAGACAACAGCAGACAAATGTTAATTTCCAAAGTCGTCAAGTATCATCCCAAATGTACCTCTTGTTGTTCCAATGCGACAATATAAATGCTATCGTAGAGCGCTGACAAAGCAAAAGGCCTAAAAGTCAACTAGAAAACAGGAGGGAAAAAAAAATCAAATGGCTCTTTTTTCTTTTTCTCTTCCATTTGTAATTACTGCTGAATTGCATCTGTTTAAAAAAACATTGAGAGACTCCCTTTGGTCAGTTATTATAATGATCTGTAAACAAACCAGAAACACATCTGTACATTAAAAAAAGTTGATATATTCCCAATAAATAAACACACAGCCTAAACATGCATTTACGTAGGTGTGACATAAACATCTGTGATAGAGATTTGACAGTAGCAAGCAGATTTTCTTACTCTTTCTTTCTTTTGTCTTTTTACAGTTGAATGAAAGCGGAATGCAATTTACAGCATTTGTCAAGGACTCATACTTACATGGTAACGTGACAAATAAATAACACTGTTTCTTTGGACAAATATATTTCTTCATGATAATAAAAAAAAGAAAAGAAAAAAAGCGTGATGACAACAAAAAAGGGAGAAAATGAGTGGTAGATTCTAAGCCTGACATTGTAAATGTATAAATAAGAAAACGCGAAAAAAAGTATAAATAAACATCTAGCAGACTGGACTATATTTATACTTCCTTTTTGTTTCGAAATAAATAAGCATACACGTCATGTACAGTAAGGACGTGGTTCCTTGGGACTGGCATGAGCGAACGTGTGTGTGGAGGTGGGGGGCAATTGGGGGGGGGGGGGGGACTATCCATCCAGTATTGAAGATAAACGCACATAGGCCTTGTAGTCTTCATCATCATCATCATCATCCTCCTCCTCCTCCTCGTGCTCTTCTCTGATGGCTACATGAAGGAATATAGCTGTTGTATGAATACGGACCACAACATATCAAAAGTCAGAGTCTGAAAAGGTGGAGGGAAGGTGTCGGGGGGGCTGGGGGGGGGGGGGGGGCGGAGGGTCTGGGGTCCAGTGGATTGGGGTGGATGTGTGGAAAAAAAATGCTTTTCTTCTCTGTATGTTGCAGAGCGGAGAAGGCGTCACAAGTCGGGCCTCGGCAAGCAGCTTAAACGTCCGCAACACGACTCTGAGGTATTTGACTTTTTTTTTTTTTTTTACATTTTGGACACACAATACAAAAAACAAAGCAAAGCAAGGGTGACAGTATTTAGAAAAAAAACCCGAAAAAAAAACCCAGGCAGTCCCTTGTCAATCCAAACATTCAGACATGATATATCACATTCCGTGGAGAACAGCAACGACAATGATTATTTTTTTTTCTTTTACAGTGAAAGGAGGACACGGGTTAGCTTCCTATGTCAAATATCACATTGAGAAATATTCAGCCCATGAGGTGATCGTAAAGTTGGTCCCTCGGGTGTCATAGCACGGGAACCTAACAATGAGACATTCTTTTGAGTGGAGTAACATGGAATGTAAATGCGATACTTCCTTCAGGGCTCTTGCTCAATTTCAACAGCGCTTAACCTCTAGCACGGCCACCCTCAACCACCCCCCACCACCACCTCCCCGACAAATGCTGTCTGCTCCACAGATAGCTAAATAGTCTACAAGGTTCAAATTGGCCGTTCGTCTTGACCTATCACGACACCAATGTTACAATCGCCATCAAGCGTCCGTGACATATTCACAAGAGACATTGGAAATGATTCATTTACAGCCAACCAAAAGAAAACATATTTATAGAAAAAGTCAACAGAAAACACACAAATACACGAGTAAGGTGATTGAGTGAATTTACAACTAGCAAAATAAAACAAATAAAAACATTGATGGCTTGTTGTTCTTGTGTAGTGACAAAATAGAATGCACTACATGTTTGCTCGCCCAAAGTCATTCTAGATTCCAAAATCATGCATGTTCGCTTTATGAACGACTCCAAATTGCCCACGGGAGAAAATGTGACTGATCGTTTTGCTATTTGTGTGCCGCAATTGTAACTGACCACAAAGTCACTCCCACATTCCAAAAACCGTGCGTGTCAAAATTGTCCAAGTGTGAATGCGACTCGTCCGAGGTACAGTGGACGGAAGGGGACCGAGCCAATAAAGTGTGTAACACTGGTCAACAACAAATTTTAATCAAGACCGCGGTGGCTTTGTGTATGCTGGACGCTGATTTCAAAAATGTCTACTCCCTGCAACACATCAGGTTTTTTGAGACATTTTCATTTTTTTTGTTTGACCAGGGCACATTTGAAATCAGCGCAAAAATCCGTCGATAAAAGTTTACTTGCATCTCCAAAAAAAAAAAGAAAAAATTTGTTGACCAGTGTAATTGACACCAATTTTAAACCCAAATAATAAAATAATAAAAAAAAAACACTCAGGAACCTCCATTATGAATTTTTCACAAAAAACAGGTTTTGGCTCCCCTTCACCCCATATTGAAGAAAAAAAAGGGCAAATAGGTGAATAGGTCCTCTGTGCACCTGGCGGCTCGCCCCAAAGTTAGCTGGGATAGACTCCAGCTGAACACCAATGAAAGCCAAGCACTCTAGCAAACGGATGAATGGTGTGCAGAATGATTCTGCCCAGTACAACGCTGGCATGGAAACAGGAGTTCCAGCTAAATGGCCACCCCTATCTTGCTTTGTGACGGAATCGCTCCAATGCTTGAATGAGATTTAAGGCAAAATATACTCATCATGTGAATGTGAATGTGAATATGAACATATGACGATTGCTCCACTGCAAACTCCCACCTCACTCGTACTGAATTAGTCTCTCTGTTGCAATACTTTGCGGAGGAATTACATGGAGGGGGAGGGGGGCGGGGTTCAAAAACAAAAAGACAACATCATGCAAGTCCATTCCATTCCGAGTCCGTTCTCCTTGCCAAAGCTGCGCTTGGTGGTGTGTCTGGGGCGGGAATTCAAGGAAGGGAAGGGAAAGGAAGGGAAAGGAAGGGAAAGGAAAGGAAAGGAAAGGAAAGGAAAGGAAAGGAAAGGAAAGGAAAGGAAAGGAAAGGAAAGGAAAGGAAAGGAAAGGAAAGGAAAGGAAAGGAAAGGAAAGGAAAGGAAAGGAAAGGAAAGGAAAGGAAAGGAAAGGAAAGGAAAGGAAAGGAAAGGGGGCAAGGGGGTCTTTTAAGCAATGCGGAATATTGTCATTTTTTCCTTGGAGGGGGGGGGGGGGGCGGCTTTGTCATATTTACTTACAGTTGCAAGATCCCGAGTGCTTGACCTCCAGCAGCACCCCCTCGGAGCAGGCGGCCTGTTTCATGGTGCATTCGCTGGGGTAGGTGGTGTTGTCGCTGGCGCATACCGCCTCGTCCGTCCGGCTCTCGGGACACGTGTCTTCGCACAGAGAGCAGCGTCCTCGGCTCATGCGGGCGTCCCAGAGACACTTCTTACCCCCGCCGCACTGGATGTCCTGGCAAGACTTGGCCTCTGAAGGCACACAAAAGAGTCAGTGGGGTTAGGGAGACAGGGCTACGCTGTTTTGTGCTTGGATTGGACGTTTGAACATTTTATGCAATGCCACCCCTGACCACAGGGGGCAGAAGCACTCACATTATGTAAAAGAAGGCTCCAGTTAATTGTGGGGAAAAATAGCTTGGTAAAAGTAGACTTTTTTTAAGTAGAGAATCTGAAATGAACTCAAATACCGAAGTAGTATCAGTAGTGTTTTTTTTTTTTTTTTTTACTGACAAATATGTACAGCAATCAAATAATCAGACGTACGTACACAGTTTGTGATTGTGCAAGGCTCTTTTGTTGTTGCTCTTGAATTGTGCCCAAACACACTTGCAATGTGTGTTTTGTGTTTAAAGTGCGTTGGTGGGGAACAACTACAACAACTATATATATATATATGGTTACGGTTTATCGCACTGATTGCTGCTCAGTCTGCAACATAATACACTGTAAAATGTTGCCCGAAAAAATAACGGTCAAATGAATTACAGATACCTACAAAAAAAAATAGTCCTTCAGCACAGTAAGGAAACGTTTGGACTTGGTTGACTTAGCTCCCCCATGCACTGCGCTTTGCTGCTCCTCCCCACGCCCCCATAAGGGGAAGTGCTGCCAACATCAGGAAATAATCAAATGTCCATCATTTCTTGAGTAAACACTCTCCATCTAGCATGGAATGTTGGCAGCAATAAACACTCATTCGGGGAGGTGGCTCGGGTGTGTGTGTGTGTGTGGAAGTGAGAACTCACTGATGCATTTGCCCTCGTAAGCCACCCCGATGGAGCGGCCCAGGAGGCAGGTGGCCCGCCTCAAGTGGCAGGCGCTGGCGTATACGATGCCGTCGTTGCCGCACAAGTACTGCTCGGGGGACGTCACCTCGGGGCAGATCCGATTACACGTCACACAATAGGCGTTGTTGGTCTGGTCCACCACGCAGGTGGAGCTTCCGGGGCACAGCACGTCACGGCACGTTTCTGCAAGACGGACCAGTGTTACGCCAATGGCGAGCCATTCCACCATGTCGGGCGGAAACCTCCGATGCCCAAATTTGATCAAATTGATCTTTGTTGCCAATCAATACCATCAGTCCTCACTTTTTGTATCTGCCTGTCTGAACATCCCTCCATTCCTAATGACTTGTCAAGTTGACCGCACTGACATGTTCAATGACAAATTTTGACAATGAGTCGACAAAACAGCAAGAGCACTCCTGAAGTGATGGAAATAAAATAAGGATAAAATGTTTCATAACTTAAAATATATGTTGGTTTGTTTATATTTCCTGAACAAAAAAAAAGCTTTCTGATATTCCAGGATTCCGCTCGACAGTGACGGAGATAAATAGACAATAGACAGAAAGGAGATAGTGCTAGAGCTATTAAGTGCATTCAATCCATCCATCCAGACAGACTGATAGAGAAGGGGAAGTGACTGACTTTTGCATTTTCCCTGGTATTGCACATCCAGGTCGGGGTGCGCTTTGCATTTGGCCTTGAGCAGTGCGCACTCGTCCTTGTAGGTTTTCCCGTCCGAGCCGCACACGGGTCCCTTCCACGTGACATTGGAGCAGTCTGGCGCGCAAACGCATCGCGGCTTACTTCTCCTGTTCATCTTGCACCTCTTGCCCGGTCCGCAGTCCACGTTATCGCACGACTCTATTGCGCAGCGGGTTGGGAGGGGGAGCGGAATCAAGTCAGTTACATGTCGCGCCGCGCGCGACAACCATTACGCACAGGCTTGCTTACAAGAAGAAAATGCGCATGCGTAATAATGGTGTAAACCAAAGGAAAATGAGTGCACCTCCACCTTTGCAAGGTATGCAATTGGGGGCTCCGCCGTTGAAGATCATCCACTTGAACAGCGTGCTGTTGGGCACGTCCTCTTCGGTCCACGACGTGCCCAGTCTCCCGCTCCTGCAGCACTCCTCCCTGCTCATCCCGGGCATGTAGAGCACCTGGCAGCGGCCGTTTTTGCCCTGCTGCAACCAGCAGTTGCCAGCTGGAAACCAAACGAAACCAAATCAAAAGTTGCCATTCGGGCGCGCGCAAGCAAGCAATCCCGGCCGGCCGCTTTGCCCCGCGCATTTTCAGCACTCGTTTCCGTGCGTGCGTGTGAGTGACAGCGCGTACAATGCGAGCGAGCACACGGGGGAGAAAAAAAAAAAAAAGAAAAGAGGCTGTTCCTAATTCCCACAGCCGCGGAGCGTCTAGACATGCAGCACTAAAGCGCCACAATAAGTAGCAGCAGCGGTGCGCAATGACGCGCCGAACACGCTTTTCTATTTTTTACACCAAATGTTAAGCATAAGCAGACACGGACGTTGTTCCATTATTCAAGCCAAAAGACAGTTAATTACAGGAAATCGAAATAGACTAACACAAAGACAGAGACTCCACAAAAATAGCCTTCACAAGTTTAGCACAACTTGGTCCAAACAACAGAAAACGTGTCATCTCATTTGTCTCATGCATGCAAACGGCACCTGTTTTACGCACTATTTTACCTCAGCCCCCCCAAAAAAATGTACAAAAGTTGCCAGTGCGTGTGAACCTCTCTGTGTGTTGAGAGTAGGACAGAAAAGTTTATAAAAGATGAGCATGGCTTACCTTGAACTTTCTGATGCTCCATGAGGTGGCAGAACCACACGAAGAAGCAAAAAAAGCCCGGTTGGAGGTGATCTTTCAGCATCCCAAACATGATGGAGGAAGAAGGCAAAGTGGAAAGAGAGGAGAAAGAGGAGAAGAAGAAGGAGGAGGAGAAGCAGAAGCAGCAGCAGCGGCGGCAACACGAAAGCGCCTGTTTTGACCCTGCGAGGCAGCGCAAAAAAAAAAAGTAATCTGCTTAAGGTAGCACTGTTGAATAAGTGTCAGTCTGAGAATGCAGCCTCTCTTTTTAAATCTATAAGGGGTCTCGGGTTGACTGTCTCTGGTGGGCGGTCTCCCTTTTGCCGTGGGGGTGGGGAGATGTTTTTTCTTCTTCTCCTCTTTCTTCTTCTCTTACCAAAGTTCTTTCGCTCCATGCAGTCAGGTGACATGCAACTTTCTCCGGCACTAAGAGAACAATATGGATGCATGTATTTTATTATATTATGTTTATGTTTATACCAACAATGATCATAATAATAATAATAATAATGATGATAATGATGATGATAATAATAATGATAATAATAATAATAATAATATTCGTGTTTCAAGGTGCTTTGAAGTTTTATCGGACATCCGTCCTTCCAATTAAAAGGGTGGTAACTGATATTTTCCCCCGACCAACTGCAGACAAATGTGTCAATCTTGCGATGGAATAATGCCCCCACCCTACACCGGTAATATGTGCAGGTCCCCCACAGGCGCGCACGAGTCTAATATTAGCACAGACAGTTGTTTGGGTTTCTCTGCCGGGTCAAGCTTTTAAATATAATCAAACCTGTTTCCGAAGGGGCTTCAGACAGAGGAGCTGGGTGTTACGTTTCACTGAATGGAGCTCACACACATACACGGCGGTGAAAAGTTTGTACCTGGCAAAAGTCCTTGTGCGACCTCTTCTGCAGAAGTCTGCTCATAGTGGAAGATGAGTGGACGATCTGGCGGACAGACAACCCCTATCACTCATCATCCGCTTAGCCCATCTTTTTCAATACAGCCACGCGCACACACACACACACACAAACAACGTGTAGACAACATAGCTCATAAATACATTCATATTGCACCATTCATTAAAAAAAAAAACGGTGCAATTGACTTCATGTGGGGTTTCTCTCAGACAATTCCCATCGGTCCAAGTGCAACGTGGTTATCATTAGTTTGAGCCAGGGGTCACCAACATGGTCGCCCCCGAGGACCACATGAGTGGCCTGTTCTAAAAATAACTCACCAGTGTTGGGACATTGTGATGAATATTTAAAAATGTAAACGCTTAAGAAATAGTGTTGTTTATTGATACGTATTCATCTGTCGTTCACTCACTGACGACAATTATTAACATGATTGGAGTCAAGTCATTGTTTTCTAATAGAACATAATTATACGTTAAAACAAAGTATGAACATCTAGCACCCAGTTAAGTGGGTCTAAGTAGGTGCCCAATGTGTGTGTGTGTGTGTGTGTGTATTCATTCAAGTAACCCATTCAAGGCCTCCAAATGAGAAAAGCTGGAGAAGGGTTATTTGGATCGAAAGTGCAAAATAATTAACGTTCAGTTGTGATTGCTACGGCAGTTATTAATCGAACCATCTGCTTATTAGTTTGCCAGAGCGCTATTATAGTGAAATTATTAACAGCTCTCAAAACTTGTAGCTGAATGAAAAGCTCTCTGGCTGTGCCAATCAAATGTGGTCAATTACGAACATGACTTTGCTGATGCCAAGTGGGAGACATTTATTCACTTTTCCGAAGCTTGCTTGTACTACAACAACAAAAAGAAATACTGCGCGGTTAGCCGGCGCCCATTAATAAGATTCATACTGCACTCAAGATTAAATCCAAATCAAGTGGTCTGGAGAACATTTGAAGCCATTCGGCAACACAAAGCAAATCAGCCAACATTAAAACTACAAAGTGCAATCAAGGGTCAACTAATGTTGGACAATTACTTAAAATTGACAAATAAAAAGTTGTACCATTGGGACTGTACCAGTCATCCTTTCTTTGTCTTTTTGAATCATCACTGTCCACATTTACAGAACTATCGTGTACAAATAGACTCCTTAAAATATACAGCCAAAGTCAAAACACAAACACATTCTTACAGCACGTGTAGGACAATCTACTGCAACATTTATCGTCAAAACTTAGTGACACACTATTGCTATCGGTAGGAAATGATGACGTGTCCATTTCAGTCCGAGCTGTAAATAAGGTTCTTTGCACACACAAAAAGAAAATGTAATTCAACATAATCACAAATAAATCTGAATTTATGACTGTTAAAAACAGCCAAGAACCGGTCCATGGCAGAGGAAAGCCAATCTGTAATTTGGATCCTGCCGCCCTCTTGTGGTGAAAGTATGCAAGTACACACTTAACGTGTCAAACCAGTTGAAAATTGCTACACATAAAAAAGAAAGACAGATATTGAATTTAAATCGGTTTGATTTGGTGATTTTCTCATTTGACAGTGATGTGAGTTTTAAGCGTTTTAAAGCCCCCCAAATAAAAACATAAATACAAAAAAATATCTCAGACACAACCTTTCAAACCATTCAAACATAAAACCTTAACCACAATTTTATATTACATTATATACAATAAAAATATTTTACGTTTTGTCTTTTTTTGCATTTTCACAAACGATTCACATCCATCCATTACTTTAGAGCTCATTTGACAGAAATCCACTTGCACTCATACATTGACTCATATTCATAGTTATGGACAATTTTCAATTAACCTAATAAGCATGTTTTTGGGAATGTGGGAGAATATGAAAGGGGGCAAAACTTGGAACAGCAAGCCTCAGATATGCTAAGTGCTCACCCACCATGCTGCCACATCACAATTCAATTAGTCCAAAACCAAGAAAAAAAAGTGAGTATCAGTCATGCCAGTAGTTCATGCACACAATAAGCTGAAGTACAGAAAAAGTAAAGAACAGCATATTCATGATGAAGGTGTCACACAAGTTTTTTTTTTTTTTCATCCAATAGTGAGAGACCTTCATTGCGCTTGAGAAGTACCAGTGAGTACATTGGATGAAGATCCAGCGGCGAACATGGTTGATTGTGGTGGCAACTCACAACACCCCATCATCGTGGCTCTGTGCATCTGCGTCTTTTTGCAGCTGCTGGTATTTCCTTTTGAAAAATCCAAACTAGAGGGGGGAGGGGGGGGGGGTCAGGAATGCATGTTGAACCGAGAGAGGGTAATGACTTTGAGCTTCACTGACTGACCGAGCATCATCTTTTTTTAAATACCGTTTTTTTCCATGTATAATGCGCAAAATGTAACTAATTCATTGTCCTAGCCTTCTCAAGAAATACGTTAGCAATATAAGCGATGAGAGTTACATAATGCGGACATGAGCTGACCTTCCACAGCAGAGCGACAGCCAGGCCGAGTAGCACTAGTCCACCGATCACACTGCCGACAATAACTCCCACCGGAACGTCGCCCGTGGCTCCCGGTTTGCTCACTGTAACCACCACCTGTCACGAAACCCAATCAAAAAGTCTCCTCGTGCATGATGTCCCTCCCGAATTCACCAATACGATGGCATTTACCGGCAGCTCTTTGAGGCGGATGATGAATAAATCGGGGTTGGAGCTCTCCACTTCCACGGTGGAGATCAGCTCGGTGGTCTGGTAGAGCGCCTAAACCGACACGCAGCTTTAAAAATGACCACCGTGGGTGAGTGAGCACGACATCAGCTCATTGCAGTAAATACCGTGATAAATGTCCCACTCCAAATCCTTGTTTTGACTTTCACATAATAGTCGCTGCTGACTTCTGCATCTTTGAGGAGACACTTGATCTTCTGGCACTTTGCACTCTGACAATCCTGGAATCCAATCAATCAAGCCATAATCAAGCAAAGGCACAATCGAGGCTCCAAGTTCAATTCTCAACTTGACCGACCAGCTTCTCGACGCCTCGGAGACTCTCCTCGGTAAAAGAGGCTTGGTGGTCCTTGACGCCAATCCTCAGTGGGTCCGCCAAGCCCACGGAATCACAGCTGACGGCACCGCCCTGCACAATTAGCGCCGTGTTATGGATGTTTGATAGGTTGCAGATGAGTAATCTCTGAGATACGCCGGTAAATAAATTATTGAATGTACGTGGCTGCTCACAACTTGCGTGTCCACACTGGTGAGATAGAGGAGCGGGTTTCCCCCCTTGGTGCTCATCGGGAGGGACACGGTCAAGTAAAGGAGGCTAACTGGGAAGTTTCCTGTTGAAATCTTTGAAATGAATCATGATAAAGCAGAGTGATGCCTTCAAGAAGTCACTTTAGGAATGTTGCACCGTATTCATTGATTGCACCTTCACGGTGAAGTTAAACTCGGGTCCAATGTCATCCAACGTTTTCACCATTGTCACCGGTGTGGTGGTTGAATTGGCCACATAGAAGTTGATGTTTGACTTCCTGGAAAGAACAAAACAGCAAATAATCTGATTTGTATACTTGGCTATGTTTCTGATTCTAAATGTATTTGTCAACCAAAAAAATCACCTGGATAAAACAACGCCTGCATCGTATTGAAGAGGAATGGACACGTCCACTCGGTTGTCTGACGGGACCTGCTCTTTACCGTCGCTGCAAAGAAGGCAACTTATAGTAAAAGGAAAAAAAACCATTATTTTTCCTCATTCTTATCTCCAGCAGGTTACCTTTTAGCCTCGAACTTGACCTTTGCCCGACTGAGTGGATGATTGAGGTTGTATTGGAAATTGAGCTGAAATTTCATCTAGGAAGAACCAACACAAGTTTGAGCAAACATGCTGGTGTGAGAGAAAATAAAGAGCTGAGTTTGCTTGCACTCACCATTTGGTCATTTTTTAAAGCCGGGTATCCCACTTGGCAAACAACAGTTTGCTCTTGCGTTGAGGTGCATTTCACTCCTTCGGTCTGTTAAGGATTCAGTCCGCGTCATTTTTTAACTTTCATATTTCAAAACGGATTGAAAGCATCACAGTGTTAAATTTGCTCAGTTCGGTATTTATTTTTTTATTTTTTTATTTATTTATTTACCGTATTTTCCGGACTATAAGGCGCACCTTCAATGAATGGCCCATTTTAAAACTTTGTCCTTATATAAGGCGCACCGGACTATAAGGCGCACCATTAATGCATCATGTCAGATTTTGAATCCAAATCAAATCATTCTCCATTTTATCTTTTTTATTTCAACTTCAGACGCAACAAGTTACTTTATAATCACAAAATAATGATCCATAGTCTTTTTGATTCATGAATCATAGTCTTCAGCGGGCCACTTATGATTGATTTCATGACACAATGCTTCGGGCCAGTTTAAATTTAGGAATATGGTCCATATATAAGGCGCACCGGACTATAAGGCGCACTGTCGGCTTTTGAGAAAATTTTAGGTTTTTAGGTGTGCCTTATAGTCCGGAAAATACGGTATTTATTTATTTATTTATTTATTTATTTATTTATTTATTTATTTATTTATTTATTTATTTAAGACATGGTTCCTCTTTCCCAAATTTCAATCAAATCCACAGTACATTTTACATTCTTTCAATTCAGCACCAATGTCATAATATAATATAAATTGATTCATATTGCTACTAATAGAAAGGCTAGAGCTAATCATAATAATAATAATACACCAAAATACGACTTACGGGAGGAAATACCGAAGAGTAGAAGAGGTTGGCCGAATAGGTGGCCAACACTTGCGTGTTATAAGCATTTTCTTTCTTGTTCTTCACTGTGACCTTGAAAGACAGCTCCTGCTTATTGGTGCTGACCAGAAAAGGAGCTGAGCTGAAACAAATAAGCACACATTATTATGAAGGGATCGGGGTTAAGCAACTCTCATAGTTAAACATTGACGCCAGACATTCACTCCTGTGAGTTCAAAACGCAAACAGGTATCGGAAGACCATAGACATACCGCTAAGTCTCCTGTGGGCATCTTACCTGGTCCCCTCGGTGTCCGTCTTCACGCTCAGCACCAGATCGCTGACGCACACCTCGTCAGAGCCACAGTCCTTAGTGAAGGGGATCTGAAAACACGGGCGCACGTCACACTCTGTAGCTTAAGTCACTCATTCGGGTGTTTTGAAAAGTGTAATCATCAAATATGAGCGTCTGCAAAATGACTAATAACTCCCGAGGCGAGCCGTGAAATGGGACGGCAACTTACAAAGAACTCCCAGGCGGACGTCGAGAAGACGTCAAGGACCGGGTTGGCGTCGGCGTTCCGCTGCTCGATTTCCACCTTCAAACTGACTGAATTGACAAAATCGGGCGTCTCCTGATGCCAAAACAAATATGATCGCATCGGCAAAAGCAGCACAGAGGTCGGAATTACGCAATAGCACTCAGCGACTACCTGCACGTAGACTTGGAAGTCTTGACACTGAATCCCAGTTGATATCTTGGCGTTCTCCGTTAACACGCGCTCATTATTTTTCATGAAGAGTCCTCGGGAGGTCACGCGAGAAGCCTGCAAATCGGCGTCCAGGGTCAAAGTGTAGGTGACATCTAGAAAAAGACAAGACAATTCAGCTGCCGTTACAAAGAAAAGCAAGCCGATCGGATTTACCCATGGGTCCGACTGGATTTTGGGGCCTGAAGGTCGGGCTGAAACAGAGGTTGCTGTTGAAACACGTCATCTTGCGTCCATTGACGTCACAAGATTTGCTGAAAATGTTGATCTTCTCGGGTTTAAAGGAAGCAGTGGCAGAGAGCGTGGCCACACCTCGGGACCTGGAGGACAATTGAAAAAAAAAATCATCCTGGATGACAGACGTGAGACACACTTGGTCGGAACTTGGTCTCACCAGAGCTGGACCACTTTTCCATATGCACCCACTGAGATGTCAGCGAGCGTGTCGTCGTTCAGGTCTTTGTAGCTATCGAGGGAGCGGCCAAAAAACTTCACTTGAGGATCCATTTTAGAACCGTATATTCTCTGAACAAAGACCATGAAACAAGTTGTGTTGGCCATCTCAAACCCACAAAGAACATGTGAGTACCTGCGAGAACTGCTTGTCTAACGTCTTCTTCCTCCCATTGTAGATATAAAGGACGCCTCTTCCTTTGTCCTCTAGGGGCGCTCCGACGACGACGTCATTGTAACCGTCATGGTCCAGGTCGGGAATTGCCGACACGGCTGTCCCGAAACGCCCGTTCTCGGCGGGGGGAGTGCCTTGGAGGAATCCTTGCTCATTCAGGATACCCTTCAGATCACAACGCGAGAGATGGAAATAGAAATAAAAGAAACCGTTCTTAGAAGGCGGCCATTTTAGCAGCAGTGAAAACAAGCGACTGCCGCCGCGTGTCACCTTAGTGACGGTGAAGATGTAAACACGGCCTTGCTCTCTCTTCTGCTCGCTCATAAACATGGGCGCGCTGACCAGCAGCAGGTCCGTCACCCCGTCTTTGTCAACATCCAGCGCGCACAGGACGCCACCAAAATAAGACCCAATCTAGAAGGCAAAAGGCGACGGTTGAGCCATCGGCGTTATGCTGCGGGTTCCGCTCAGTCGGCGTACCTGCTTTCCTCGTTCCGAATCGATGATGGTGAATTGCTTCGGAGCGTTGTAGCTGTAGACGATGACTTGTCCGGAGTGGTTGGAGCGAGGCGCGCCGGCCACAAAATATTCCGCAGCGCCGTCGCTCAGCATGCAGACAGAGTAACCTGCAAAACATCCGATAAAACAAAAGAAGCCATCAAATGGAAGTCTGCTGTATATTGTGGCTTGTCGTCACCGTATGTTTTCTACCTAGCAACGAGCTGTGGTTTCTATCTTGAAGAGTTCCCTCAAAGGCTGAGACGGGGAGAACATCCACTTTGGAGCCCATTTGGTGGACGACGGTTCCGGCCCAACCGTAGGCGCCCACTGCTCCCAGCATCGTCATGTCCTTCAACAGAAAAAGCTGTGAACCAACTTTTGACTTCCACAAAATAGTGACGGTACAGTAGAATGAGAAACTGTTTGTTTTGTCAATCGTACGGCGTCGACGAATCGGGTCTCTTTCAAGCTTTAAAACGTGAACCGGGAGTCGTAGAATGGACTCGCCGACTAATCTGTTCAGTCTACCCTCAGCTAGTTTGTTGTCTAAAAAGAAGAGGGATTGGACGTCCATTACAGTCACATCATTTCTGTCACTCGTCGCTAGGCAGACTACGCATTGCTCAATGACGACTGCCCTTTGGACGATTGAAGGAAATGTAAAATGGCACTGAATAACAAATTAGGAGCTGTTTTTGTACAACTGCTGTCTGTACAACCTCAAACTTGAAAAATACCCAATAAAAGTATCGACGTACCTTTTTGCTAGAGGCGTGAGCGCTAAAGCCCACCTGGGACATCTCCATGTTGAAATTGTCACCCCCTTTCCCCGTGCCTTAAGCAAAGACAAATGGAAACACATTTCAAAAGACTCGCCCGGGAGAGAATCGCCTGTGACGCGCTGAGTGAGCGCCGGAGAATAATACACACCCTCGATGTTGAAGATGCGGCTGCCCAGCGTTCCGGCGATGTTGGACAGGGCCGCTTCTTCGGACACGTTAAAAAAGTAATTTCCTGTGGGCGCGCTGGCGATGGACTTGATTTCCTTGATGAGGTTATCGGTGTCGATGTTGTTTCTGGTGTAGTAGCCCAGCACCTAGAGAGAATGGGAGGGGGAAAAAAATAGGTCCAATATTTCATGATTTTGTTGTTTTAAATACAGCGGTCATTCTCCACTCACAGCGATACCAAAGCGCGTGATTCCTTGCTTTTCACATTCAGCGATGACGGTATCTCTGAAGGGTTGGTCGTGAGACTCGCCGTCCGTCACCACCACCATCACCTTGGAAGCGGTCGGGCGGGCGCCGTAGACGGGATTAAAACCCCACTGACTTCAAGAACAAACGCGGACAAACCATTACACAACGTATACGCACGCGCACACAAGTAGGTCACGCTGTGACACCGACCTGGCATATTCGATGGCGTGGAACGTATTGGTGGAGGAACCTTGCATTTGTTTGAGTTGAGAGGCTGCATTCAGCAACTCCGCTCTGGTTTGGTACTGGTTCAGTGGGAATTCGATCTTGGGCTGGACTGCATACTGGATGACGCTGACCTGGCCACACGGAAAACACACTGTGTGAAGAGATGATCATTTGTTTCCTTCTACAGGAAACACAAAAAATGATTCTGCAGATGGTCGACCAAAACGGTCGGTGTCACCTGGGTGTTTTGGGGTCCGATTTCAAGGGTCGGTAAGAGCTTCTCGATGAACTCCCTCATCGGAGCCCACGGGTAGATGCTGTTGGAGCCGTCCAGTACGATCACGATGTCCATCGGCCCACCACAAGCTGCAAAGGAGGCAAACAAGGTATGAGGGGGTACGGCGAGGGGGTGTGCTGAGGATTATTGAAGGTGCTTGTTGGCTGGCTCTCACTCTGGACGGCAGGAGCAAAGGCAGGTTGAGGCTGAAAGAGGGGGCTGAGTCTGGAGCATATTCCAGGGTAGTAGTTTTGATCGCCACACCTCTGTGCCCAAAGGGGACCGCATGTCTGCGCAGCAATACAAGATGGAGGACCATTTGAACATACTGTAGCTGTATCGTTTTTGCTTTTTGAACCCACCTTTTGTACGTTCATTTATTCTCTGTATGTATGTATGTATGTATGTATGTATGTATGTATGTATGTATGTATGTATGTATGTATGTATGTATGTATGTATGTATGTATGTATGTATGTATGTATGTATGTATGTATGTAGAAAGGGCTAGTTAATAAGCCACGGTGTGTCGTGAATCTCGAGGAGTTCCATTTTTAGAATTAAACTATTCAACCAAATTAATTATGATGAACCTTTTATAATAAAAAAATACATGCATATATTCATATACACATATATATATATATATATATATATATATATACACACACACACACATACATACATATATACATATACATACATACATACATACATATACATATAAATACATACATACATGCATACATACATACATACGTATATATAAATAAACCAGAAGGCTATATAAAATATTGTTATTACTTTACAATGTTCTATCTATCTCATGCAGAGGGTAAGATACTTTTTTTTTTCCCAGCATCCTCATCTTATCTACTTTCTCAATGGTGTCGGTCGAGAAGACACTCAGATACCACCACAGCCTTTTTTTTAAAAAAAATATATATATACACTACCGTTCAAAAGTTTGGGGTCACAAAATTGTTTGGGTGACCCCAAACTTTTGAACGGTAGTGTAAATATTATTATAATAAAATATTATGAATTAAATATTGTAAATTATATCTTATATTTGTATAAGATTATATATATAATCTATGAATATAAGTATACATATATATTATAAGATTTTTTACACAGAAAATTATATATATAATCTATAAATAATTATCTAAATAAATATATACACTACCGTTCAAAAGTTTGGGGTCACCCAAACAATTTTGTGACCCCAAATGTTTGAACGGTAGTGTATATATGTATATATTTTTTTTTTAATCATCTTGTTCACTCTCCTTCCTGTTCTTTTTTGTGTGTGTATCTTCTTAGAAATGTTGTGAATTGATAGACAGACAGACAGACAGGCAGGCAGACAGACAGACAAGACGGCCGCGTACCATCAGACCATTGACTGCAGGCAGACGGGTCAGGGTCATGCCAAGAGACATGTTGACGTTGACGTTGTTCACATCTGGAATACTGATGGAATCTGAGGGGATATGAGGCTCATTTTATTTGTTTGTTCAGAGCGGCGCCGGGTGAGGCTCAAAGGTTAAAGATAGAAGCCACACCTCACCTTCAATATTCAGCTTGTCGCAGGTGGTTCTTGCCCCTGACACTGGACACTTGTACAAGTCCCCCTTCCTGTTTTGAGTATAACCACTCCAAGGAGCACCAACCAGAAGCCTACACACACGACAATATTTATCTCTTTCTTGCTTGTCACAATATTTGGGGGAAAGAGACTTAGTCTTTGTCAAGAGGAATAAACTGCATTTGCGTCAGCTTCCTCAGACGCTCAGTAAAAGCAAACACGACACTCCTCCAGACGATGAATCAGCGTTGGCTGACGACTAACCGTACACTTGTTGCACTAAATCCTCAACTTTCCTAACAACTCTGCGTAAGACATTTAGAAACGTTGGAAAGCACGGGGAAGTAACGATGGGTCATTGAAATAAAAAAAAAAAAAAAAAAAACTGTCAATGATTGTTACCATTTGCCCTCATGGTTGCTGGCCTGTTGGACCGTGTAGCCAAATTCTTCCACCGGCGGCCCGCTGAAAATCTTAGCCCCCGCAGTGCCCACATTGAAGGAGCGCGAGAGGCCGATTCTGTCAGCTGGTGGAAGACACGCATGAATGAATAAATCATTAGGAATAGTAAGCTGCTGCCATTTCTAACTTCTCCTACAATATAATACTTAAATTTGCCACGGTATGTTGTGGGAATCCTGTCATTTCACTATTTTTACCGGATGGGGCGGCCAAGGATATCACAGGGGATCCGCAAAATTTGTCATTTTTTTGAATAACATTTTTTGATCTGTCCAAAAGTCAATTATCTCTTGGTGTCACCTCCTCTAGCTTCGCCACTGGTTGGTTGTCAGGTAACGGGGTGGAAATTTAAAATGTTTTTTCATGCAATCCATCCCAAAAAAATAAAATCCACAATCACTCAGCTTTGACTCATGGTGGCAACAACACAACAAAAAGCATGACTACAAAAGTATTGGAAGGCAAAGGGACATCCTGTAGGAAGTGCATCCATGTGAACTTCCCCCCCCCCCCCGAGGACATGGAATCTATCACAGGCATACAAGTCCACACAGGCACAAGGCTTGAGGAATGTGAACGTTCACCAGCGCAGCAACCACGCCCGTTTGCCCCCAACACAACTTAACCTAACCTCACTTTTTGAAATCACATTTTATTTGCTACATCAGCAAATAGACGGATGTCATTTCAGCGCTGACGCGTACTAATCACGTCATTGGTTTAAATAGCTAATTACGCGTCTTTCAATCTGCTGCAACCCACTTGTGACAAATAAGTGTATAGAAGGGACGTCGGAGCATGGGCATCCCATTGGAGACAAGTTGAAGCGGAGAAAATGTTCAATACTCACTAATGACAATCAACGCAAAGCAGACGACGAGGTAGTCCATGGTCCACTTCGATTCCATTTGACGGAAAGGCTTCAATGCAGCCGCAGTATAGACTCTGCTCACCGATCGCTACTAAGCACTGACACACGTTTCCTCAGCAAGAACCTGCGTGCGCGTGCGTACTTTTGTGTCTGTGGTAACTTTGACTCAGCTATGCGCGCGCCCCTGATGATTGCTGGACTGCATGAGGGGGCGTGGAGGATGTAAGTTAGGAAATAAGCACAACACCATTTCAGGCATGTTAACTCTAGCCCACTGTAAAAAAAAGAAAAAAAAAATCTACAAAACTGCCAGTACAAGACTACTTATCGGTCATAAGATTACACCTGCACAGTAGACAAAATATGTAATTTATTGGGAAATGTAACTTTATTTTGTTGTGGTAGTGTTTCAGAACTATACTGCAATCTATTTTTTCAAAGATATAGTTGAGCAACTTCAACCGCGTCATCACGTCCGTCCGCAAACGACAGATTCTACACACTGAATGCATCATTTGAGAAAGAATTTTCGGAGTTGCTGCCTTTCCTCCTGCCGTGTTTTGGGTGACGCAACTCTAATGACGTCACCAAAACGCGGACATTATAGCGTTTTAACAATTAAGTCTTTGTTATGGATTGGGCATGTGGAATTTGAAAAATGTGGCCTCATCTGTCGGGTCTCAAGACTTGCCGTATACATTCATTTTTGGCATCATTTAATTGCTATGTGGTCTGACAAAAAGGGCAGATACGCGATTACGGTCGGGACACTAGAATTAACGACCAGGTAGGGTAGTTGACCTGACCATCAGGAGTCATTAAGAAGTTTTTTTTGTTTTGTTTTTTTCACGAGTGGGAGGATGAATCGTGCCAAATTAGTCTCAGATTACGCTATATATATATAAAAAAAAAAGTCTCGGGGGAGGCAGAGATCGGGCAGACAAACAAAACTTGCGTTAATGATTCAACCCAAATCATAAAGCGAGGTCAAGAATTAAGGCATACACAAACATGCGCCTGCTCTCTTTGTATACTACACGGATAGTGTGTCAAGATTTTACGAATGCATACATAGAACTGCTTCTTTCCCCGGCCTAGTCAGAATCAAAAGGGACAAAAACAAAGGGCAACAGTTTCATGAATGACGAAATGCGTGAGTCAGCACCATCAACATCCAAAATTCTTCTCCCCCAAATAGGCGTGACGTCATTTGCACACTTTATTCAGATTATGCTCCAACGCACCTTCCAGTAGCCACACAATTGCATTGTAAATTTAAACACTGGATCTGTTTCAACTTCCTCAGGAAGGAGTGTATTTGTTTGTACTGTTTCCTTAGCACATAGGGGATTTTTTTTTTTTAGCGGATAGCGTTATACAATAGCTGTCCTGATCACATTTAGAGCCATTTATCCTAGATTGTTGACTCATGTTTAGTGACACAAAATTTCTACTTGGGCCCCACATAACGTAACAATGTCGACAAGCCGTTAAAAATCCCCACTGACTCATGAGTCTAGCTTTTGATCCGTACACTTTGTCCCTGCGTTGGTTGTGGGAATTGCTTCATTAATCCCAAACACTATTTCAAGTCAAAAATTCAAAGTCAAAGTCAAAGTCACTTATAGCCTCATAATAAATAAATAAATAAATAAATAAATAAATAAATAAATAAATAAATAAATAAATAAATAAATAAATAAATAAATAAATAAATAAATAAATTGCTTCATTCATCCCAAACACTATTTGTCACTTATACCCTCATAATAAATACATACATACATACATACATACATAAATAAATAAATAAATAAATAAATAAATAAATAAATAAATAAATAAATAAATAAATAAATAAATAAATAAATAAATAAATAAATAAATAAATAAATAAATAAATAAATAAATAAATAAATAAATAGGACATTCAAACATCACTGTTGTCTCCCGCAGTCAGAGTTTCACCGTGTGATTTTGGATTCACCTTTTACGACCACCGTTTATAAAACACATACCCGCACTATTGAAATTGAAAGGATTGCAACACTGAGCTAATCCCTCTTTTGCACTCATTTGCTGAGCCCTGCGACTCTTTTCTTAGCGCGCACCCACAAAGGCGCATGCGCACAGAGACTGCACATAGACAGCGGTTCTGTAGGGTGCAAGACATCCTAAATTGTATCCATAATATTGAATTCTCCCACAGCTAATAATAGGGGAAAAAACAAATTTTACAAACGTATTTGCGTTTGTTTTTAAATACGCACCGAATATAAAGATACAGTTTGAACTCACCTCGGGTGAATTTAGAGTCGTGGGGGTTCGTTCCATCTCATTGCCAGCAGAGGGCGCACTTTGTAGGGTGCATTTTTTCACGGGGGGCTCTCCATCTGAAAGAGACAAAACGTCTGTCCGATGTTTAAATTTCAGTTAAACATCATTGTATGGTACAATTAGGATATTGTGAGACCCAATTTCACTATTACGAGACATGCGCAGCGACTTCAAACAGCATTCAGTTCAAAACAAAAACACAAATCTCAACAGTTTTTCAGTCTTGGCGAGTCTTGGAAGTCTGATGATGACCAACTGCTTCATCTCATTTCCAAGGTTACTTTGAGCTCGCTCAGAGATGGCAACAATGCATTTGACAAACTGGGGCATGTTAATTAAATACCAAGTTGTCCTGATAAAGAGCAGAGCCGATGGAAAAAAAAAAGATGCCAACTATGTTGCACTGCTGTTGGAAAAAGGCATGTCACCTGCCTAGACAGATAATCATGCATTACAGCTAATGTTATGTTATTTAAGAAGCTTCTGTAGACTTCATGGCACAACGTTGGCAGATGAAGGCACACTTATGTCATCCACAGGGTGGAACACGCCTTCGTAACCTACTTAGAAAACACAAATAACAAATGGTCACATCATAAAGATTTAATTGCAGGCAAACAATACTGTAAATATTGTAAGCACACAATATAGTATCAAAGAACGTTCCTTTTGAGAGCCTCTGTGGTTGCCAATAAACAGTCCTTGAGTTCCTGCCTATGGCTCGGAGCAGGGTGCACCAAACGTCCATTTTTCTCTGGACTTGAATCCACTGGCTACTCGCAGTGAGACTTATCATTGATTTTCTCCCGACTGCAATCGTTGCGACCCTCAGTGAGAAGGGGCAGTTTCCTCCAACATGTGGAAAGACCTAAAGTGTGTTCCTCTCCTGATTGGCATGTATTGGGCATGTGCTTCAGGTAAGCAATTTGTATCTTTAGTCCATTGAAACAACAGTAAAGAGCTGGAATGTACTGTACTGTGAGTTAGCACGACTGCATCTGCTTATATTCTAACATTACGGTGCCTGAGATAAAAAATAAAATAAAAAAATCATTGCAATGTCACACATTTGGACGACAAAAACTTTGAAGAATCCTCATTATTCGGACACTTTGATGTAGTTGCTGTGTACGTCAATTGTCCCGGACCGAACCTTTCTTGTTATCGAGGCTTGCCTTTATCATCATTTTCATTATTCATGTGGGCTGCTGTTGTGTCCGAACAAACGAGCAACTTGACTTTGAAATGACGAGCTAAAACCGTTGAATCAAGTGTCTTTGCGTTTTCTTACGAGCCCCGCTTGTGAATTTTAAGTGCGCACTGGCTGTCAGTATAATGTATTGAAGTTGAGCATATAACTTCAAAATATTCAATCTAAAATTGCTCTTTTATTTTGAAAACCGAATGTGTTTATATGTGCTGTCGCGTTACTGGGCTTTTCCTTCCATCTATTTTTTCCGGGTTAACTTTTGTTTTTCCATCGCTCTGTTTTTTTTTAATTTTTTTTTAAATTCCTAAAACATGCGACACTTAGATGAGTTGCACCGTTAGGGTTAAAGACAGAGAATGTCAACAAGGCACAAGAATAATAATAAACGATATATAATAATAATAATAATAATAATGATAATAGTGATCATAGTGATAATACTAGTTTAATAATAATAAAAGTAATATATTTATTATGATTAATAATGATAATAATAATAATAGTGATAATGATAATAATAATAATAAACAGGAATAATCATTTCTTACAGCCCTTTATACAATATATTATGCACATGTGTATATAGACAAGATAATTCTTGGCGCCCCTATTATAAAAATATTTTCATGATTTATATGAGCGAATTATAATGAATAATAATCAATCATTATTAGTGATTATTATTAACAGTTTCTTACAGTTCTTGATACAGTATTAGCAATCATTTCTTACAGCCCCTTTATACAATAGATATTTCTTAGCACCTCTGTTATAAAAAAAATCATGGCTATTATGATCTAAATACAGATCATAATCATTGTTATATTAATAATTGTACTTATATTATTAATAATACACCTTCGTGTCTGGTCTGTTATCATCACACACAAAAAAGTTGCAACGCAGTTGTGCAGTTCATAATACCGCTGTGCATCATCAAAATGTGTCGGCATAATGTTTTCAAAGATTGCAAAATTGATTTTATGAGACTCTGATTTCAATGCGTGTTCATTTCTCCTAGTGAATCGCAGGGCGCATCTGGATAATTGCATTTGCCCCCCAGAGTCCATGCTTATTAGGTTTGTTTGATTGATTGAGCCCGCAGTTTAAAAGCCCTTCTCCATGAAACACTCAGTCAGGTCTGGCTGAGGGTGAAGATGATGGTGGGTGATGATGGCATCTTTTAAGTGGAACAACTTGCACCATTGGTGGCTGACGACATACGTACTTTTTGCCCCCACTGCACATCTGAAGCTTAGTATCATCACTTTGGGGCCATTGTGTGCAATCCTTGGCAGGCGTAAGGGATGCTTTTATGCAAACAATCAGCAGCTCCACTTTGCTGCATGGCGTTGGCTGGACCCAAAAATGGAGGACAGGCAAGTTTTTGGAAGGGGCCAAAGCGACAATGGGCGTTGGCGCCCTCATCCCCCACCCCACCCCTGACAGAATCCTTCTGCATTTGGTTGAGATGCCCCCAATGAAGAGCACAGAATAAAAACATGCAAGTGTTCCATCAGTGTGCTCTGATCTGTCCGCCTGATCCCCAAATTGTGCCTTCAGCCAACAAGTGTCTTCCCGGGTGGCTCGAGCACGACTCCAGCTGCTACAAGAAGGAGGTGACGCCCAACGGTTGGCTGGGGGCCCGGCACCACTGCGTCTGGCAGGGCGGCGACCTGCTCTCCATCACCACCTCGGCCGAGGAGGACTTTGTGAAGGACACCATGGGCAAGGACACCCGCTTCTGGCTGGGACTCTCCAACCAGGTGAGACGGAAGCAGTCGTGGACTCGGCAGCGACAACTGGAACTGTTTTCTTTTTTGCCCCCCAGAAATGCGACAACATCTTGTGTGACTTCGAAGGCGGGAGCCAGAAGCTGACCTGGTCCGATGGCGAGACAACGACATACACCAACTGGGCCTCAGACCAATTTAAAAGGTAAGAAGTCACATCTCCGCATGCTGTTTTCAGGCGGACACGCGTAAAGGTTCTGGAACCAATTTTGAGAATGAGCACAAAAAAGGAAAATGTTCCTTTTTATAATCTACCGACAGCGCCGACGTCGCGTCCTGCGCCTACGTCAACCAAGGAGCTTTTCTTTTTCCTGGGAGGTGGAGGTCTGGCTCCTGCGCTTCCTCATTGGCCTACATGTGCAAACGGCCGCGGAGTAAGTCTGCACGTCCGTGGTCACGTTGCTGATGAAAGGTGAGATGCGCAAACGGGTCTTTTTTTGCAGGCTGCCCGGAGGGACGGACGTGTACCTCCAATAATGTTACTGCTGTAATGAAGAGTGAGTTGCAGCACGCTTATTTGCGCTTTAACCATCTCGTCATGGTTTCCTTCTCAAGGTTTTTCTTTGTGGCCTCAGCTTCCGAATGCGACGATGGCAACTTCCTTTATGGCGATGATTGCTATCTTTTTGACGCGACGTCTAGAACTTGGGAGGATGGCGAGAAGTTTTGTCTCGTCCGGCGGGGCCACCTGGCTAGCATACACTCTGAGCAAGATGCCCGATTCATTATGGGTGAGGACCAAGAAGAACCGCCACAGTCGTGATTTGGCTGAAGCTCTTCTTGCCCTGAAGCTCTTGTTCTCCTTCCTTCCATCAAGATCACGCAACTTACGCAGAAATTTGGGTGGGAGAAAAGAAGAAGTGCAACAACTACGAGTGGACTGACGGAACAGCTTCTGTAAGTGGATTGCTGAAGGCCTTTGGAAAAGTCATGTTGCAGGCATCCATCCGTCTTGCCTAGAGGCATCGCGCAGCGGCTTACAAAGTATAAGCGTTCTGATTTTAGAGAGGAGGCGGTTAGATATATCCTGGACGGTGGCTCGGGTTTGTCTTTAGGTCTTAGGGGTTAGTTGCTTTGTACATGTTTTTCCCAGACATTTGGGTTGCCAGGGCGGGCACATTGTTTATTTGCAATGTTCATCCTACTTTGACTGACAAAGTGAACCCAACAACCAAAGTGAAAATTTAATGAGAGAAGGTACGAAAACGCTGCAAGTGAGGAAATGCGGCGGGAAGATGACCACATCGAATGCAACACGCTAAAGTTCTGTCCAAAATCTCATCCGCAGGACTACGGAAAAACTTACTACCACTCCACTAGTAATGCTAACTGTTCATATTTGGATTCCAACGAATACCTGTACAGAAACGTTAATTGCTCCTACATATACCCACCGGTCTGCAAAACAGGTGCAAACGTCCCTCCCGAGCGCCCCTTTTGGATGCGTGAAGCATTTGCTCATATTCGCTCCCCTTTTTCTGCAGCCAAGTACGGAGGACCTCGACAGGTGCCACCATTAGCCAGCCAGCTGGGTAGGTGTCCCGCACTGCCGCCGTCTTACGCTGTCTTGCGCTGTCTTACGCCGTCTGGCTCGCAGACTGGACTCAGAAATGCGGCTGGTGGCTGGAGCACTCCAAGAGGGACTTCTGCTACCTGATGATCCGCCGGCCCACCAAGACCTGGCAGGAGGCGCAAGACGACTGCCAACGCCTCCAAGGGAACCTGCTCAGCATCGCCGACTCGCTCGAGCAGCGCTTCGTATACGGTAGGAGGCCATGAATTGAAATATTGGCCATGAACAAGTTGTTGTTGTTATATGTTCATTTTGAACCTATTTAAAACATGAAAATAGGAAAATAAAACACCACTTTAAAGTGCCATATCTAAGTCACCCTGATTTACTGGGTCAAATGCTTTTGCTTGATGAAAATCCCAATAACTTGTTTTTTGATCATCTGATGTTCTCTTTTAAGATCCATTGTTGTCCTTCCGGAATCCATATTGACTGTCAGCTAAAAGCCTTTTTTCTTTTTTTTTCTTCAATCTCATTTTTCTCTGAACAGTTATATATATACAGTGCCTTGCAAAAGTATTCGGCCCCCTTGAACCTTTCAACATTTCGCAAACATTTCAGGCTTCAAACATAAAGATATTAAATTTGAGTTTTTTTGTCAAGAATCAACAAGTGGGACACAATCGTAAAGTGGAACGAAATTTATTGGATAATTGAAACTTTTTTAAAAAACTGAAAAGTGGGGCGTGCAATATTATTCGGCGCCTTTACTTTCAGTGCAGAAAACTCACTCCAGAAGTTCAGTGAGGGTCTTTGAATGATCCAATGTTGTCCTAAATGACTGATGATGATAAATAGAATGCAACTATGTGTAATCAAGTCTCCGTATAAATGCACCTGCTCTTTGATCGTCTCAGGGTTCTGTTTAAAGCGCAGAGAGAACCATGAAGACAATGGAACACACCAGGCAGGTCCGAGATACTGTTGTGGAGAAGTTTAAAGCCGGATTTGGATACAAAAAGATTTCCCAAGCTTTAAACATCTCAAGGAGCACTGTGCAAGCAATTATATTGAAATGGAAGGAGTATCAGACCACTGCAAATCTACCAAGACCCGGTCATCCCTCCAAACTTTCATCTCAAACAAGGAGAAGACTGATCAGAGATGCAGCCAAGAGGCCCATGATCACTCTGGATGAACTGCAGATAACTACAGCTGAGGTGGAAGAGTCTGTCCATAGGACAACAATCAGTCAGCCTTTATGGAAGAGTGGCAAGAAGAAAGCCATTTCTCAAAGATATCCATAAGTCTCGTTTAAAGTTTGCCACAAGCCACCTGGGGGACACACCAAACGTGGAAGAAGGTGCTCTGGTCAGATGAAACCAAAATCGAACTTTAACGATATGTTTGGCGAAAAAGCAACACAGCTCATCAACCTGAACATCCCCACTGTCAAACGTGGTGGCAGCACCCGGAGCTCAACGGATGACGCGTCCTCCTCACTCGGCTCCTCTTGATGATGTCGTTCATTCTGGTACAGGTTACATCAAGGCTATGACGAACGCATTCTCTCTGTGGTTGGGCGCCAATGTCGCCATCAGTGACGAAGGCAGCACGTGGGCTGACGGAGCCTCGTTCACTTACGGCCACTCGACTTCAGGTCTGTCGGAGACGGTTGTCTGCTGCCATTTGGAGGAACGGAGGAGCACTGAGATCTTCTCTCCCGTCCCCCAGGTACCCCAAATGGAAATTGTCTCTCCTTCCTCACTGGCAACGGCAACTGGCACTACGACTCGTGCAACAAGAAGAGAGGTTACCTCTGCAAGAAAAGAGGAAATGGTAAGTGAGAGGCAGCGCCCCACCGACTCATCGCCCCTTGACATCTGTCTGTGCCTTGATGTCTCTCTTCCTTTCCTCTTGCAGTAAAGCCTACACCGGCTCCTGACCGTAAGTCACCTTCGACTGCGCCGAAAACCATGACCCTGGAGTCACACCATGCCAACCAACAAATTCTGTACTTTTTCGTTTTTATGAAGTACTGAGCCACGTGTTGAATGTTTTTTGTATCGTTTTACCAGTCACTTTGGTTGTTTCTCAAGTGCGAAGATGAATGTTCCGGAATCCTTTCAAAATGGCTAAGCTAACCAAGTCGAGTCCCGGATCTTCCAATTTGCCCGAGAAAATGTAGATTTGGCCAACCGTGACCCGCAAATTGCCCTTTGCTCAAAATGGTGGACTGAAGGGCAAAAACAGGAGTGTGCTCTGATCTGTTCCCCAAATTGTGCCCTCAGCCAACAAGTGTGCTCCCGGGTGGCGCAACCTCGGCACCAACTGCTACAAGAAGGTGGAGGAGCCCAACGGTTGGCTGGGGGCCTGGCACCACTGCGTCTGGATGGGCGGCGACCTGCTCTCCATCACCTCCTCGGCCGAGGAGGACTTTGTGAAGGGCACCATGGGCAACACCCCCTTCTGGCTGGGACTCTCCAACCAGGTGAGACGGAAGCAGTCGTGGACTCTGCAGCAACAACTGGAACCGTTTTCTTCCCCCCCAGAAATGCGACGACGTCTGGTGTCGCTTTGAAGGCGGGAGCCAGAATCTGACCTGGTCCGATGGCGAGACAATGAATCACACCAACTGGGCCTCAAATCAACTCGAAAGGTAAAACATAAAAACTTTTCATGCTGTTGTCAGGCGGAAGAGCCAATTTTGAAAAGGGCCACTTGGGGAATGGAAAAAAAAAAAAGAACCACGGGAAAATAATTGCTTGTTTCTTTTCTCCCGACAGCGCCGACGTTGCGTCCTGCGCCTACGTCAACCAAGGGGGAAGGGGTGAGCCCGGCAAGTGGCGGTCTGGCTCCTGTCGTTCCTCGTTGGCCTACATGTGCAAACGGCCGCTGAGTAAGCCTGCACGTTTGTAATCCGGTTGACTTTGAAAAGAGAAAAGCTCAAACAGGTCTTATTTTATGCAGACTGCCCGAAGTGTTCGCCCAAAAGTGGTCCTGCTGTAGTGACGAGTGAGTTGCAGCACACATATTTGCACTTGAACATCTTGTCATGGTCATGTCTCTCTTTGTGGCCCCAGCCTCCAACTGCCACGGCAACGCCTTCCACTATGGCGATTATTGTTATCGTTACGAGAAGAGGGTTAAAACCTTTGACGATGCCGAGAAGTTCTGTCTTTCCCGGGGAGGCCACCTGGCTAGCGTCCACTCCAAGAAAGAGGCCCAATTTTTGTATGGTGAGCACCAGGAGGAACCGCCGCAGTCATCATTTGACTGAAGCTCTTTTTGCCCTGAAGCTCGTGTTCTCCTTCCTTTCCTCAAGATCACTCGGGGACCTCACAATCTCCTTTCGTGGGACTCAAGTGGAGGACGCGTTTTGTAAGTGAATTGCTTTTTAAAAAGTCATTTTTCAAAAGATGAGCTGGGAAAGTCCAAATTTGAGTAGGATAAAAATAACGTGGAGAAATGCCGCTCGAGGCTTCAACGATTGGATTGTTTTGGAGGGGAAATGGGTAAAACTTGGGCGCGATTGCCGAGGATGGGCGTTGGGAGTCCAACATGCTTGTGTCGTCCGCATGACTACAACATGACACCAAGGGGGACTGCGCGTTCCCAAATTCTGTTGGGGACTTGAGTGCCAGCCCCTGCACAACGCCTCGGCCATTTGTCTGCAAAATAGGTGCAAACGCCCCTCCCAAGCGCTCCTCCTGCACACATCAAGCATTTGCTCACATTTGCAAATCCCCCCCTTCCCCCGCAGCCAAGCACGGAAGGTCTCAACAGCTGCCACCATCGATCGGCCAACTACGTAAGTGTCGTCGCGCAGTGCAGCCGTCTTACCCCATTGGCACGCCGTCTTATGCTGTCTTATGTCTGGATTCCAGGCTGGACTGAGAAATGCGGCTGGTGGCGGAACAACCCCACCAATGACTTCTGCTACCTGATGATCCACCAGCCCACCAAGACCTGGCAGGAGGCGCAAGCTGACTGCAAAGGCCGCCAAGGGAACCTGCTCAGCATCACCGAACGCAATGAGCAGATCTTTGTGCTTGGTAGGCGGCCATGAATTGAAATATTGGCCATAAACAAGTGGATCTATTTTTATTTTCCAACATGAAACAAACAAGAAATAGAGACTAAAGTAAATCGAAAAAGGCGTCATGTCTTCGTACGCGGTCTTCATACGCGGTAGGCTGGCAATGAAGTAGCTAATTCTTTGAGAAAAAACTTTTTTTTTTCCCGCTACGCCTTCCTTTCCAACTCAAAACCTGATAAACCTGAAACATGGCCAGCTTTGCTCGGGTGTTTTTATTGTTTCACTCTTTGTTGCAGTATTGTCACGGCCGTGCCACATCCATCAAGTTGAAGTGCAGAGTCAAGCGTTGAGTCATTTTGGAATAATCTTGCATGTTCTCTTTGGGATCCAAAGGTTACACCAAGAGTCTGATTGGTGATTCCTCCCTGTGGTTGGGCGCCAGCGCCTCCATCGAGCATGACGGCGGCAAGTGGGCTGACGGAGCCCCCTTCTCTTACCTCCACTCAAGTGCAGGTTGGGCAGAGGCGGTTGTCAGCTGCACTTTGGAGGAACGGATGAGCGCTCAGATCTTGTTTCCCTCCCTCCAGGTGTCACTGAAGGGGGGAAATGTCTTTTCTTGCTCACTGGCAGCGGCGACTGGAAGCGTGACGAGTGCGACAACAAGAAAGGCTACATCTGCAAGAAAAGAGGAAAAGGTAAGTGAGATGTGACGCCCCGCGGTGGACCGTCATCACGTGTCGACATCCACGTTCTGGTTCCCGCTTCTAGGAAAGACACATCAGCTGCCGCCACATGACGGTAAGTCGCCTTCAACGTCTCTGTAAAAAAAGACACGGAGAGAAGTCGACGGTTGTGCTCTCACAGGCTACAAGGGGGAGCTTGTCTGCCAAGACGATTTGAAAGCCCTTGAATGTCCCGATGAAAAAGTCATCCGCATACGGTCGGCTTTCTATGGACGGAAGGATAACGACGTCTGTCCAAGTGGCGACGGATCACGCAGTAAGAATCCTTCAGTGGCATCGTTTTTGTCTCGCTGTCCTGGAGCCGTTTTCTGTCACGAGGTTTTCACACGCCGTCAGCGTTGGCGGTAACTCGTTTGTAACTTGAAAAAGAGCTAAGCCGGACGCTTTCTGGATTCCTCTTTTTCTAATAGTCATTAACGATTAGAATTCCCTACGTCCAGTGACAAGTTAAAGTCGGTATGGAAGTGTGCGAGTGAAATGGTGGTGTGTTGTCACTTGCAGGTGGCTGCAGGGTGAAAGGGGCTCTCCGTCACTTCAGAGGATTGTGTGACAACTATCAGATTTGTCCCATTTACCCTTGGGATACGGACTCCTGCCTTGGTGTCTCCAAATACCTCCGCGTCGTCTACAGCTGTGAGAAGAAAGGTGGGCTTCACATCCTGACACTTGCCGATGATGTGCCAAAGAAAGAATCCAACGGATCCCCAGATAGAGCGTCGGCTAGGAACGGGTGACAAGACATGAGAATGAATGAGCGAGCGTTCCTTCCACAATGTCTTTTTTGTGTCTTTCTTCAGTGTGTCTTGATAGTCTGGGCATCGCGGACGGGAGAATCCCAGACGACTCTTTTTCAGCCTCTTCCTCTTTGATCAATGCCGAACCTCACAAAGCGCGTCTGGGGGGCAGCGGTTGCTGGAGACCCTCCAAAATGTGTACGTAAAAAAAAGTTGTAGTTTGGTATCCTGAGCAACGGAATGCCTTCCGCCCTCAGTCGGCAGCTGGATCCAGGTGAACCTCGGTCAGAACTTTAAGGTGACAGGCATTGAGACCCAGAGCTGTACATACGGATTGCAAAGTTACACCGTATTAGCGATGCAGTTCAGTATTGACGGAGTGACTTGGTATCGCCACCCAACGCAGGTGAGCCGTCGCTGACTCTCGACTTTGTCGTCCAGGCTGCTGTCGTTCCTTGCAAACGCGCGTGTTTTGTTTCCAGCCTTCTGAGGGGACGTATATTCTAACCAGGCCCGTGTTTGCCCAGTACGTCCGCCTCCTGCCAAAGTTTTTGGGCCTACGCTTTGATGTCTTGGGGTGCAGGTCTGACGGCACCGCTCGCGGTGAGTGCGACGTTTGGAGTGCAGTGAGAAACTAGCAAGAAACGGGCTTTGATTTTCCCTTCTGACCCACAGACATCTTATGTAGCAGCACAGCCGCCAAGCTCGGCCTCGGCGGTTCAATGACGTGAGTCGGACTTGATAAGACGTTTCTTGCTGAAAAGCCTCCTCCTTACTAAACGAGCTACTTCCGCAGGGTCCGGTGCCCACCGGGCTGCGCCCAAGCCGGCTACAAGGTCTACGGAACACGGCTCTACAAACGGGTATGTTAATTACCGCATGACCTGCAAGCGGAGTTTTTGTTGTATATCTGAGACGTTCTCTGAGTGCAGGACTCGAACATCTGCGCGGCCGCTATTCACTCGGGCATCATTGAGAACCAGGTCGGAGAAGATGTGACTTTGCTGAAGAGACTGCCACAGAAAGCCTACAGCAACTCCACCTGTAACGGAATCATCTCGAGAGTGTGCGTGCTCCGCTTTCACTGGCGAGTCCACTTAAAGATGCCTGGCTCATTCTCACTTTACTGTCTGCAGATATGTTAACGAATTGGCTCCGTTTCCATCTTACACTTTTGCTGACACGGGTGAGTAGAATGTCCAGAATAGAAAGCATTTCTTCACGTGACGCCATCTTGCGCGCAGAGCCGAGATGCTTGGGACCTGACTGGGAGGAGTTTGCGGACTTCTGCTACAAACGTTTTGATGATACAAAGACGTGGTACGGCGCTCGACACTTCTGCTGGGGTCTCGATGCCAATCTGGTGTCCATTCGCTCCGAGGCTGAGCGGGATTGGCTGCAGGACCTCTTGAAGTCTGGTGCGTCGCTCACATTGGCCTGATATCTGCCATATCTGGAAAGCCATTGAGAACTCTGTTGCTGTTTGTCCTCTGCAGCCCCCGGAGACACGTGGACCGGACTGAACGACCTGGCCGATCTCGGCAGATTCGTGTGGTCGGACCGTCGGCAGGTGACCTTCACCAACTGGGCTCCGAGAAAACCTACCGGCCTGATGGAAAATTGCGTGGCCACCTTGAACCAGGTAGGTGCAGAAAAGATTGACCCGCTCGCCGAAGACAAGTTTAGATTTAAAATCAATCTCATTTTGACTTTCAGTCTGGCAAATGGAAGAAGATGTCCTGCATGGAATTAAACGGCTACGTGTGCAAGATGCCCACAGCGCGTTATCCGGTGGATTTGGGAAGTGCCAATGCAAGTTGCGAGTAATCATATGAATGCAATTGACCTTGCATGATCATTCTGCTTGGTTTACCATGCATTTTGATTCACTGATTGATTTAGTCAAAGTCAAAGTCAGCTTTATTGTCAATCGCTTCAATGTCTTGTGTGTCAAGAGACACACAAAGAAACCGAAATTACGTTTTCTCTATCCCACGGTGACGAGACATATTACACGATAGACATACAAGTAAACGACACAATATAAAAACAAGAAGGCACAAACAATAACTAATACGAATGATGAATAAATAAACAGATAACACAATGAATAAGAGGAGCAAAACGGAGCCAGTGTGCATACAGCAGACAGTAAGTAAGTTACCATGCATTCTTATGATTGATTAACCATGCGTTAGTCGTCTTGATAGATTTACCATGTGTTATTATTCTGTTTAACTTACCATGCATTATTTTTCTTCTTCTTGACTTAACATGTGATATTGTGATTTACCATGCATTATTATTATTTTGTTCAATTTACCATGCATTATTATTGATTACCATGCATTAGTCGTCTTGTTAGATTTACCATGTTATTATTCTGTTTACGTTACCATGTATTCTTCTTCTTCTTGACTAACATGTGATATTAGGATTTACCATGCATTATTATTATTTTGTTCAATTTACCATGCATTTTCATAAATTATTTCATTGACTTATTGTTAAATTTACCATGCATTATTAATATTCCATCTGTCATGTTTATTTGACCCCCCCAAAAAAACAATAAAAAGACAATTGGTGTCACCTGTTAACTCATTTGATAGAGTACTGGTTTGGACAGGGCGATTTTATAATCTGGTCAATTAGATCATTCTCTATTACTCCCGATGTACGAGTATTAGTCAGACCTCCTCATGACGCCATTTGGGTTGTAGCTTTATGCGCTGATGAACTATTGTAGTGTTGTCACTTATGGGTTGCTCGATCCAATCTACCACAATTTTGATGCATTTTTCCATGGCTCTTTGTAACAATTTGGAAAAAAAAGACTTACTCTATTGCTTTCCACGTCATGAAATTCATCCATTGTCCTGAAGTGCTTATTTTCACGAGGCTCGCAAGCTGGGGGCACATCCTGAACTGATTCCCATCATCCCCCCTTCAAAAAAAAAAATAACAAGTAGGAGCGGTCAATCACAATCAGCCTATCATGAATGCTTTTGAAACGTGGGTGGAAACCTATGCATGCAAACATGCAAACCCCACACGAGATGGCACCAAAGCCTGCTCCTAACGTACTGCACAAATCAAGCATTAGATATCAAAATTCCACCACACTAGGGTCATATAAAAAAAAAAAAGTCACAAGATGACAACCATGGAAACAAATTGATGGCATCATGACCCCTGACTGTTTAATGCAAAGATGTGCACTGCACTTTTGAAGCACTAAACCGAACTGACCCAAATTGCAAATAGGCTACATAAAATACATCATGCTCACTGTGGTACCTCTTTTTTTTTTTTTTTTGCTTTTGATTGCACAGACCACTAGTGGTAATGCTAGTATTGGACAAACCTTCACACATCATAATACAAGGGAAGCAAACTAACTCAAAACCTACATTTCGCATACGCAAGCAGAAATAACAAATGGTCACATCGTAAAGATTTAATTGCAGGCAAACAATACTATAAATATCATCAGCACACGATATAGTATAAAAGAACGTTCTTTTTGACAGCCTCTGTGGTTGCCAATAAACAGTCCTTGAGTGTCAGATGACGACGGATCCTTAATGCAGTGGACTTGAGCCACAGACAGATGGCGACATTTTGATTCTTTAAACATACTGACACATTTCCGACGCTCACCTGCTCTCGACTTTTTAACTTGCAACAAAACCAGAATATACTTGTAAGAAATACAAAGGACACAGCAATCCATATACTTCTTGGTGCTTATTTTGGGCTTAAACTAGTCCCAAGAAGGCTGAATGATACTTCTGGGGAAAAAAAACAATGGAAATATACAATGACAAAATAACTAACCTTCCAACTGCTTTTTTTTATTTTATTTTAAGTATCACTCCATGGATTGTCTGCCTTTTCTAATCTACTCTGTCTGGAGGCAAACCGTCGGAATTGCATCTATAAACAGCTTTGTTAAAATGCAGCCAAATAATATTCGGAGGTTATGAAACAGTAGTTTGCGTCGGTCGCTTCACAATTTTGGACTGGCCCCTTGTGTTATTGTTGTCGTTTCCTCTCTGACTCCAAATAGAAACTCTCAAAGGCTTCTTCGATCTCCGGATCCATCTCGTCGTCAAAGTCGTATCTGTGAACGCAGCACGAGACGTTTTTTACACCCCCCCAGAATTACACGCAGAATTGTTGTGAAGAGGGTTCGGGGACTCGGGAGCGACGAGAAGAAAAACTACTTACTCATCATCTTCCGTTTCATTTTCCCCACCGAAATCGTGGAAGTAGTCTTGCTTTTCCATGAGCTCCTGGTATTTCTCGGCATATTCTGTGGAAGCAAAATAATCCCATTTAGAAGGAGAAACGATTTCCTCCTACTTTACAGAGGGAACACAGTGAGTCAAGTAAGACGAAGAAAAAAAAAAAAAAAAAAAGCTTAGGTTTAGCATCGAGCGATCGGACAGTCTTACCTGGGTCAGCAGCTGTAAAAGGAGTTCCGTCCTCTGTGTAGAAAGTGGGCTCATTCTATCGGAGAAGAAGAAAAAAAAAAAAAAAAGCAGCGTTAATAACCAACAAATGAAGAAGGAAGAGATGTCCCGCCCACGCCACATTCACCATGAAGTAGTTGGGGTCGTTGTCGGGCGTAGCATTGCTGCTCACCGCGGCGCACACTCTCCCCCAGTCACTGGAGCGCAGCTCCACCAGCTTTAGAAGCATTTGCCGCACATCCCTGAGGCGGAAAATAGACTTGCTCACGTTGACGCAATGTGTCCAGCGGCTTACAAGCACACACCTACTGTACGTGGCATCCAGTACAATGGTTTCTATCCTCTGGATCAGCGCGTCCATGAACATCGTCTTGCCTTGTTCTTTCCACGCGTCGTCCAAGGCGGAGCCGGTCAGCTGCAAAGTGTTGAGAAAGAAACCGGCACATTCCAGCAATTGCTCAACGGGATCACGCCGAGTCATTAAAGCTTTCCAAACCTTGAGCAATTTGACAGCACAGATGATGTTTGCGTCCACCGGATTGGAGAGCAGCGAGTTCAACAGGTCTTTCAATGCCAGCAGGAGGACGTTGGCTCGAGTTACACTTCCGTTGCCACTCTTCAGCTGGACACAAGCACATTGAGCGAGAGGCCTTTGCGCGCATGACGCTACACGCTGCCATCTCGTTGATCGACTTTTTACCTCCAGATGAAGGTAGAGCTCACCAAGAAAGAGCGCAAATGCGTGGAACCTTTTCTGTGTTTCAGGGTCTCCTTGCACGGCGACGTCTCTCTGCATAAATTCTTTTTGACACCTGCAACACGCAATGCTTTGTTGTTGTGTGGTGAAGGGGAAAAAAAAAACAGAACTACCGGGAACTGTATAATAGAAGGGAATTTTACTTTTGCAGGAGCAGCTGGCGAAAGTTACCACCGGGTGGGCTGAGGTTGAGATGATGGGACAGATAGTTGCAAAGTCGTGCGCCCGTGTAAGCGAAGTTGGGGATGGCGGTGGACTGCAATGAAAACATTTCGTGACAATTCCCAGAGCACAAGTGTGTGTTTTGCACATAATGCATGCATGGTCATAGTAGGGCGGAACAATTTTGGATTATTATTTTTTTTTTTTTTACAAACACAGGCAATATGTATTAGAAGATAGAATATCAGAAATATGATAAAGAAAGAGCCATACCTCTGTGTAGATCAACTCCACCAGTTCTGCCAACAACTGCACGGTCGTAACATACGAATTAAGCACGCTAGTTATGTGTTCAACGTCCGACTCAAACATTCCCGGCGAGGAGCTCAGGTGGCAAAGGAAATCCCGCACCATGTCAGCCAAGGTCGGAGCACTGCGAGTGTCATCACTGTCCTCATAGAAAGCCTGGACATTGACAGGAAAAAGGCAAAACAAGAGAATCATCTTTTTGACACCGTTTTAAATGGGAAAGAAAAGAATGGCCTGATTATGCTGCTTACGTCATTTTGGTACCCAGCGGTTGGGACAAACTCTGGAGCGCTGGCAGAGAGCTTGGACGACTCAACCAAGGAATTGAAATGATGACTCCCCACAGACACTGAAGGGCTGATGGCGTTGTGTTGATCTGTGTTCTGTCTTTTACTGTCTGAAAGTAGAAGATGGAAAATTGGCAACAAAAGTATCAAGCGCTTACACTGTCGCGTTTCGGGCGTAAGGATTCAACCAACACTTTGTAGAGCAACTAGACGGTCTTTATTTGCGTCTCATATCTTCTAAACTCGCAGCCATTCCACATCACCGGAACACCCCCCACCCCAACTTCCTGTTTGGCCCTTCAGAATAAAACAGCAGTACAAACACTTAACACCACATCCCCCTTTCTTTGCAAACATGAAGACGTACTAATTTTGCATGAAGGAAAAACTTTTTCTTTTCTTATAACACCACTCTTAAACATTTCCTTTTTCTTTTCCTGTAACACCACTCTTAAACATTTCCTTTTTCTTTTCATACATACATGCTTATAAATCCAGTTTTTGTGGCCTTGTGACAACACGGCCAAACCTTGTTCTGACAGGACTTGTTGCCTTTGGAGTTTGGACAGGGGACTCACTTATGTTTGGTGTTGGTAAGGTATCCTCTGTTGGACTGATAGGTGTACTTGGGATTGCCATCTTTGGTGTAGTTTCCGGCATTGCCAGTAGATGATGTCTATTTCTCCTGATGGCTCCGGAAGGACCTTCAACCAGGTAAGAGCGGGGTGCTGAGTGAGAAGAAATGACAGTCCCTTCACTCTTAGTGTCCGTGATCCATACCGGTTGTCCTGGTGACAGTTGAGGAAGATCTCGCACACGATGTCGCCTGTTGTACCCCTCACTGTATTTCAACTTCATCTCCCCTTCCCTCGACGCCACAAAGCCCTTGTTCGGTAGTCTGGGAACAAGCAACGAAGGGAGCTGGGGCACTGGAGTGCGAAGTCTTCTTCCCATTAGAAGTTGAGCTGGGCTATATCCATTAGCCAAAGGGGTCGCCCTGTAAGCTAACAGTGCAAGATACGGGTCTTTTGCCTTCTTGAGTAGTCCTTTAACAGTTTGGACATGACGCTCAGCCTCACCATTGCTCTGTGCAAACCTTGGACTGCTGGTTACATGTCTGAAACCGTAGGCTGCAGCAAAATCTTTGAACTGTTGGCTAGAGAACTGAGGTCCGTTGTCACTGTAGAAGAATTCCGGAATACCATGTCTGGAAAAAATTGACTTTAGGTGTACTATAACGTCTTCTGATCTAGTGGGTGTCAGTTTAGCTATCTCCACGAATCTGGAATAGTAGTCCACCAGAAGTACGTAGTTGCTGTTGTTGAGTGTAAAAAGATCTGCACCTACTTTTTGCCATGGTCTCTCTGGAAGCTCGCTGGGCATTAAAGGCTCCACTGGATTGACACGTTCTTTAATGCACGTGGTGCAGTTTTTCACAAGCTCATTTATTTGGCTACTCAAACCAGGCCACCACACTGCCTCTTTCGCTCTCTGTCTGCATCTTGACATGCCCTGATGTCCCTCATGGAGAGCTACCAGGACTTTGTCGCGCATAGTGGTAGGAATAACAAGTCTGGTGCCTTTCAATAACAGTTCGTCATGGACTGTTAATGTGTCTCTGTGTGGCCAATAAGCTTTGATTGGACCTATGAGACGGCTGTAGTCTGGCCAGCCTCTCTGGCAAAATGACATGAGTTCCGAACATACACTGTCATTTTTTTGCTCTTCTTTTAATTGTGTGATATATGTCGAGCTAGCAGGTAGGTTTTTGACTATTTCGTTCACATAGATGTTTGTATCATTTAGTAGTTCCTCCGTAGCTTTAGAGTCTGTCTCTTGATTGACAGGTGCGCGTGACAGTGTATCCGCAGTGAGAAGTGCTTTTCCTGGGGTGTGTGAGATAGAGTAACTGTACCTCATGAGCCGTAGTCTGAACCGTTGAATCCTGGGTGGAAGTTCTGTTAGTGCTTGTTGTCCCAACAGGCTGACAAGTGGCTTGTGGTCAGTCTCTAGGGAAAAATGTCTCCCGATGAGAAAGTCTTTGAATCTTTCGCATCCCCACGTTAATCCAAGCGCTTCTTTTTCCACCTGTGCATATCTCTGCTCAGTCTCTGTTAAGGAACGTGAAGCATATGCTACTGGTCTCCACTCCTCACTCTCCTTCTGGAATAGGACTGCTCCAAGTCCATAAGACGAGGCATCTGCCGACATTTTCAAGTCCTTGTTTGGGTCATAGAGCGTGAGAACGGGAGTGGATGCCAGCTCGTTTTTCAACTGATCAAAAGCGTTCTGCTGCGCATGGCTCCAAACCCACTGGTTTTTCTTTGACAGCAGGTCTCTCAGGGGCTTGTCTTTTTCAGCCAGACCAGAGATAAACTTTCCTAACTGGTTAACCATTCCAAGAAAGCTGCGCACTTCACTGACATTTGACGGCTCCTTCATTGCTATCACAGCTCTTATTTTGTCCGGGTCTGGTCTGACTCCCTCAGCAGACAAAATGTGTCCCAGGAACTTCACCTGTTGCGTGCTCAGTTCACACTTGTCCATGTTTAGCGTGACACCGGCCGCTTGAAGTTTGTTTAGCACTGTGTGAAGTCTGGCGTTGTGTTCTGGTTGGTCCTTCCCCCAGATGAGGATGTCATCCATGTGACAAACCACGCCAGGCAGCCCATTGAGAATCATTGACATTCTCCGCTGAAAATGCTCCGGGGCTGAGGCAATTCCAAACGGAAGTCTGTTAAAATGGAAGCGTCCGAATGGGGTAATGAATGTTGTGTAGTGTGCTGACTCTGGTGCCAATGGAACCTGCCAGAAGCCTCTGTTTGCATCGAGCTTGCTGAAGACTTTTGCTCCAGTCAGGGATCCAAGTGTCTGTTCAACTGAAGGCAGGATGTACTTTTCTCTGCACACTGCTTCGTTGAGGTGGGTGAGATCGACACATATGCGCACTGAGTCACTCTTAGTAGGCACTGGGACCATACCTGAGCACCATTCAGTTGGCTCTTCAACTCTGCTGATCACCCCTATTGACTCCATTCTTTCCAGTTCCTCTTTAACTTTTCCCAACAAAGGAATGGGAACGCGTCTTGGTGTGGAAAGGGAAAAAGGCAGAGCATCAGGTTTCAACTTTATAGTATAAGGTTGCTGCATTAAACCCAACCCTTGACATAACTTAGGGTAGTTCTCATTCAACATTTTAATGTCTATGCTATCTGCTCTAGACACAAGGTTTAGTTTGACACTTGCTGGCCTACTTAACAGCGCCATGTGTAAGTCTCTGATAACATACACATTTTCCTGAATCTTTTGTTCACCTTTACACAGTGTTTCTTTGCACATACCTAAAACATTGAGTGGAGTGCCACCTGGTCCAATCAATGGTCTATCTGGTTTACACAGCTCTGTTTCATTTTGGTTTATACAAAAGTACATCTGGGCTGGGATAACAGAAACATCAGCTCCAGTGTCTATTTTAAACCTGACTTTGTGGTTTCTGATGGTTATGTCTGCATACCAAGGATCTGAACCTGCATGTACTGAACCAAGGAATATAGGTGTCTCGTTACATTTCTCTGTTTCAATCATATGTACATTTTTAACAGATTTGCATACTTTACTGTAATGTCCTCTTTTACCGCATGTATGACAGGTTACATCTTTCGCTGGGCACTGTCCTTTGCCATGTGCTGGGCTTCTACCACATCTGTAGCACTGACTCTCATTTGGTGATTTAGCCATTTTGTGTTTTGGTAGACTTGGGGCTTTGTACGTAGAATGCTTTTCTCTCTTGTATTTCACTGACACTGCATCTAGGTCCGCTTTCTTTTCCCCTCTTATATCGGTTTGCTGCCTCTTGATGACTTCTGACTGCCGGGCTTGGTTCACGGCTTTTTCCAGCGTCAAATCTTTGTCCATTTGGAGTCTCTCAGCTAAACTGGTGTCTCTCAGTCCCACGACGAGACGATCTCTTATTAACTCATCGTGCAAGGCTCCGTAGTTACAGTTTTCGGCCAACGCGTACAGGGCAGTGACAAATGAGTCTACAGTCTCATTAACTTGCTGTACTCTTTGGTTAAATCTAGCCCTCTCGTAAATTATGTTTTTTCTGGGCACAAAATATATGTCTAAAGTGTCTCTTACTGCTTGGTACTGATGCCTCTGCGCGTCCGATAAAGCTTGACCTCGAAGTATGTCGTCTGCTTCGTCCCCCATGCAGTAGATGAGCGTGTTCACTTGATTAGCTTCCGAACTCAGGTGCAGGTTGCTAGCAAGTCGGAATCTTTCAAACCTCCGTATCCACTTCTCCCATTGCTGTGGCCTTGAAAAATCAAATGCTTCAGGAGGCTGAATGGTGAATGTGGCATTCGGGGGCGGATTAGCCTGTTGCTGGTGCGGTGGAGTCGCCACGTTAGCTCCTGCGTTACCCTCCGACATCTTTCTGCGTGTGGCGAGGGCTACTTTTTCTTCCAGCACGACCTACTCTCAATCCCCGGCGAGTAAGCTCTTACAGTCGATCCACTTCTGACACCATGTCGCGTTTCGGGCGTAAGGATTCAACCAACACTTTGTAGAGCAACTAGACGGTCTTTATTTGCGTCTCATATCTTCTAAACTCGCAGCCATTCCACATCACCGGAACACCCCCCACCCCAACTTCCTGTTTGGCCCTTCAGAATAAAACAGCAGTACAAACACTTAACACCACATACACAAGATCTCATGGTTACCTCAGGAGTTGTCAGCGGGTATGATGTCGGACTGAGTGATTTCATAATACTGGTCACGTGATCACAACACCTAAGTGCCACAGTAAACCTTCGTTTGAAGTTTTACTTCGATGTTTCATCTTCAAACGGGGCTCATGTAGAAATCGACAAACGAGTATTTTTTACTTGACATAAAAATCCTAAATTAGCACCAATTCGAGGTTATTTTCGTTTGACGCTCACGACGACACTTCCACATTTAGAGGTGGCGTAGCCGTTAGCCTTTTAGTGAAGTGGGGTGCGTTTAAATATGTTAGATGACGCACTTTGGCCTAGAGTAACCTTCCAAAACAAGCGCAAGTTAGCATGGCTTGAAATATGAAAGCTAAACGCTAGCTAGCGTTAGCCATCGGTCAGTTTGTTCCTTACCTCCACTAACACCTGCAGCGCCATTTTCAGTAGCCGTGCTAACGTTGCAATCCCCGGGAGGTGGATATGATCGAGGCTGTCTCAAAGGTTCCCTTTGGTTAAAGATTGTCAAGCGACTGTCGCTGTCCCAACCTGAACTCTGGAGTGCAGCGTCTGCTGGAAGATTTCGGCTTCTCCCAGCTCCGGGAGCTCGATTAAAATTCTCGTTCATGACCCACTTGTTTGTTTTGGTTTTTCAGTTTCGTCGCTGAGAAGAAAACATCTAAAGAAAATGAAGAAAGTCCGTTTTTCCTAAAAATAAAACCCACATCTTGGTGGTTTAGAAACGCCAATTCCTTCGGTTAGATCATGTTGGCGTTTGGGACATTATTAACTTTTTGGGCCACTTCCTGACAACAACAAAAAAGAGGGGTTTTAATATTAGAGGACGAATTGTCGTCACCTAGCGGTCTGGAGTGGAAGTTTACGTCCAAACGAAAAGTTCAAAGGCCGAGGAACGCCCTTATGACAAAGTAGTTATAGTTTCAAAACTTTTTCCACCATCAATGGGACGTAATAATGTAATCCTTTTCATCAAAACACAGCATCACTCTCAACACACATAAATTACGTAAAAAGGTAAAGCAAAAAATCACTCAAATATTACAGTAAATGCCCAATGGCAACACTAAATAAAAAATCAAACATTTTTCTTGCCCAGAAAAACAATAGCAAGCAAAATGAAAAAGATTTTTTTTCTCACTACAATATCTGGTATTTGTTCCATATATATAAAACTCTTGAATCTTGAATATGGGTAAAATAAGTGTTCAAATAGTTTTTTTTGCAGCAAATGTACTATCAATACAGAATTTTCTACGTGACATTGTTCATTGTGATGCAGCCTAACTCATTTTCACCCCAAAGAATATATTCGGAAGCGCCTCTCCCACCTCGAGCTCATTCGGTAGCGGCGCGTTGCAAACATGTGCTGCACCAGTGTAAGTATTCATTAGTTGTTTTCAGCCTGCAGCCATTTTCCACTTGTTTCCCAAAGCTGGATCGCATTATGCCCCAATGAATTCCCGTGCCTGAATGTGAGGACCTACTTTGATAAAAGATTGCCACAGCTATTTTCTCTCATTGCTGTCCCCCATATGTCAGTGTCCTGGAGGAAGTTGGAATACTTTCAAGTGTCGGGGGGACTGCACATGATGACAAACGACACTGGTGCTAATGATGGAGGAGGAGTCGGGCACAAGTGTGTTTGCTGATGGTCCGTGATCCTTACAAGGCCACTATTCATTAGCTCCATTTAGGCTATTACCCTGGTGTCCCATTATATAGTAAAGAGCCATTAGGAATGAATTACAAAAAATTCAAGGCTAATCTGTGCTTGACTTTCCATCCAGGGGTCCAAAGACTTCTCTTTGTTGACCCAAATGATCTCGGATTTCGTAATGTCAACTATATTGTCTGATACAGTAAATGTCACTGGAGGAATGCATGTCAGCAGTTCTCATTCCACAAAGGTAGGTGGTCTCTCACTGAGTGTTTGTGAATGTTTTGCAAATGTAATTAGGTTATTTGGTTTATTTCTTGGTCAGGGTTAAGTAAAGGTTGCAAAGACTTTTGCAAACAGTCTGTCCGTCCGTCCCTCCCTCCCTCCATCCGTAGAGAAATGTCAGTCTCAGGGTCAACAGTTGAGAACGACTTCTTTATATTGTGCCAGAGTTCCTGAAATACACCAAGATAGATATCCGTCGGGACAGGATAAAACGACACGAGGTCCGGAAGCTTGCGGTGTTAATGTTCTCCCCGCCCGCACTCATTTAGTGTGGCATCATCTGTCACTGATTAGCACGCTTGTGCCTGATGACTTAAGGAAGTGGGTGGTCAGGCGTAGGTCATGTTGTTCCTCTTCTAGGTTCTTCTAAATTCATATTTTCAGCAGGTGCTTCAGTGTCGATGCTCACCTCGGGTGTGGTCGACTCCAATTCGGTTCCGTCTGGTGTATCAGCGTAGCGTACTCCCCTTCCCCCCTGTCTTGTCTTTGTGTTTCCTCTCGGTTTGGGAGATAATCAGAGCAATGGTTGCCACATGCATCAGCCAGCCTTCAGTCATTAATGCTTGCCTTGTCAGCCATGCAGATAAGGACTCGCATACCGTGAAGCCAAACACTCACAAAAGCCAAGAGTGTGCGGTCAACACAACAGATGGAGAGGAGAAAAACTCGATTTTATTTCCACTTGATAAAGATCCTATAAAAAAAAGAAGTAAAGAATGCCATGGAATGCTCACATTGTAAATGTTCCCATCCAGTTAAATAATCACAAAATAAATAAATCGGTAGAGTGGAGGCGTTGAACATTTGCTTTGTTGCGTTCTCTCATGATAAATGGGACAGCCGCTTGTTTGCATCTACGCTCGAGTTTATATTATATTATTTCATTTGCCATTTAGTTCCTGTTTGGCACAGAAATAAGATAAATATTGCATCCTATGCCACAAACACAGCCTCCTCTCTAAAATAAAGTACACAATCCCGGTTGTTTGTCAGTGTTAGTGCCTTATTTCTTAAAAAAAAAAAAAAAAAAAAAAAAAAAAAGGCCAAGTCTTCACCTTCAGGAGAGGAACGTCTCTTTTCACCAGTGCTGCATTCACGCCATGATTGGAAGGAAGTGGGTGACCGTGTTTTTCCTGCGAGTTCTTTTGCCTCGCACGGGCCTCCCATGGATGTTCAGACCCACAAACATCTGCCGCTTCTTGTTCTTCCACTCGGCCGACGCGTATGTGTTGTAGCCGTTTTCTTCGATGCGCTCCTTTAGGGTGCAGTCGATGCCAAACTCCCTCTTTAAAAAAAAAAAAAAAATCATTTAAAAAAAAAAAAAAGATCTTTCATTTACCGTTTTTTTCCATGTATAATGCGCCCCCATGTATAATACGCACCCTAAAAATGGCATGTTGATGCGCGCCCAAATTTTGACTCCTACTTAAATTCGTAAACGTAAAATTATTTCAGAAAAAAGATCATCTTTGGGAATGCGCTAGCAAACTCAATAGCGAAGAAATGTTTCGGATTTGTGTAGGGTACATTGTGACAGTAAACGAGCAGGTGATCGAGCAAGCGTCTGATACGAAAGCATTGTGTTCGTATGGAGCGTGTTTGAAGTGAACATCAGAGAAGAAAGCGCATCTGTAATGGCGACCTCCGTATCATATCCGGATTTAAAAAAAAATTATAATAATATTTTTTTTTGTACCCATGTATAATGCGCACCCCAGATTTTAGGACAATAAATTTGTTACATTTTGCGCATTATACATGGAAAAAAACGGTCTTTTTTTTTTTTTTTTTTAAATAAGTTCAGGATGATGTTTCGAGACAAAGGTTCTCACCGCGCCGTAGAGCTCTCCCTTCCTGCTGATTGCCAGATAGTAGTTGCTGTGCAGCCCTTTGATAGCCACCACTCCCACGTCCACCGATGTGATTTCCAGAATACCTGCAAAACAGTAACAAGCATTCCGTTCATACGTGTGTGTGTGTGTGTGTTTGTTTGTTTGTGTGTGTGAGAGAGACAATACTCAGATGTAAACGTGTAAAGTGTTTTCCTGCTGCAGATAAGAGAACAATGCTCACCGTCTGTCACTTGTGTCATTCACTCTTCTTGTATTGTGTGCACATCAACCAAAGTATGATTACAATTAGAAAGCCCAAGAGAACACAGAATGAGAGACGTTTCCAATTAGAGCGCCTCGTTGTCGCCGGCGAGTGCATGCAAAGACGGAAGAACGACTAGGAAGGGGAAAAAATGTCTTCACAATGATGCCTTATGTGGATGTGGGGACTGTGTTGGACTGGTGGTGATGGTCGGGCGTTCAATGTTTGTAATCGGGAAGTGTCTGTCTGGAGGTCCCGTGATTGTCTCCTTCACTACTTGGGGAGACAAACGTCACGTCTTGACACCCTTTGATCAACACCACTCTTCTGTCTGATCACTGCTTCCGCCTACACCCTGTTCCGGATGTGAGCGGAGCACGCAGGTGTGTCCCAAAAGAAGAACCCATAAAAGCACGCCGAGTTCTCTCCTTGTCCGCGAGGTCGTGACTGTATCAATTTCGAGTTCAAACGGTGGCACCTCAGGGCGATGAGGTCTGAAGCGGCGAGGCGGCGGCAGCGGGGACTGTGACACATCGGCCATTGAAGATCTGAGAGGAGCCGATTTCTGTGCGCTGATCGGGTGTCTGGGATGAAGTGAGGATGTAAGACAATCTACGAGCGGCTCTGGCCGCTCCGTAAACATGGCAGGGATGAAAAGCCGGAGAACAGAGGATGACAGTGAGACCGGGGCAATGATCACTGATCAAAGTCGGCCACCGGAGGCAGGGGCGAGACAGCTTGGATAAAGGAGCCACTGGCTCACACGCACAAAATGTGCCCGAGCATCGCTTACAATTGATGCCAGAGCCGCTCAGTGACTGACGTACGTCATACTGAAAGATTCGTCTTATGTCGCTAAAATTCATAAAGTCAGCTCAAATGAAAGCATTCACAGTCAGCTGTCTTAGCGTCATCAAAACGGAAGCAAGCACACAAAATGTCAATGTAAAAAAAAAAAAAACACGTAAAACTGACCTGTGACGGAAAAAAGTACTTTTCACGACAAATGTTACCCCAATGTGTGACTATTGAAAACTGTAATTGCTAGCAATATCTCTGTTTTTAAAAGATAAAGATAATTTGTATTTTTAGTAATGACACAATTTGCAGGCCGCATGTGGGGGGCCGTATGTGGCCCCCAGGCTTTGACACCTATGATTTCGATCGTGCATGTTTATCAGATGAAGCGGCTATGTGGAGGTAAAATGTGGCAACACGGCTCGCTCAGCTAATGCTCAAAAACTGCAAATGACGCATTGGCTGAGGATCGGATGCATTTTCCCCCCAAAGATACGAGAAGCGGTGCGCTTTGCAGCTTGTTGTGCTCTCCTTGCTCATACTTGATTCATACCTGGGTTCTTCCTCTTGATATAACATTTTATCTTCCCAGCTGGCTCAGAATAACGTGTCATCCTCATGCTGTCTGTCTGGCTATGTTCTAGCAGCAGCCCCCCCCCGCCCCACCGCCCCACCTCCATCTGTTTTTCCCCCCACTTGCACAAACTCACGATATATGTCCACAAGCCTCTCACATGGCACCTCCACACACACACGCTCGTTGTCAGGCAACTTAGTCTTATATTTTTTTCCTTTTTGCACTCCACCACGTGCTTGTGCCGAGAGGTACTTAGCGAAGAATCTGGGTCTGTACGAGATCTCGTTCCAAGCTTCACACATGCTCCCAGCGGGTCGGAAAGCCATGTGGGACAGTTTTACGCTGGCATCCCCATAAATCTGCGGGGGACTGGATACGGGCTCTTTGAGCCGGGTCCCGGCCGGCAGGTCTGTAGGCAGCACCCGAAACTGGAGTTTACACATCCTAAGCACCTCCATAAATTTCATTCGAGGGAACGCTCATATCGACCTTGCGTTTCGATGGTCGGGCTGGACACGGAACAAAAACGGGATATTTTGTCACTTCAAGGGACTGCGCGGAGTCTACAAAAGACATCAGACCTGGGATCATGTCTGGCCCCGGGGAGCAAAGACTGAAGGTGCCGTTGTGTGGGTGTCCTTTAGCGTGTGAACCTGATACAAGAGCACAAAATCCACACGGTCACCCCCTCGGGACAGAGAAACGCCATTGATGTGGAGGACGCACGACTTTGATGTGCCCAGCCACAATGATTAGCCTGCCGTGCCATTCATAAACTTGCACGCCCAACTCGGCCCCGCGACGCGAAAGTTGCGCTCGCTGACTCCCTATGAAAAAGGCAACGCATACACTCTGGAAAGTGAGGCCTTCACGGTCGACACGAGGCTAAATCAGCTCTCGCGTGCACGTAAACATTCCGACGCATTTGCACACCGCTAATATAAAAGTCAAGTCGCCTTGTGCACCGTGCGTGTCACTTTTTACGACTTAAAAGAAACACGTCACAAATACGGCAGTAAAGGCATCAGCGTTTAATACGGGTGATAAATAAAGTGGCTTCTGTCATGACCTTGTCAAAACAAAAAAAAAAAAATCTCCCCTGACGTTGTTGCTCGCTTTGATTGAAAGTGTGGTTTAGCATTCCCGGGGGAACATTAAAAGGTTACGCGCGTTCGCTCGGGGTTGGGAGGGAGGGAAAAAAATAAAAAGCGTGTGAGCGAGCACTTGCGGTCGTTGCCAGCTATACGGTCACACACCCACACGCGACGACGCACACCCATACGTGTAATTGCTCTTCTCAAAAACAAACAGCTTGTAATTTGCTCAACTGGGAGATACAGAGAGGCAGGAGGATTATGGAAGCATCATTGTGCTTGACGTCCGTAACCTCCCCCCCCCCCCTTTTATCAGCGTTTACTCTGGGCTGTGAAGACAACCTGATAACGGCCGGCCGGGTTATCTGCCTCTGCTCCGTTTAAAGCCATCAGAGGGCTACTAACTCTATGCTGAGTGTTTGGACAGGTCAGATAATGTCAGATGTCTGGTTTGGAACCCAACGACCGGGAATACTTGGACTCGTAGTACAGAATCGGCATCGAACTCCCTGAAGGTCATTTTTGTTTCTCCAAGGGTGTCCAAATTTGGTCCCCGAGGGCCGCTATCCTGCAGATTGTGTATTTCTCCAGCACACGTGATTGGAAAGATCAGCTCATGAGAAAACTCTGCAGAAGCTAGGATCATGATGGTTTGACGTCAGTGTGTCGTAGGAGAGTAACGTCTAAAAGACCCAGGACGGCGGCAATCCTCGAGGACACAGATGTCACTTTGCGTTTGATTCCTGTCGATTACTTACTGAGAGGATCATCCTTGCTCTTTGTTCCATTGACCCTTCCGTTCTTGTCGATCCTCAGGAAAAATTTCTGGAAAGAGAACAGCTTCCTCCTCCGTATGTCTCCTTGGAGATGGTTGTAACTGCGCACGTGCCTACCCTGCGGCCCCCCAGTCCGAGCCGGGGGCTTGTAGACGCTTTCTGAAATGTTCAGCGGACTCGGCGCTACGGTGAGCCTCAGTCTGTGATTGCAGGCTGCTCGGGGAAGGGAGACAGCGAGAGCGACTAGGGCTAGCAGCAGAGACCGCGAGGAAAACAGCGTGGCGGTGGCGGCGGGCCTCAACCAGTGGCCGCTCCCACAGCGAGAATGAGCCCCAAAGTCAGTGGTGGAGCAGGACAAGGCAGCCTTACTCCCTCCAGCAGCACATCTGATCATGGTAGGGTGCTGGGTGGAGGACTGGAGGCAGCCTCAGAGCTTGGGACATGCTGCTGGGGGCGCAGATAGACTGGGAGGAAGGGAGGGCAGGGAGGGGAGCCCTCCACACTCCGGCTCAGATATTCCCCCCCTGCAGGATCCAAATTATGCAGCACCTGTATGAAATCCTTCCATTTCCCTTTGTCTGATGTTTGACCTAAAAAGCGGCTCAGTCAGCCAGCCTTTAGCCGCTATTCCTCCAAGTTCTGTACTTTTGGGAAATCACAAAGTCTGCAGGAAGGAACATCAATGGAGTGAAAAAAGTAGAAAATCAGCTTCTGGTTCTTCATTCAGCAGATCCACTGGAAAACTGTTCTGGTGGTTGCCGTCCTGTGGGTCCCTTGGTCCAGAAAGCCGCTATAGTTGGGCAAAAAAAAAAAGTTCATCCAGTTGGAAATCTCCCTCATCTGGTGAATTCAAATAACGGGCAGCGTGCAGCCGAGCTCGCTACCGGCCAGACTCCACGTGTGCCGTCGAGCCTCGGTGAAGTTTTGGGTGTTTCAGATAATCCATCCGACGCGTCTCTCTCCTCATCTGGAGCTGCCGCCTCCCCGAAAGATGGCTGCAAACTATCGGGCAGCACCGAGGCGCTCAGGCACTGAGACTTGAGACCTCCTACTCCTCCTGGTTTTTGTCAAGCCTTTGATGTGAGGAAACCTGCTGCCATGTCTTCACCTGAAGGCTGATCACTAAAAATGAGTGTGCACCACGCGGTCGTGCGACTTTTAGGTACTTGAGCCCTCCCTCGCTCACACCCTGTGTGTGCGTGCGTGTGCGTGTGTGTGTGTGTGTGTGCGTGTGTGTGTGTGTGCCTCCTTGCCCACTAGTCTTAAATTTTGAGTCTGTGCGAGAAGTGATCACAGCTATGATGGTTTATGCTAATGTTTGCTAAAACTAATTGCGGGTTTTGCTCAGTGCTGTACCTGAAACAAAAAGTTAAAGATTGAGCTACTGTATTGAAAATATTTGGAAAATTCTTCATGTTTTATTAAAACGCTTTTAAAAAGAAAAGATATGGAATGCCGTAAAGATATTTCACAGGAAGATTTGAGCCAAAGGCCTTGTGGATGAATCAGGTCAAGTGGACATTGCTGCTACTTGTTCATCTCAGCCATCTGAACATTGTCTCGGCCTCAAGGAACTTTTTGATTTTTTAATGCAATGAAGCTCCCTCGACATGTGACTTCCTCTCATACTCATCAGCGTCTTTTCAACCGTCAAATAAATAAAAGTCTGAGGTGGAGTGCATAGCGTTAGCTTCCTCAGCTAGCATAATATTGTAACAACTTTTTATTGGCAATTAAGCTAATTGTTTCACCATTTTTCAAGACTTTTTTTTTTTCCCCTGGAAAACACATAGTATGTGATTTTCAAAATAGCCAAATCGGGCCATGGAGTTGATTGAGGCAAAAACTCATAGAATGAATGACACCTGTCATCAAAACTGCGGTGCCGTTCATAAAACATGCAGCGCAATAGTTTGAAATTTCAAGCGTGGGGCAGCCGGTGCTAAATGACAACTCAATAAGTGTAATGCACTGAAAGTGTGTTTACGTTTTCAGGCCAATGACCTTGCCAGCGACATAAATCAGAAGGTAAACTGACATTTTTAACTCCAGCAAACCTGCACTGGCACTCTTATCTCATTTCCACTGACCTTCGTGTCTTTTAATGTCGACGTCTGGACTCTTGCTCACTTTCCCGCCACTTTTTTTTACTGGCCGCTTTAATGTCCATCAACGATCTACGGCCAGAGCGGCGGTCTGGTCTCCACTGTGCGTGCCGTGCTTTATCTGAGGATGAAAACAAAATAATCTTATCAGCACTTCCTTTGCGGCGTCCCTTCCCTTCCCACTGTGATAACCGCAATCGGTGTAAAATATCAATTTGGGTCGCAGATAATGGCAAGGGTTCTTGTTTGTTTGTTCCACCTCATTTTCTCAAACTGAAATCAAATCATCATAAAGTAAAAGAATAAATCGCATATAATAATAAATAATAATAATAATAATAATAATAATAATAATAATAATAATAATAATAATAAAAGAACTTATACAATAGTAAAAATGGAAGGGACTTGACGTCGTCGTCCTCTCGGGCCTCCCTCGCAAAGACGTTAACATACTCACAAGCTTTGCGGGATTTCTCGGGTGGCTAAGAAGCAAATTCTTCTCCGCATAAGCACACGTGGCAATATAAGTGGGATCTGGAGATGGTCTCAACTCAGCTTCAGCTTTTAGTCTTTCTTTGGAGACAAAGCTCCTTGAGTTAAATTTCAAAGTTCCTGAAAATTGGCAAGAAATGATTTCCTGATCCAGGCCTACATGATGGATGATGGTGCTGTATTAAAAATCAAACAGTGGATTTTTATACACTCGAGTAGAGACTGGCGACTGACTACTTGGTGAACCCGGTGTTCCAGTCGTGTGTCAGGACTCGGTGTTAGCCCCTCTTCTGCATACGCTATCATTAAGCAGATGTTTACCGGGGGGGAGCCCCTCGCGCCATGATTCTCCAACTCCATATCCACATGTGGCGTGTGAGAGAATCAAACGCGCAAGTCGCAAACAAGCCAAGTGACCTATGGGAACCATGTGTGAGCTTACCCCGAGGCCCGCTGTGTGTGCGCCGGGTCACAGGAGGCTGAGGCTTTAATAAAGGAGCAGGTCTGGTACAGGGATGCCAGTCTGGGAGCCTGGGGACATGCAACCTGATGGGCTCCAGATGAGAGCCACCACGCTGGCTGGACCTTTTGCTACAAAGCTTGCACATGTTCCAGACATGTTTTTGTCACAGTCTGCTTGGATTGGATTTAAAAGGGCTCTTCGTCGATCACAGTAGAAGGTGGAAAGCCAGACACACACACACATGAGCGCAACCAGAGTCATTGTTTACTCATGACTTTTTTTTTTTTTCCCTAGGGACCAGGTGGGTGCTGCACAACGATATCGTCATCAAGTCGAAAGACATATCTGACATTTTCATTAACAAATTAAAAAATAAAAAACTACAACCAGTTGTACCTCGACCTTCTTATCACATTTGAATATTTCATGTGATCCCAGTGTTATGTTGTCGGGGTGTCTGGTAATCGGCAAGGTTATGTTTTTTTTTTTCTTCAATGGATGCTTGTTACATTATCGGGACAGGCTTACGCCCTGCTGAGTGTCAACTTCTACAGGACAAAGCAATTTACTTACTGGTCACATACTGGATGGAGTCATCAAGACTTGGCTTTCCTCTAGAGCAACTCGGCCTATTGATGACATAGATATTAGTGAAAATGTCTGACCTCTTTGAATGAGAATCCACTTACTTCACTCAATGTCTTGCGCACATTGTTCTTCTTCTGCACACGCACAGCAGTCCCAATCATTCAGATGTAGACATTGGTATTCATTTGAATCACGTTATGGACTTCAATTCACCTCGAGTCGTATTATAGTCGACGACGGAGAAATCTTCTGTCGTTCAGTCCGTATTGCGCAATCGCGGTCAGATGAAGTGACATAACACAACAAGGGCCGGTGTGTTAGGTAATGCGCATTTTGCTTCATCACGGTAACCAATACATGCACAATCTCTGTTTGGAGACGTCAAAGGTCCGCCTTGACCCAGTATTGTGTTACTTCTTCCATTACTGCTGACCAACTCTCAGTGCCTGGCTTGAATGACAGCAGCGCCACTGCCGTGTCATTCCGTGGCGCAGAGGAACCGTGGGCCAGAAGAAACGGATCCCTGAACCCGAGCCGGGCGCTGCTCGGGTTGTCGTAACACATCCTGCAGTATCTTAGGCGGCCGACAATGAGGATGTCACAAAGCACAGTGTCTTTACTGGTCACATTTATTGCCGTGGAAGCACATGCCTGACATTGCTATGTACAAGATCATACAAAAGACAGTAGGCATCCTTTGAGGGACCTGAGAGGGATGACCTGCAACGCCTCTTTGCTCACTTTCACACCAAAGAAGCACCACAGTTCAACTTAACAGAAGTACAATTGAAACTTTTTCCCCTACACACAGTGCCAACGCAATCATGAAAAGCGCAATGAGTACTAAACAAGCGTGTTATGTATTAACAATGTAAAAGAGGTCAAATGTCATTATGTACATTCTGCTCCTAGACGTTGAAATTGCGTAGTCCGCCCGCCCGCCCGCCTGCCTGACGAGAAAGGACGCGCCCGCCCCTCTGCCCGTCTGTCTATGAGCCGCAGGTGCTACAACACTGTCTCTGCACCGACCTGAGAGAGCATCGGCCCAACAGCTTCAGTTTGTCGCAAAAGCGAGACGACATTGTGTTCTTCCTGCACACTGGGCCTGACAAAAGAGGAAGGTAGCTTACTCGTAGTCGAAACGCAAGAACGGTGTAACCAACCTGTGGTGGGCCGACATTGCTGCGTGTTGCACTTCCTGAGCGCTTCCGGTTTGGACATCTTCTCGCACAGGCCGTCTGGCATGATAGCAGAGTCCTGGGCATTTACGCAGATGACGTCACGCCGCTGCTGACCTCCTCCGCAGCTCACCGAGCACTGCAAATTCAGAAGATCCGATTTTCCAAGCGGCATGGTCCAAAGTCCTCATCCTCAGTTAGCCGGCACGCTAACAGCCTACCGGGGGCTAATGTCGGCTAGCGGACGAGCGGCGTATGTACGTGGTTACTATCACAAACCTGCTCCCACTCTTCTGCCCTCCACTCGGCGCAAGTGCCGCACGACTCGGTGCTGTTTGGCCTGGGTGTCGGACCGCAACCTTGAGGAACCGGACAGTACACCAAACGCTCTCGCATTCCCTTGCCGCAGCTCCCGGAGCACTGACGTGGGCAGACGTGACGTTTTGAAAATGAACAAGCTGGATCAAGCAGAAAACACACAAGACACATACGGGTCCCCACGGTGACACGTTCCAGTCCACGCAGGTCTTGAGGGGGCAAGTCAAAGTACTGACAGGTTTGCCGGACAGCGCCTGACAGTGGAACGGCCTGAGAGGACGGTGATTCTGGGAATCCACACACTGGACATCCCGGTAGCGCTTTCCTACCACCGCGCATTTCTCCGGACACTGCGGACAAGAGCAAAGTTCCGACACGGCGACCGAAATGAATTGGATTGAAGAGGATACCTTGCTCCAGCTACCGCTTTGCCAGATGGCACACGGCTGGAGACGGCAAGTGCGAGCGGGCTCGGGTTTCTTGGTGCCGGCGCAGTCCTCGTCCTTCTGGGAACTGCACGTCACCTTTCGCCATATTGCGCCAATTCCACATGTGGTTGAGCACTGGGATGGGAAAACAAGTCTATTTTGAAGGAAGCGTCAATTAAAACGGAGTTCCACTGATCATTATTTTCGGGAGAGTGGTCTTTGACAAATCAACACAAGCCTAATGCAAAAAACAAAACAAAAAGTTTCACGACTCCAGTGAAATATATGTAAAGAATTATTTCTAAAAGCCTCTAAGTAGCGTTTATGGTCATGCATGAGAACATAAGAGGTGTTGTTAAAGGGTTAGAACACTGTGACATTTTCAAAAACGTTGGCACAGCACTTAAATGGGACGATATACGACGGTCGTAAATTTTGCACCCACCTCGCTCCAGTTTCCTGCGAGCCAAAACACACCCAGCTCTCTTGGACCCTGAGTGCGCTGGGGAGGTGGCTGATCCTGGTTCCTGGAGCGGTTACCTCTGGACCGGGTTGAGTTTGTTTTGGCAGTGGCGTTCTTCTCGGGGGTGACAGCAGGCTTCTTTGTTTTAATCATCTTTATCGTGGTGCTGAGCGGCGCGTGCGTTGTGCGGAGGCTGCTTTTGGGCGGAACCCAACGTGACTTTAACGTGGCTGTAGTTAGACCAAGGGCAAATGGGGTGCCGTGGCGACTGATCTCGGCAGTAGCGTGTGGGCTGAAGGAGGAGGATGTGGCGGCTTCTGTGGTTGGCTGCGGGCCAGGACTACTTGTTTGTAAAGCGGCTGCAATTACGACACGCGGCATCGCCGTGGTTGATTGAAGAGGATTTGGGAACCAAGTGGTACTGACGTCCAGGTCAACGATCCCCTCCTCGTCCTCCTGCTCCACCGATGTCCTCTCTTGTACGATGTAGTCATAACCCGGAACGCTCATCACCGCATCGGGTGTGCTTCCGTCCTCGCTGTCCAAGCTCTCCTCTGGTTCTATCTTTGCTACTCTTGGACTTTCCCCTCTTTTGTTAGTCTTCTCCACAACGTAATGATCAAGGAAGGGGATTTTAGAGGTGAGTGATGCGGTCGTAGTCGTAGGTGTGGCGGAGGTGCTCGTGGGAGCGCCGGTGGTGGTGGAGGAGGAAGGCTTGGAGGGGGTGCTCTTTGGTGGGTAAATGCGGCGGTATTTTGGAGGAGATCCGGGTTGTCGCCGAAGACTCGAACTGGGGCAGCTCTGTAGAGCGCACAGCGATCTGGTGCGAGGCTTGGTCGCGAGGTCGCAGGTGTTTTGGGGCGCTAACGCACATGTCACATTGCGGGATCGGACGCCTCCTCCGCATGTCACCGGACACTGGAGAGACGACGGAGGAGCCGTTACCATATTGTCCAATGACGCGGGAAGGGGAGAGAAGTCCGACTTACTTCTTCCCAGAGTCCAACGAGCCAGTCTTGTCCGCAGGGTATGTCTCGATTGCACGGCACGACGGGTTTAGGTTTAAGCAGCTGCTTGCACTCCACGGGATGGAGCACCCTCTCCTCACCGGAAACGGTGCGGACGCAGAGCACGGTACGCTTCCGCGAACCTTCCGATCCGCAGGCGGCCGAGCACTGCTGCCAGCCTCCCACCCACCACCTGAGGACCAAGGCAGAAACTCAGCGGTGACGGCTGTCGAGTCAGGCACGCCGCCAATCAGGAGGATTCGACGCTACCGACCTGGCGGGGCAATCCATGTTCTTACACTTGCGGTGTCTGTCTTGCGGACGGACCTCTGGGTCGCACAGAGACTCGTCTACGACGCCGACGTCCGTCTCGAAGCAGCGGATGGGCTGCTGCTGTTCACCTGAGACAGACAAGGAGGATGTCAAACTCAAGGCGCCCGGGGCCCAGATACGGCCCGCCGCATCTTTCCGTGCGGCCCGCGAGAACAAATCAAATTCATGTCAGCACTAAAATTGCAAATTGTCTTCGAGCTATTGCAAGCATTTCTTTTCACCATTCATCTTTTCAAATGATTTGAAATGATGACGATGATGTCTTAGATATGAAAAGACAGGCCTGACCTTGTCCACAGGTGGTGCTGCAGTCTGTCCATGCACCATGTCTCCACCTGTAAATGGGTTCGATGACCTCATTTCCTGTCTCTTTGCTCTTCCTAATAGTGTACTCGTACTGGAGGCCAGGGTTCTTCTCCTGAAACAACAACTGGACAACGGCACGTCAATTCTTCTACCTATCCATCCATCCAGACGTTGGTCTTTCAAGTCAGGACAGGGGGGCCTACCTGCAGCACGACTGGCTCTTTGGTGGGTCCAGGCGCGGTGAGGTTCTCCATGTTCCCCCTACGTTGGTAGTAGAAGGTGGTCCCACCAGCCTGGTACTCCCCGTTCCACTGGATGATGTAGTTGCCGTTGAGAAAGTAGTCCTCCGAGCCTTGTCTCCTCAGCGCCAGGAAATTACCTGCCTCCTCAGTTTCCTTCACCAGGATGTCCCGGGCCCCCTCAGGTATCACCCCCACGTCCACGTACCCTGCCATAGATGGGGGGGGGGGGGGTAATGGATGGGCCACCGTGGCTGCTTCTCTCTGATCTTTAATAGAGGGTGGGCTGCTTGTGTGTGTTCGGCGTGGGGGGCACTGCCGCCCTGTCTCTGCTTTTTATTGTCTGTGAATGGCGGAGGAGCAAGTAACTGCGAGTGGCTCTGTGGAGTTTAATGATGTTTGTGGGAAGGTGTGTGTGTGTGTGTGTGTCTTTCTTGCGCTTATGTCTACGCCTTTTGAAGTGTTACACATCTGGCTGGTTATCTGAGAAAGATGCTGTGCCCAACAGCAGAGGGAGAGAACGTTGGCAGGAGGGACATTGTTTAACCTTCAAGGGCCTTCTTTTTTTTTTTTTTTTTATCTTTAGAGCAACTTTCGCTCAGTCGGGACGATGAGTTACACTTGAGTTTGACCCTTGACCTCCAGGGGTGAATTGCTGTGAATAAATGGAGTCTGAAAATCTCACCGAAGCCCTCTCCCTCCTCAAACGACTTGTAGACCGTCTTGCAGCTTGTGCCGTCACCCAAACACACTCCGCAACGATCCTCGACCGCGTTTGAGTCGATGCCGTAGTCGCAGCCCACCTCCTTTGGGATAAAAGGCGTGGATAAACGTCAGCTGAGGCCGATTACACAAGAGAAACTTGAATCTATGGAAGCTTTTGGTAACTTGCTATTCAGCCTCCCCAGCCTCTCTTACCCAGGCACACTACCTTGCACACTCCGTTGACGCAGATGTTTCTGGAGTTGTTGTTCATGAAGCACGGCGTTCCGTCCGTCACCGTGTCGAGCATCTTCTCCGAAAAATACTCGCTGTCGGGCCGGCAGTGGAGCTCGCAAGGGTTTACTGTAAAAGCCGGCGGGGGAGAATATTTTACAACAAGTATGTTTCATGAAAACAAGCAAAAGTGGGCTACACGGTGAAGTCTCGAGGTTTTATTTTCACAGAAGATATTTTATGATGACAATCTTTTGAGGGCGCTAAAATGACCTAAACAGGTCTGATACAGCTGTGGTGATTACATTGTGAATGCTGCCCCCTACTGGAAGACACACAAATGGCCACAACTTGCCAAAACTTGCATGCGTGGGGTCCGCGTGAGTACTCACAGGGGTTAGCCACAGGAATCCATTTGTAGAGCTCGTTTTGGTAGGGCACGGTGTCAAACTCGCTGCACAGCATCTCTCTGAAGGTGGGCTTATCCTTCTGGCAGGCTCTCGTGTTACACGTCCGATAGCGCTTTCTCTCACCCGTGCAGTACTTGCCGCCGAACTCTGGCCTGAGGGGACGGATCACGTGATGTCATAGAGTCGCAACCATAAACATCAACGTAAAATACGCTCTTACTTTGGGTTGTTACATTCTCTTTCGGCTGATTGGACTCCAGTGCCGCAAGTCCTGGAGCAGTGAGACCACGTCGTCCATTGCCCCCAGCCTCCGTTCACCGTCTCGGGCAGCTTGCCCACAATCACACACTCTCCAGAGATGCACCACTGAGGCCAAAGCACGTGACATTTGATGATGAGGGGACAACCACAATCCCGAAGCGGTCGTAGGCCGATACCTTTTCCGGCCCGCATCGAGTCCCGTCAATGGGCGAGTCCAGTTTGGAGCGACAGGAGCCGTTCACAGAGCACCAAAGAATCTGGCAAACATTCTGAGGAATGACAGAAATCAGCCGATTTCATGTGCTGACGTGGCTCTGGATTATATCAGGTTAGTCTACACTGGAAGCTGTGCTCAGCGCAGGTATTCACGTTTTGGATCTCATATTCATGAGTGCACTTACATCCACCTCGTGGCAGTAGGTAGCGTTGGGCCCGTACTGAAGCTGACATTGGTGGTGCGTTGTGTAGCGAACGCCAAGGCGTGCCAGAGGGGTGGTGAGGTCTCTTTTGGAAGGACGGTCGTCCAGGCAGAAACCCCATCCGCGACTGAAAGATAATGGAGGTTTTTTTTGTTGTTGTTGTTGTACGAATTTGTCGCCAAAGGACCTAAAGTGAGCTCACTCGAGGAAGCGTGTGATGTAGTCCTTGGAGCAGGACGACCAAGTGAGAGGCGAGCTGTCGTACATGAGCTGTCTGGACATGATGAAGGGGTGCCTCCCTCCCACCTCGCAGTCGTTCCCTTGGCCGTCGTGATGGATTCCAAAGCTGTGCTCGAGCGTAGCCCGCAAGAAGAACATCTGCAATTTGCTGCTACTGCACGCGGAAGATGATCTTTCGTCGTTTAAGACGCACCTATGACCCATTTCGTGGGCAATGGTGAAGGCCACGGGTAAGCCGGAATCCTCGTTGATGTTGCAGCTGCGGTGGGGCTGGCACATCCCAGAGAGGTGAGACAAGCCCAAGGTCTCGCAGGGTTGGTTCATTCCAGCGCAGATGTCCTTCCTGGGATGTCCAAACACAGGGCGGGCCGAGGAACATTTGGAACACCCGCTTCCTTTTCAAACCGTGTCTTGTGTTTCGCTTGCCTGGTGACCAACACGGCGACGTCGTGATGGGCTGGATGCGTGTCGCTCTGTGGATTTAAGTTCTTCTGCCAGGCGCAGAAGCTGGACAGAGTGGTGTCTGCATGGTGGGCGATCTTTAGACCTTTCTGTGTGGACAAACATGACATCAAAACAAGACATTTGCAGGAATTCATTCTCAACATAGAATCCAAAAATATATGCGAATATATAATAGGTGTCGCTACCTCTTCTCCTTGTAGCAGAATCAGACGAACCAAGAGGACATGGATGGCGTTGCCGATACTGGCGTCGTGGAAGATACCCGCCACCTTGCCAGCATATTCAAAAGGAAATATTGGTGAAAACCTTTTGTATGTGAATGTGAATAAAATGATGTCGCAAAATACTTGTCGCTCTCACCATGTTCATGATGGTGAAGATGTAGGACTCCACATTGTCGCTGCCGTGATAATCCATGAGCTTGGAATCGGCCACCACCATGGTCTCCACCCAGCGCTCCCGGCTGACCGAGCGCCGGGAGCGGGACTGCGTCGGGCCGTGCTCCCTCTCCCACTGCTCTCTCTCCCTCTCCACACGCACAGAGTCACCATCTGAGGCGGAAAAGGGAAAACCAATACAGTACCATACAAAAAGTAGTTTTTTTTCTACATACATTTTTCAATGAGCTAAAATTGCAAATCCTGATATTGCCATTGTCATTGTGCATGAACCAGGAAGTAGTCCGCGTCGATAAATACCTGCTACTCCACACGGGCTGGGTGTCTGTCTACCCTCGGCGCTGCGTTTTTCCTTGTGCGTTACCGTGGCAACCCTGGGGAAGACGATGTGCGGCTCTGGGGAACCTGCAGGATCCCATGGAGATTTAGGGAGCGGCTCAATGAAGAAGTGGCCCTCGGGTAGGGAGAAGAAGCCTCTCTGTTGGGGGGGGGGGGGGAGAAATGAGCCCAAGGGATTACGAGCTTGGTTGTTTTACAACATGAAGTTTGAAACGCCAGCAGAAAAAGGTCATTTCTCATGCAGTCAGGTTCATCATTATTCATCAGGTGAGCTATGAGACATCCTCCGTTTCTTCTTTCTTTCCCCGCAGGCACATTCTGTCTGCAAAAAAGAAACGTCTTGCCAAGTATGCCATGCAAGTTCTTACTGGTGTGCAAGTGCTTTTTTTTTTGTTTTCTTTTCAAACGCGCGCACATAAGTTCATAGACGCGCCCTCTAGCACAAACTATTTCAGAAAGTTTGGGATTTTTTTCTTTTTTTTCTTTAAAGGGGGGGGGGGGGGCTTCACACCTTGTCTTTTTCACATCTGGCCCAGGTTACAGGCGCTCTTCATAAACTTGATAGTGTGTGTGGACGTTGCGTTTAGGTGTTGGGTCCAAACAAGCCCGGACCGCTTTAAAGTCAGGCATTGAAGGAAATTATGCTGACTGAGAGAATATAATAGGATGAAATAGCAATAATGCTGCTTTTATAAAGGCACGTCAACCTCGCTTTCGATTGACAGCAGAGATTAAAACATGTGCAAATACATTGCTGCTGTACTTTGGTAGATATTTTAGGATCTGTCATTTGATTGCATGAGAGTACTAAGAACAAATATTTACTTTGATACAATTGAGAGTTGATTTGTACCCTTTTACAGTACTTTAGTTTCTCCAGCGTGCCAAAAGCAGCTGTGAGAAATCAGGCCATGTGCTGTGTCCTGCTGCGCTCCAGTTATGCACCATTCCAGTTTTTAGGTCATTCTGGACACTTTTATGTGAGGAGGGGAGGGGAAAAAAAATCCCCTAACATGTTCATGTGCACCGGATATCATTTTTCCTTTTTTGGGGCAGTTCAAGAAGTTCGTTTGGGGCGGCGGAGTCCCTTTGGACTTTGTTAATCCACCTGTTGATCTGAATTTTGTCAAATAGGCCACGAGTAAAAAATGCACGAGTCAGCATTTTTTTTTTTTTTCTAGTGGGTGGGAGATACTTTCTGAATACTCTCAACTACTAAATCATTGCAATTGTCATACAGAGCAGAGCAATGCTGCTAAATTGGACGTTTGTGCAGGTGTACTTTTTCAGACAAGAAACAACAAGCAGACTCCAAATTTATCTCGGTTGCTTCAAGACACGATTAATCGACAATGTCACACAATCGAGAGAAATCTTGACAATCGATTATTATCCCTACCCATAGATCACCAACTGTGGTAGTAGGGATGAGTAGGCTCCTCAAGTGGTTTGCAAAAGAATAACTGGATTAAATTAAATTAAATGATTTCATTTACATTAAAACAACATGAAATGGAATAATAAACGTTAGAACAAGGTTAAGCATTTTTTGAATTCAGTATGTTACATTTTTTATTTTTCAACTAGCTTTGCTGTACAAAGTTGCCTTTTATTTGGCATCCCCACCCAAAGTGAGAAGAAATGAAATAGGGAGGAAAATCTTTGGAGAACGGCCTTTGGCTATCAGTGTTGATGGACTCATCCACAAAGCATGTAAGCTGATCAGTCCCCAGTGAAGTGACAGCTATTTCCCAGAGGCACAACTTGCAGCTGATTTCACTTCTCTCTCACGGTCTCCTTTTTGTCAGCACATTCTCATGCTAGCAGATAAAGCTCACAAGGCAAAAACACATACAAACAATCAATACGCTGGGAGAAAAGTAGTTGCCCTGCGCAGTGTTTGGCTGCAAACATACCTCCGTGTCACCTCCTATATATGTGCGGTGTTTAACTTGCAAAGAGCAAAGCAGGTGCAGATGGGCCGGGCCGGGAAGGAATGCCACGGGGAGGCCCATCCAAACACGTGTTGCTCTGCGTGATTCAGAAGATCTGCAAAGCCAATGTACTACGTCCGGGCTTGCGTGCTCTTTTATTGACACTACCTGAGCTCCGCAAATGATCCTGTGCAACAACATAGTACAAATAGTTTTGCTCCTGTACTTAGAGACCCGGCGAAGTGAATTGAAAGATTTGTTTCTAAATCTGCTGTACATGTTTGAAGGTGATTGCTGAAAGGTACATTTTACTTTTGTACTTCTCAGTTCAGTCGTTGAATCGGTACTAGTACTTCTACTTGATGGCAGCGTGCGAGTACGTTTACACACGCCAGTAAGTACGCTAACTCAAACGGGCGCCGCCTAACTATTTGCATGAATATTTGGTCGGTTTTCTACTTTTGGGCCTAGAAAAGTACGAGATCGGGCCGTTAATCCCTGGAACCTGGAGGAAGTGTGTTTTGTGTATGAGGTAGCAGTACCGCGGGAGGTTACCATAACACGGTAAATACAACGACCATGTGGAACCGCTTTACGGCGCTTTCCTACTTCTGTGAGTTTCAAGTCTTGGCTGTTGGTGACCTTCTAGAATTTATTCGTGGGGAAACAGGTAGAGGGGAAGGGGTTGCTCGTTATACAATGAGCGCCTTTCGACTTTCTCCCAAGAGGATCGCTATTGCTAATAAGGTGGAGGGGATCATTACAGGAGAATTCCTTTCTGTCGGGTCAAAAACTATCTTCATTTATCTACGTGTCAGAAGAGAGAGGAAAGAATTGGTGTAATAGGTCTAAACTCGTTTGTACTTGTTTAGCGGTGCGCCTCAGGGAATGGCTAAGCTTCTATGGAAAACGTGAAAAAAAAAAACCCATGAAAGGCAAATCTCCACAACTTTCACCCAGCCGTTGTGACCAATTCACATAATGGAGAGGAGCACAATTTGCTCAAACAAATGTGACTTTGTCTTCTGCTCATAGGAAACAGAGAGTATCTGTGTTTATGAGACTGCTACACATCATTTTATCAGCTTTATCAAAAAGCTGTCGAGCATTGCGGATTTATTGCCTGTAGGTTTTTTTATTTTTCCCAAACCCTTGTGCCAAAGGAAAATGACACACATACTGACAATCAGGCTGAATTTGAGCATTTTAAGTCATTTAAACTTTAAACATTTAAATTACAAGGAGCTTCACATTGTTGAACTAAAGTCAAAGTAAAGAAAAAAAAATATATATATATATATTTTTTTATTTTATTTCTTTTTTACTTTGATAATAATTTTATATATATTTATATATATATATATAAAATATATACCGTTTTTTCCCGTGTATAGTGCGCAAAATTTAACTAATTTATTGTCCTAAAATCTGGGGTGCGGATTATACATGGGTACAAAAAAATTCTTAGGGTGCGTACTATACATGGGGGCGCACTATACACGGAAAAAAATGGTATAATGTATATATATATATATATATATATATATATATATATATACACATACACCTCCGACTTTCGTTCTTGATTAATGAAAACATTCTTGGCAAATGCTTTTTTTTAGTCAAAAACTATGAAAATTAAACTAATATTGCAGATCTGGCTCTTTTTATTTTCGGCAGTCTGGATCTGTGCTGCCCCCGCAGGTGAGTCTTGCTACTACGACGGACGTTCAGATTGAAGAAGAAAGACGATTCTGTGTGTGGTATGCTTTGTATGAGGCACCTGACATTTTGAAAGTCAGTGAAGATGTTAAATACCTCGACACGGGTTCCACGCTTAAGTGAAAGCCTTGCAACTTTTTGAGGCTGCAGCTGGAAAGGTGTCCAGCCCACATCTGCCCATAAAGTGGACTTTTAACAATTGCAACCCTTCTAGCACAGCAAAAATTCTGGATATTATTTCAGAACGAATTCCCTGGAGTTTGGAATTAAGAAAAAAAGTACAACAACATTGGAATTTCATCAGATGTGAAACAGGCTGTCATCGACTTGGCTCGGTAGTCACATGTAACAATGCAGAGTGTCTGCTGAGGGGCCGCTCGCTCTGCAAACAGTGTCGGGAAGTGGCTCTTTGAAGGGGAAAACTAACACCCACCATACTGTTTGGGGACGAAGGAATTAAGGCCTAATCCAAAACATGATGCAATTCACTCTCAACTAACAGTTAGCCAATCACACAGCAGTTACCCCATCGACTTGCACGGAGGTTCCTTACCAGTCCATTACACGTGCTGACGGCCGCCGTCCCCTTCACACCCGAGACCTCGACGGTGCCGAGAAGATGGCAGGACGACCCGGCGGGAGTCCGTCGACTTTCCGTCCTGTCGGCGCTGCCGTTACGCGTCTCCAAGACGTAGTCGCTCGAAAGGAGCTGATGGTTTTGCGTCAAATTGAGCATCAAAGCTCGTCCAGTGTAGTTGAGCATGTAGTAAACGGGCCCCGCCGTCGTCGCCGCGCTGAGGTCTCGCCTGACTCGGCCATTCTTGAAGTGGTGGGACAGGAAGTGGGAGAGGAACTCTCCGTCAGCGTTGGTTCTCACAGGATGGATGACGGACCCTGCCTGAGGCACAGCACCTGTACAATTGAAATAAGTGGTGGGAGAACAACAACAATAAAAGGGTGTATCTAATCTACTTGCTGCTGCATTGAACAGTTTGGGGTCATGGGGTTAAAAAAAAAAAAAAAAAAAAACATCATTTGAATTACACGTGTAATAAATTCATCAGAATGGTTTAAAATCATTGCTCTGTGCTACCGGTCTTATAATAAGTAGCTTGAAGAGAAAATATCTGGATTTGCCCTGCCCCTCAGGCAGTCGGTGCTCGCTGAGCGCCAGCTTACTTTGAAGTCAATTGAGTTGAGGTGTGAATGAGCAGCACACTGACCTTGTCCTGCAAAGAGAGAGAAGTTCAAGTCTTGGTGGCCGCCTGCCAGGAAGAAAACAAAGTGCTGCAGCAGAAGCAGAAGCCGAAGCAGAAGCGTGCACTCCTGCAACCATGGCATTATTTCATGGAAACAAACTCCAAGCTGTGGTAAAAGCAGCCCACGCGGGTGTCGGGACCGACTTTGCTGACTATCTCATGACATGGAGGGAAGCGTCCTGCCTCGGCCGGGAAAACCAGCGAGGCTGCCTGCGCGGAGAAGGTGAAAGCTGAGGCGCTCGGGAGGAAGGGCAAGAGGGAGGGAGGGGCAAAGGAGTTTTCTTCTGCTTTCCTTCTCGGAGGAGCACCAGGCTCCGTTGGTTCATGGGCTCCAACCTTGCCTCAACGTGACGATGGACGCTCCTCAGCCTCACAGCTATGTGTCATGTCTCCTATTTTTTATTAAGTGTAGCCTGTACCCATAAATGGGCTACTACAGTTTCCCTCGATCTTATTTCGGACAGTCTGAAAGCATAAACTGCATTTTTTTCCTCCTGTGGGAAACGTCAAACAAAAGATAAATTTAGCGCAAATGCATTGAAGTTGATACGCGGGTTGCTCGTTCCACTAATACGGTTCTTCAATTTTTGCTTTGATCAAACGCTTTCTATATACAATTTTATATTAGAACAGAATAGCTGCAATGTTTTATTTAGTGTATCTGAGCGAAAGTGCTTCAACGGGATTGTTGGTCATTTTTTTTAACAAAGCGGCTTAGGGTGCAAGTAAAGTGTTGGGACGGCATCGCCAATCGTAAATTACAAATATGGTCGCAAGCTACTTGTGTGTGTGTGTGTGTGTGTGTGTGTGTGTGTGTGTGTGTGTGTGTGTGTGTGTGTGTGTGTGTGTGTGTGTGTGTGTGTGTGTGTGTGTGTGTGTGTGTGTGTGTGTGTGTGTGTGTGTGTCACACACTCATGAATCTACTAACATAATCATGAATCACTTTGGAGCTGTCATCGGTTGATGCTTGATTGTGGATTTGTGAGTTTGTTTCTTCACTGTATTTCTTGTCATTTGATTTACATTTCTTTCATTTTAATTTCTTTGAATAAAGTTGTTGTTTATCTTCATTGGTGTTCAGTGCGATCAGATTATCGGCTCTTACGATGAGTTTTATTCACATCGGCTGAGATTGCTGATGACGCCTTTGAACGCAACTCGCTGAACTTTGGTACACAAACTGTTGAAATGGGCGTGTCCAATGCGCTTAGCGTGCAGTCAAGAAAGCCGAGCCGAGTTACTATTCCTTCCCGAAATAATGTCGCTTTTTACCGCAGGGGACAAGCCGAGGTAGGAGACATCGCAAACTTGGTTGGCAATGTGTTTGTGAACAATTTTTGCGTGATTTGTTTGCACCGCTTGTTTTGGAACTTAGCTGTCTCGAGTGCATAATTGTACAAGTTGTGGTTTGTTGCGGTTTCAAAGAGCATTATTTTTGTTGAAACAAAAAAGCGCACATTTTACATGGGGAAAAAACACCAGCAAGCAAAACTTTAACAAAACGGTAACAATCTGTAATCCCCCCCCCCCCACCCCCCCAAAAAGGAACATCTTCGGCGAACGTGTACTTACTTCCATCATAAAAAAGTGACCAATGTATTTGGCCGAAGTACAGATATGTACAAATGTACAAATATTTTGAAAAAAAAAAAATCACATGCTGCAGGGATAGCAACACATTTTTGGGGGGTACCTTTTGCCATCTAGTGGAAGAGCATATAATTGTTCTGCTTGTCACTATACATTGGTGGCATTGACAGACCAGATTTATCCCACATAATAATTTTCAAATCAATGAAGCAAAATTGGTTGATTTAAAATAATAATAATAATTAATCAGAACAGTGGCTAGGAATCACTGACATCAAGTCTGGCTACTTCTGACAGGCTGTAAAGAGCAAAGGTGGAGATGGATGACTTCTGGACTGTGGTGGTTTGGGCTGGGAGAATCTGGCTGTGCCTGATTGTCAGCCTCATCATGATCCCTGCCATGTTTGGCTTCTCACTGGGCATCTCCGAGACCTACATGAACATCCTGGTGAAAACATTGGAGGTAGGTTGGACCTACTTCAGATCTAGCCTCCTCTGTGGAGTTTGTGTGTGCTTTCTGAAGAAGCTGCAACTTACTTTAGATTTTCAATTGCATAATTGCGAAAGTCAGTCTCGTGTCCCTGCAATTGGTTGACGACCCCTTTCTTCGCCCAACGTCTCCTGGTCTTGCTAATAATTATAATCGCAACCCTGATGAGGACAAGCAAATAAATCACTTGTTAAAAAAGGAATGGATGGCGTAAACCTTCATACTAAAAACGTTTTTCTTCTATTAGTGGGCCACGCTAAAGATACAGAAGGCAACCAGTGAAGAACACGCACTCAAAGCATCTGCATCCAGTGGTAAGTACAAGTAGATGGAAATATAAAAAGTATACACACCCCTGTTCACCTGCCAAGTTTTTGTGATATTAAACAAAATAGATGACTATAAATTATTTCAAACTTCTTCCACTTCTGGCTTATGGGAGAGGAAAACCAATCAATTGAGCTGCACTGGTTATATCGATCAAATGAATGGTGGAAATATTTTCTGAAGTTATTTATCTTGCTCTCTTGTTTTTCCCATATCACCACAAAAAGCTGGTATTTGAACAAGGGTGTGTAGACTTTTTCTATCTAAATTGATCTATTGTGAAATATGGAGGCAAAGTGACTGGCATACTGCATTGTGCCATTTCCTGCTGTAGTTCAAGCCAGGCAAAGCATGTCGTAATCAAAAAGCAAGATGAAGCAATGAATGCGGTTCTCAATGCGTGCGGTGAACACAGGTCGTCTGTCGTGTGCGTTTATGACGGGCCACGGGGTCAAGTTGCTGAGGGAGCTATCTCACGAGATGCTATTACTCAACGCTGTTATCACACGTGCGTGCCTTTGGGGTAAGGGGCGGCTGAACCCTTTTCCAATCAGGCCTCATTTCAGATCCTCCGCAATGAAGGAGGTCTCCTTAAGCTTTTCCATTTGGGTGGCAGGGTTGTTTATGGCCCTCATGACTCAAGTTCCCCAGCCCTTGCTATAAAGAATGAAACAAGCTAGGTCGACATCCAACGTTTGCAAAGTGTGTCACCGTCACATTCAACATGACATAATCCCAACTTGAGTCAGTAATCGATCAGTAATTGTATGTTATTGCGCAACTGCAATTGGATATTTGAATAAATGCTGTTATCTGTAATCCTGGATTTTGCCCTCTGTGCTATCAGTTGAAAGTAGATCAACTTTAGCGAGCCCTCACTTTTGTCGGCCTCGTGATACGTTGGGTCGAGATGACTTCAAACGCAAACCTGAGCTGTCTGCAAATGTCTTGCATGTCTTGTGTGTGTTTTAGCTCTCATCCAGAGGGAAGATGGCTCCATGGAGAAAGAGTTAGAGGAACTAAGACGAAGTCGCCCCAAACCTTCAGAAGGTGGCGATTTTACGCTTAGCGACTGTTTCTATTTTACCCGCCGAGGAATTGAGAGCATCGTCGAGGACGAGGTGCGACGCGTGACCTTGTTGGCATCACGACTTGCAGAATTCTAATCAAATGTTTGACTGATTGAAGGTGACCCAGCGCTTCACTTCAGAGGAGCTGCTCTCTTGGAATCTTCTGACCCGCACTAACAATGACTTCCAGTACATCAGTCTGAGGCTGACGCTGGTCTATGGACTTGGTATTTTTGTCCGGTACTGCATTCTCGCACCTCTCAGGTACACACACGATTCAATTTTTTTTTTAATTGTCTGTAAAGATTAACGCCCCTCTTTGATTGAGATTTGGAGAAAAAAAAATTCATCAGACAAACATTTCTAAATGGAATTCAAGTGACAGCAACATAAAAATGTTCATTAACACATAGGGTGTTAACTTGACTTTGTCATTGTTTGTCTACAAATATTTTGATATTTATTATAAAAAAACTTTTTTTTTGTTCTGTCATCAGGATAACGCTGGCCTGCATTGGCCTCAGCTGGCTGGTCATCGGAACATCTGCAGTGGGGTTGCTTCCCAACTGGAGGTAGCCACAAAGCGCACCGCCAACCGTCCAATGGCTCTTACGTTTTCAAGGCCACGCTCCGTTTTTGTCATCAGGATCAAGTTCTGGCTCAGCGAGTGGGTCCACGTCATGTGCTATAGGATCTGTGCCCGGGGCCTCTCCGCTGCCATCCGCTATCACAACAGGCGAGACAAAACGACGCGAATCGGATCACGCGGATCGGGGTACTCACGACACGCTTTCTCTCTGTTTGGCCCATCAGGGAAAATATACCCCGAAAAGGAGGCATCTGTGTGGCCAATCACACCAGCCCCATTGACATTGTGATACTCTGCAACGATGCCTGCTATGCCATGGTAGGAAGGGCAATGCCCGCCCAGCCAGCCGCCATCCTTTTTCTCATTCTCGCATGCGTCAGGTGGGCCAGGTGCACGGCGGTCTCATGGGGGTGGTCCAGCGGGCCATGGTGCGATCCTGTCCTCACGTGTGGTTTGAGCGAGCTGAAATGAAAGATCGCCATCTGGTGACCAAAAGGTCAGTTGTACATATTTGATTCTCATACCTCGAGGGGGAGTCCTTAGGATCATTATAGCAGTACCGTATTTTCCGGACTATCAGGCGCACCTTCAATGAATGGCCCATTTTAAAACTTTGTCCTTATATAAGGCGCACCGGACTATAAGGCGCACCATTAATGCATCATGTCAGATTTTGAATCCAAATCAAATCATTCTCCATTTTATCTTTTTTTATTTCCTCTTCAGACGCAACAAATTACTTTATAATCACAAAATAATGATCCATAGTCTTTTTGATTCATGATTCATAGTCTTCAGCAGGCCACTTATGATTGATTTCATGACACAATGCTTCGGGCCAGTTTAAATTTAGGAATTTGGTCCATATATAAGGCGCACCGGACTATAAGGCGCCCCGGACTATAAGGCGCACTGTCGGCTTTTGAGAAAATTGTAGGTTTTTAGTAGGGATGCACCGAAAATTCGGCCACCGAAAATTTTCGGCCGAAAATGACCCAAAAGTGCATTTTCGGTTTTTGGCCGAAAGACCTAAATCACCGAAACAACACGGCCGAAACTTGTGATGACGTGAGCAAACAGCGCAGCCAGCACGCGGGAAAATGGGATAAGTCTGCGGTGTGGACTGATTTCACTATCTCAGAGAAAGACCCACGGATAGCGATTTGCAAAATATGCAATGCTGAAAGGGGTGCATCTGCAAAAAGTTTCTCCATGTCGGGTTTAATTCATCACCTGAAATCCAAACATCCCGATCGCCATTCTGAATATGAGAAGAAGGCGACACAGAAAAGGAAACTGACACCGAGCACGCCCACTCCGTCTGTGGGGGACGTTTTTGAAAAGGCAAGAAAGTTCTCTGTGTTTTTATAAGAGAACATATTTAATTTTACAGTCAGTTATAAGCCTGTAAATTATTATTTAATGTACACATGAGTTGGGTCAAGTTAAACATTTTATTTTATTTTTGAATTTTCATTTATATTGTGCATTGTTGTCAGTGCTAAATAAATATTTTCATACTTTTGTAACTGGTTTATTGCAATGCCTTGATTTTAGTGAGGTTAGTACACATGTAGCCATAAATGCTGTGGTTCTAATAACTGACATTTCTTTCGGTGTTTCGGTTTTCGGTTTTCGGCCTTGGTTTCCTCATTTTTGGTTTTCGGTTTCGGCCAAGAATTTTTATTTCGGTGCATCCCTAGTTTTTAGGTGCGCCTTATAGTCCGGAAAATACGGTACTTGTGAGACTCACTGCAGAACGGAAAAATATATATATATATATATATAACAATTGCCCCAAAAAAGCTTTTTTTTTTCCTTTTCTTCTGAGCTGTATTTAAACCACTACCGGTTTCCATGACTTTTCTATGTCACCTTCAGGTTGAAAGATCACGTCAATGACAAGACAAAGCTCCCTATATTGATCTTTCCAGAAGGCAAGTTGAGATGTTTTTCTCGCTAGTGTCAATGGAGGTTGTTACGCCATCTCTGAGTGCTGACAAGTGTATGTAATGTGGCTTTGGACCACACATGCAGCATACACATGCTGGCCAGTGTCATTTTTGAATGGTTTTGCTTTTTGGTGTCCATAGGAACCTGCGTCAACAACACGTCAGTCATGATGTTTAAGAAGGGCAGTTTTGAAATTGGAGCCACAATTTACCCCGTTGCCATTAAGGTATTTAAAACTCTTGTTTGGTCCTTTTAGTTTTCAAATTGTAAAAATTCATCACCAATTTTTTTTTTTCACTAGTACTAATAAGCAACTTATTGATTTATATTCCATATGTTTTAATCACTTTTCTTTTTTTTTTTAAATCTCATTCCTTTTTGTTTCCCTCAGTATGACCCCAAGTTTGGAGATGCCTTCTGGAACAGTTCCAAGTACAGCATGGTGAGCTACCTGCTGAGAATGATGACCAGCTGGGCTCTCGTCTGCAATGTCTGGTATCTCCCGGCAATGCATCAGAAGGTCTGTGCAACATGACACGCACACACGTGACGTTAGACTGAAATGATGACTTTCAACCGCCATGCAGGAGGGGGAAGATGCCGTCCAGTTTGCCAACAGAGTCAAGTCAGCCATCGCTCACCAGGGAGGACTAGTGGACCTGCAGTGGTAAGACATGCATTTTGTTTAATTGCTGTGTTTTTATTGAGCGGCAGGAGTTTATTGAAATAAGGTATGTGTACTTGAGGGGAAGCCTTTATTTGTTTGGACCACTTGGGGACACGTGGCTAAAACAAAGCCAATTAATGCCACCTAGTGGTACATTCAAGACGAAACATAAAAACAAATCAAATGTGAGGATTGCAACGATAATAATACCAACATCCCTCGTGTGTATTTTGTTTCCTATGTTTTATTTTTTTTATAATACATGATTGATCAACTCAAAATATTCACAGGGACGGAGGCTTGAAGCGAGCCAAGGTGAAGGAGTCGTTCAAGGAGCAGCAGCAGAAGCAGTACAGCCACATGGTGGTGGGAGACGACAGCAGCAGTAACAGCGACTGAGAAGATGGTGCGGGGACCAGATGATTTGACTCGAAACTGGTTTCCTCACCACCTGGATGGACCTGCCTTGACACGCTGCGTCTCGCACAAGTGCAATAGTGAACTTTGGGGTGATGAATGGTGAATGCGCTGCTGCTATTTCTGTATTTTTCAGACTTGATTGACACGATGTTTAATATAACAGATTGGAGTTGTTGGATTCAAACAGCGGATGCCTGATGATCAATTCAAGTGCTGCTTTTTTTTTTTTTTTTACACAAATGTTGTCGAGTGAGGTTAATTTCTGTACCATGACAGAAATGTAGAAGCACTTTTGCAAATGGTTAGCACCGCAAAGGATCTTGGTTTTCCTCTCTGAAGTCTGAATGTTGGAAACATTCATAGAGAACTTAAACGTACAAGGAAATAATGCCACTCCATTTGTAACAAGCTCCATAATTTGACTTGGGCTTGTATAAAAGCAGGAACAAATTGTACGGCATGCAAATAACAGCTAATAAATGTGATCGGGGCAAATTGTGAGGTGTTTAAAGGAGAAGGCACAAGTGTGATTTTTTGGTCAACTGTGCAACAGATGCTTCGCTGCTTATTTTGTCCTGGATATTTTCTGTCTTGTGCTGTTCTTCACTGTCATTACCTGAAAAGCAAAAGAAGACATATGAGTTTGTTGGGTACCAGTGGGGCATGCATGTTATTGATTTGGACATTTGAGCACTTACTTAAATGATCAGCACTGTCTTCAGTGTCCTGAAACATCAACACATATCTTACATATAAATAGTATGTCTTCAAAAAAAAAAAAATCCACTTGAAGGCATCCCTCACCTCTGTTAAGTGACTTTTGTTTTTCTTCCTCTGTTCCAGATATCTGTAATGGGTTGAAAATAATGATTAAGCTGCCTGTGTTCAATGATCAACTTTGAAGTAAGATGGCGTCTGAGACGGACAAGTGAGCGCTTCTTGGAAGAAAAAAAAAACCGTTGACAAAAATAGACAACCGCACACAGGAACTGTTGTGACGCACACACACCGATGCCGGCTACTCCATTCATTCATGATTAATTTGTCCCGGAATGTGCGATGCTGGTTTGTCTAATGCACGACGTAAACTATTATTGCTGTATCGATACAAGTTGACAAGAAACATCCCACCGTTGCAGATATGAGTCGCAGTTCCTGTGGTCAAATTTAGCTGGCGTCTTCAGTCCATCCGGCGATCCCACGTCCACTCGACCCGACGCTCCAGATGCAATCGGCATTTCGACCACCTGGGAATCGGACCTGCGCTCATTTGGATGCAGCCCACTCGTCCATTTTGTCGTGCAGAATTACAAACTTCGCCTCTCTTTTTTTTCCAGTGTGACAAATAGGAGTTCATGTTTGTTGTCGTCTCCATAGCAACCGTCAGTAGCCGTAAAAGGGGGTTGGCAGTAGACTTGGGGTGACTTTAAAAATGAGGATGGGTCAAATATTTGTGTTGTCATGGTGACCAGACTCTCCAACACTTATGGAAAAACTGGCAGAAAATAAAAGATAACATGCAACAAAATGTGTTTTTACACGGCTGTATATACTGTTCCTACTCTTTACTGTATGTAATAGATTTTTTTTTAAGTCTATTTTTCTAGAATTTGCGCTCTCTGATCTTGTATGAAATTCTTTGGTGATGAAAAAAGAAATGTTTTACCCAGATGTGAACAGTTATGAACTATACGTAGTTACATTTATTCCAGCTATTTCAAATATTGTTCAATCAGTTCCAAACAGTGAGCCCAGTTCAGGATTCTTCCTTCTCATCTCCGTGTGTGATGATGTAGCAGAGGGACTTGTAGTCGATGTTCCCCGTCGGATCGATGGGAGCCAACGCAAAAGCCTGGTCCACCTTTAAAGCAAACACGACTGACAGCTCACAATGACAAAAGATATTTCGAACGTTGAAAGAATATGAGCGGACCTCCTCCGGTGTGAATTTATCCGCCTGGTTCAGCAATAATCGTCGAAATCTGGACCAGATGGAGAAAGAACCGATTGAGCTTGCGTTGAAAGTAAACACGATGAGTTCATTTTCAAGACCTACTCTTCCTTGTTGACAAAACCTGTCGCGTTGGGATCAAATAGCTTAAAGGCAGCAAGGATGGTGTCTTCGGGATCCGTCCCTGCCCATGAAACAAGATAAATTGACAATTCTGGAAACATATCTACTTGTGAAGGTCACTTCTCACCGTTGAGTTTCTCGCCAAACAGGGACAAGAAGACAGTGAAGTTGATTGGTCCTTTGCCCTCATTCAACATCTCATCCAGCTCCTCTTCCTTCGCGTTGAGCTTTCCTGAGACACACAATAATACATTTTGCAGCACGGCGGATCTTCAAGGGGCAGGCTGCGCCGGCGAGGGTGCGATCACAACTGACTTCATTCATGGCCAACCCAAACGGCTCCTTTAAATCAATGTGTGATTCGAAATGAAAAGCGGATGCAAAGCATTTCCAAGATAAGAATAAATTGTAAACAAATCATGCCGTTTCTTTTCTCGAGTGCGAAAAGATTTCGTAAAATTAAACACAGTAGTCCCACATGTATTTTCCTATTTATTCGATGAAATGAAGACAATGTATTTCAAAAACTAATACCATCAAATCAAATGTACAATAAAACTTACCAAATAAACACGAGCAGCTATTGTTATTGATTTCTTTATAGAATAAAATGAACAGCCTACCCAGTTGTGCATAGGTCTCCTTCAGGTCTTGTTTCTTAATCACGCCATCTCTGTCCTGGTCAATGCAACCAAAAGCCTACACGAAACAAAAACGGAGTCTTTGAGACATGTTATCGTCGTTGCTGTATAGAGGATCTTACCTCCTTGAACTCTTGTATCTGGGACTGCTCAAACATGGAGAAGACATTGGAGCAAGACTTCTGTGCTCCTCTCTGTCTCTTATTGGATGCTTTCTTGCTTGCCTACATCAAATATTCAAGTCACAAACTCAATCTTGTCTTTTTCTAAACATGTAACTTACCATGGCTGCTCCCGTGATGCCGTACGGATTCTCCGGTGGTTTTATATGGAGCCCATGTTATCTGCTAACGCTTATAATAACCAGTGGTGGGAGTGCAGACCCATACATGGATACAACCGCTGTGAGCTGATAAGAAGAGATGCAGGATTCCACTGGGCTGGAAAGGAGAGATACGCCAAGCGGGCAGGCCAAAGAGAGTGACCCCTGACGCTTGACAGTCCTCTGTGACTTTTTACCCGGTCTGATTGTGACAAATTTGTCAATAAAATCCACATGCTTACAAATGTATAACAAAACTCCAGCTTATGTTATTCACACTTTATTGACTGCTGTGAAGTTGTACAATCAACATGATGGACTGGTTGCCAGCCAATCGCAGGGCGGATTTCACCAAACAATCGTTCACACTCCCATTCTAGTCTTTCATCAAGTTAATGTGAATGTGAATGGAACACGGGAGGAAAAGCCAGAGTACCGAGAGAACGTACCGTTTTTTTCCATATATAATGCGCCCCCATGTATAATACGCACCCTAAAAATGGCATGTTGATGCTGGAAAAAAGCCTGTACCCATGTATAATACGCACTTAAGTTTTGACTCCTACTTAAGTCCGTAAACGTAAAATTATTTCAGAAAAAAGATCATCTTTGGGAACAACCGGATGTTATTCTGCCGGTCAGTATCACTGCGCATGCGCTAGCAAACTCAATAGCGAAGAAATGTTTCCGATTTGTGTAGGGTACATTGTGACAGCAAACGAGCAGGTGATCTAGCAAGCGTCTGATACGAGAGCGTTGTGTTCGTATGGAGCGTGTTTGAAGTGAACAGCAGAGAAGAAAGCGCATCTGTAATGCCGGTCTCTGTATGATATCCGGATTAAAAAAAAAAAAAAAGATTTGTACCCATCTATAATGCGCACCCCAGATTTTAGGACAATAAATTAGTTACATTTTGCACATTATACATGGAAAAAAACGGTAAATGCATGTTGGTCACTTTTCTTTCTACAAGCAGACTTTTTGGCTAATGTTAGCATTTAATGAGCACATGGTGGATTATGATTCAATTGGCAAGCTAACTGTGTCTTGTTGAACTAATCAACTGAGCTATATCGATTTACATTTCACTATGACAGAAATCCATTAAACCTCCTTGTTGCTGTCTTCCAGTGCTCTCCACAGACAAACGGAAGATGAGAAGATGTCATCGTGAATCAGCCGTCAAATGCTCACGTCAGGTCCTCCTTTCACTGCGTTAGCATGCAGGCGGCCATCTTGCAGGCCACCGCTGAGATGAGAGCCGCCCCCCGACCGCTTCCCTCCTCTGACTGGATGAAGGTGATCTCGCAGCAGGGTGTCAGCTCTTTGACTATTTTGTGGAACCTGTCACGAAAACTACAACAGAAACAACAAATTGGCCTCATTAAAAATATATGTTTGATGGTGGTAGCTGCAAGACTGATTTGTGACGAATAGGCCTACATTGTGTCTTGCCTAAAAGACGCATTTGTGTTGAAAAATTCTTTATTTGCGCTGAAAAAAACATGTTTTTAATTATGTTTACGCAATGAATTAAAAGAAAGTTTTATTTATTTATTTATTTATTTATTATTTATTTATTTATTTATTTATTTATTTATTTATTTATTTATTTATTTATTTATTTATTTATTTATTTATTTATTTATTTATCTATCTATTTATTTATCTATTTATCTACCGTAATTTTCGGATTATAAATCGCGGTTTTTTTTCATAGTTTGGGTGGGGGGGCGACTTATACTCAGGGGCGACTTATATACATATATATGTTTTTTTTTTCACTTTTTTGGGCATTTTATGGCTGGTGCGACTTATACTCCGGTGCGATTTATAGTCCGAAAATTACGGTATTTTATCTATTCATCTATTTATCTATTTATCTATTTATTCATTTATTAGTTTATTTATTCATTTATTTGTCTATTTACTCATGTATATTATTTACATCCTCTTGTGGATGTGTGCGGATTTTTTGCCACCTCCATCCATTTCTCACCAAGGGTGCAGCTTGTAAACGGAGCCGTCCACGCCCACGGTGATGTTGAGGTCCTCCAGGCCGCGTCGCTCCCTCATCAGGTTGATGACGCTGGCGAGGCCGGCGCCGCACACGTGGGCCGAGCGAGTTGAAACGCTTTCGCAGACCAGACCCACAATGTCGCAGTCCAATTCGGACGGCCGCACGCCCATAGATGACAGAATATTGTAGATGTGTTTCCTGTCACCCGAGTCACTGTCCCGAAAAAAATTGTAATATGAGGAGAAAGGATCATATTTTGAGAGACAAATGCAGCTTTTTAATAGATAAACCATTCCGCCATTGTTATGAAGCTCCGGTGTGACCGTAATATTCACCTTTCCACCTGCGAGACGTGTCTGGACTCAAAGCTGCCGCGCATCTTCAACATCTCCGAGGCCTCGCCGTTGAAAAGCAGGTTTTCGTTGACCAATTTCATCATGATGAGCCTCACCAGCTCACCCATGTACTTGCCGCTAATCAGCTTCTCAAAGCTGTACGGGGGACACGGGTGACTTTACAAAAACCCCAGACAAAAAAAAAGAAAAAAGAAAGTGACCCAAGCAAACACGGCGAGCTGGAGAGGCTGAGTGACGCTGGCTTCAGCGGTTGTCTGGTGTCAAAGGTAAACAGCCATTAGACCGATAGGCACTGTGGCACATTAATCTGACACCCTCGCTCGCGGTCCGGCCGCTGACGTATGAGGCCCCGCCGCCGTCTATAAACAACCTTAGCCCGTAGTTTAGCAACCATCACCGGGAGCTCAGGTGAGCGTCGGGTGAGCACAACCGGGCGATGCCCAAAACAGGAGCACTTCTGATTACCCCCCCCCCCCCCAAAAAAACAATAACCTTTAGAACCTTTAGAAAGACCTTTAGATTCAAGTACCGTTTTTTTCCATGTCTAATGCGCCCCCATGTATAATACGCACCCTAAAAATGGCATGTTGATGCTGGAAAAAAGCCTGTATCCATGTATAATACGCACCCAAATTTTGACTCCTACTTAAGTCCGTGAAAGTAAAATTATTTCAGAAAAAAGATCATCTTTGGGAACATCCGGATGTTATTCTGCCGGTCAGTATCACTGCGCATGCGCTAGCATACTCAATAGCGAAGAAATGTTTCGGATTTGTGTAGGGTGGGTACATTGTGACAGCAAACGAGCAGGTGATCTAGCAAGCGTCTGATACGAGAGCATTGTGTTCGTATGGACCGTGTTTGAAGTGAACAGCAGAGAAGAAAGCGCATCTGTAATGGCGGCCTCCGTATGATATCCGGATTTAAAAAAAAAAAAAATTGTACCCATGTATAATGCGCACCCCAGATTTTAGGACAATAAATTAGTTACATTTTGCGCATTATACATGGAAAAAAACGGTATATCAAATTTCCTTAAAATGACATCAAATTGATGGTCATTTTCTATTTCAGTTTTAAAGCTGCTATCACCAACGATACCGATACCAGGTATCGGCACGCCCTCCTTGAAAGTCGCAATAATAACAGAACATATCATTTCCGTTATATTATACCTGTACTAAGAAGAATTATGGATCATTTGAACGTAAAGTCTCTTTCAATTCTACCTGAAATATATGCTGATTGAAAAAAATCACTTAAAATTTGGCCAATCTATGAAAAAAAAAATTGGGCCTTATGTGTTTGTGATGATGTTTGCAACTCACAGCTGGTGTCCAGGGTTTATGGAGGTCTCATCCACCACTCTGTCGTACTCCAACCTGAACTCCTCCAGCTCGCCGTTATCTCCGAAGGCCCCCCATTCCGTGTTGACGCACATGCGACCCTCCTCGCCTTCCACCAACTCCACTGTCCTCATCTCCTCCATGTAGCAAGCGTTGCAACCTGTACCTGATGAATGAAGACATATGGTCGGTCATCAAACTCCACGAGAAGACTCCAAAGTCATTTATTGTTTCATACCGACAATCATGCCCACTTCGCAGCTTCGGTCTTCGTAGTAGCACGATATCATAGTGGCTACTGTGTCATTCACCATGGCCACCACGTCCATCTCAATGTCCTGAACGGCATCGCAGTGGCAGTCAGTGTATTTCTTTCATCTGGCTCTACGTCACTTGTTATCATGTTACAACAGTGGTCATAATATTAGGAACATCAAGCAAAACAAAAGACCCTTTTTCTACTTGTGGTTATTGCTTCTGTTTGTGTAGTTTTTCGGAATATTGCGTGCTAACGTACCCCTCGCCTCTTGATAGCATCTCTGAGCAAGCCCACGATATTGTTCCCTTCAGCCCCAGAAGCCTTGAAACCTTTGGTCCAGTTGAGTAGGATTCCCTGCGCGGTGCACATACACAAGCACAGACGGCCGTCACGGCACAGCGGGTGACGCAAGGCCACGACCGCGGATGGCGCTACCTTGTCGATGTCCTCGTGGCGCACCGGAAAGGAGAAAGTAAAACCCAGAGGAAGCTTCTTGTGCTTGATGTTGTGCTGGTCCAAGAAGTTTGACATGCACTCTGCAATGTAGTCAAATAACTGCAAACAGGAGGACCACGGTGAGAAGCGCAGAAGATATAACACACGCATACATGGTCCAAGGGGCTCACCATTTCCGCAGTTCCCGTCATGGCATCCTCAGGAATGGAATACATCTGGTTCTTGGTCTCCACCTTCCAACTCCTCTCCTCGTCAGCGCCCACCTTGACCAGCATCACCCGGAAGTTGGTCCCCCCCAGGTCCAGAGCCAAGAAGTCGCCCACCTCTGTTCAAAGCCAAACTTCCGGTAAATGCTCGGACGCGTGATGTCCAAATGGGGAGCTTACCTGATCCTTCGGGCGTGGAGCAAACATAAGTGGGTAACATTTTGACACTGGCCGCCTCGTGCGTTTCCAAACGCAAGCCTCTGTCCATCTCCCGCCGCATCCTCTTCATGATTTCTTTCAGCTCATCCTTCTGCAGCCTCAGCTCAGACAGGATTTGATCAACCTGCAGCCAAAGAGCAAATCGAGAGCGTTCCCTCATGACAGGGACACAGCGGGAAACTCCATGACCGTGACGTCATGTCTATCAAGTACGCAAGTAGACGTCTTGACCATCTGCTTTGGGTTTGAGCTGACGCACGGCATCTTCAGCAGGAAATCTGTGGAGTGAGTGTCCACGCGTGTGCGCGTGTGAAAGCCAGTCAAGTGTGAGTGCCGCTGAATGAAAAGCTCAGTCATTTTTATGTTGCAAGTAAAATGGGCTGGCTAGGCCCCATTAAAAGGCCCACCCCTCCTTCCCCAAAATCTTTCTTCGTTTTCATGGTGGTGGCTGAACAATCGAGATGACAACACCAAAGACATTTTTGGCTCAAAGTGTCAAATGTGTACATGGACACACCGTGGATCTCAAAATTAAAACTCATGATTTAGTATCCTTAAAATTCTACATGCTTACTGTTGGGATAATTTGAAAATACACACAACATTTTCTAAAGTTATTTGCATTCATATTTTATGAAATATGCTGGAGATTGCTGTCAAAGAAATACAAATTATTTTGTATTAATAATACAACCGACCTCTAAAGCTAGCTATAGCAAGCAAAGGGGGAAAAGCTTCGCCATTTATCGGGGTTTACTGTGTGACCTTCCACGCAGTGGTGACCTGACTCTACTTTTTGTAAACCTTCCCCTACATTTGCCAAAACAGACAGACGGACAGACAAACAGACGGACAAACTTATTTACCTTATCCATTGTATGACGATAAGCACGTCCTGCCAATCATTGGTACGTCACTGCCCTCCAAGAAATGTTTTCTTGTTATACAATTTGAACTGTCCTACTTTGAGAAAAGTTTCACTTGCGGGGGCAAAAATGGCCTGTTGTGAACAGCAGCAAATCAAAACACAATTACATGACTAGAGAAGCATCTTCTTCAAAAAACAAGGAGTATGAATGACCATTGTATAGATCCTTACTGATGTCTAATTTGTAAAAATAAATGTGGGAGCATCATCACCTCCATTCTTTTAAACGATGTGTGATAAAACCTCGAGTTGCCTCATCTCCATCGTTCTTAAGTTTGTCCGCATTGGATCAGTCCCAAAAAAATCCAGTACTTAAAAAATGAATTTGTTTTCCATCCATTAAATCCAGAGGCACATTTTGGCACACAAAAAAAGACAATAGACCACAGAAGCTGCCGCTTCACATTTTTTCAAGCTGTAGATGCAAGCTGAGCTGAGTTCCAGGAAAAGAAGAATGATTTCCTTCCCAGCTGGCCTGTCAAACATTTGCACCCAAAAGCATCATCCAAGTGTTGTCTTGGAAACGAATTATAGGCACACTTGTGCAGTCGAAAACACTCACCGCTGAGGTAAGTGGCCGAAAGAGAATTGTTAAATGGAGCAAAGCTACCGGAGAAAACATCAATGCCATGCTTTGGGTTAAATGGGGGGGGGGGGGGGGGGGGGTGACAGACGCACAAGTTTGTGAAATGCTAACTAGGTTAATTAACTTGTAATGCAAATAAGAATAAAGCAGTTTTTGTGGGAATTATCAATACATCATTATTTATTAACCCGCTAACCATAAAGCGACCATCTAGCTGCTAGAACACACTTCATGGTGCCTGATTCTAGAGCACCGTGTTATTCCGAACTATTTCCAGTCCAATCAATTCTTAACAATTTTCCGCTTTGAATTTGCTGTCACCTTGTCAAGAGTCAATAATAATAATCCAGCCATCCATTTCTATAGCGCTTGTCCACACACGGTGTTATTATTATTATTGTTATTATTATTATTATTATTATTATTATTATTATTATTATTATTATTATTATTATTATTAGTAGTAGTAGTAGTAGTAGTAGTAGTAGTAGTAGTAGTATCATTATTATTATTATTAGTGTCATTATTAGTGTCATTATTAGTATCATTATTATTATTATTATTATTATTATTATTATTATTATTATTATTATTATTATTATTATTATTATTATTATTATCATCATTATTATTATTATCATCATCATTATTATTATTATTATTATTGTTGTTGTCCGTGACTGAGGCGGAACGATAAATGTATCAGGCTCTTGTTTCTAAGAACCGATTATGTCGAGGGACCCAAAGATGATCGTGACGTGGTGATTGGTTACAAGAAAAGTAGCATCTTCCTCACTACTACATTAGAATTAGGACGTTTCGGATTTCCGCTCTAAAAACGGAAAGCCAGTGTTTTGTTTTTGTCGTGTGAATAATAACTTATTTGGTTTCTTGATTTAACCAAGTGGTTTGTCGGTGTTGTTGTTTTTGTTTTTTTAAAACCGGGTAAGTTAGCCGGGAGGCCTTGGGAAAACAAGCTAGCATTTGTAGCTAAGCACTACTCGGCCTAACTTTGTACAAATATTCGTGGACTTAGTTTGCACTACAGTGGGATAGGCTCTTGTAATCAATGTCTTGACGTCATGTAAAGCTAAACTAAAATGTACATTCTTAATCAATTTCAACACGTAACATGGTGGCTACTTGCACTAGTTAGCTTCCAAACAACGCTGATTTTGTGTGATAGTATTGCTGAGGCGGATAATGCTTGTCATCTGACCCATGTCCCATTCCACTTTAGATTAACCGGCGTCTGCTGAGAGGGAGCAGGCGGCACCATGAAGCTTTACAGCATGAGCGTCCATTATAAAGGAGCTACGAAAGCCAACCTCCTGAAAGCGGCCTTCGACCTCTCATCCTTCAGCTTCTTTCAGAAATCCAGGTGGGTTTTCCTACTCATTTTCAACTGTGATTTTTAATGTCATCTTTCATTTCTTTGGTGGTTATATAAATGTTAATAATATTATATTATTGTTTAATGCTACTCTGAGATTTCTCTAGTCCTTCCCTCAAGCTGACTCATATTTTTGTGTGGAATCAAACCTTTAACAAACAGCTCATTTTAATTACAATGTTCCAAATTGCTGCAGATGCAAGATTACAGTGTTGATTTCTTCTTTTGTATATTGTCATGTTGCCCTGTAGCATCCAGGAGTTCATGTCCTTCACCAGTGCCTTGATTGTTGAGCGGACAACGGTTGGAAGTCGTGCCTCTGTCAAAGAACAAGGTATTAAAAGAGACGCTGGAGCTCTTGCTAATAATTCAACGTATTTCCTCAGATAATGACCCGATTTTCTCATCTCAACTGGTAATTGTGACAATGTGAAAAGGTTGGATTTTTACAAGTAGAAAACTCTCCAACAGATTACCTGTGTCACGTGTACGTGAGGAATGACAACCTGGGTGCGGTGGTCATAGCAGACACGGAATACCCACAAAGAGTCTGCTTCTCACTGCTTGACAAGGTGAGCACATCATCGATGATGCCCATTACATGTGCGCATGCAGTATCTGTTTTCTATTGACGGTGATTTGTGTTTTAGGTGTTGGAGGAATTTTCTAGACAGGTGGACAGTATAGACTGGCCCTCTGGCAACCCAGACACCATTAACTACAAGGCCCTAGACATTCACCTTGCCAAATATCAGGTAGGTCGGCTCTCACTTAGCTCATAATAAAAAAGCTTATAACAATATGTGTGTGTGAAAGGAAGGTTTACCTGACTCCTTGTTTTCTGATTCAGAACCCAAGGGAAGCAGATGCAATGTCAAAAGTGCAGGCAGAGCTGGACGACACAAAAATAATTTTGGTATTGAAAACCTGTCTTGTCGTTTTTTTAGATTGATTTTTCTTACCACTCAAATATCACATAAGCGCCATCATGCCAGTGGGCAAAAAAAAAAAAGCCTGTATAGTGGTGGTACAAGTTAGATTTGAAATCATCATTCCCCATTGAAACGAATGGAAATGCCATTAATCAGTTCCAAAAAAGTGTTTATAGTAATAGTCAATGATACTGCTATGATAAACACTATTAGGCCATACATGTAAAATTGTGTTTGTGGTCTGGTGTGTGTAGCACAAGACCATGGAAAGTCTGTTGGAGAGAGGAGAGAAACTGGATGACCTGGTGGCCAAGTCAGAGCACCTGGGGACCCAATCCAAAGCTTTTTATAAGACTGTGAGTACCAGGCATCTATTTAAAACAAGTCTACGATTTAATTACTCGTCTAAACCCCTCCCTCCTTTATAGGCAAGGAAACAGAACTCCTGCTGCGAGATCATGTGATGTCGTGGCTTCGTCCCCACGGACACGCCTCAATCACTTTCACTCTGTCTTGGCCTTTCTGCTCGTCCCAATCCAACATCGAGCGCCAGCCACACAATCTCAACGCCTCATGGTGGAGGTCGGCAGCCGGCGCGATTTTCCACCATTGGAGGCTGGATTTGTTTCCAAGGAACGTTTTGGAGGACAAACCCGCCTCTTTGTCTTTCGTTGAAACCATCTAATGTCATTGGGATTGCATCATGTCTTAAATGTGGCTTTTTTTCCCCCCCTCAATGACCTGGCAAACAAAAGTGTTTGTTGCTCATCAGCTTTTTGATGTTTATTGAAATGGTCAACATTCCACTGTGGCTGATTGTGTATTTGTGAGGTCTTAATGCACATTTTAACGAACATGTATCGCTCGCCCATCACAATGATGGAGAGTTAGCAAGACTCCATACCCAAGCCCAATTGAAATCATCCAAAAACACTACAGTAGACTTGCCGGTACTAATTTGGCCAAGTGACACTCCAATATGGCCCCATGTATTTGGTTTTTACACACACACACACGTGTGTGCGTATTTGACGTGTCTGCTTGCATTCATTAATGATGAAGAAATGCCTTTGGTTGCATTTTAGATGTTTCGATGCTTTCTGCTCTGTGTATGTTTCTGCACGAGATATGAATGGCTGAATAATGAGTGACTGCGTGTGTGTGCCTTTTGGCTTTTACTGTGTAAACTGTTGTGCAATACCTCCATGATCTGGTGTCTCTTAAACGGAAGCATTACTCATAAGAGGTCAGCAAATGGGCCTTCGTATACTTGGCTTATGAGTACTGTTAGCCTGTGCAAGGTTGAATCTTGATTTAATAAACACTTGTCTAGATTAACACTTATGTTGTTTTGTATTCTTTGTAATTCTGTGGTTTTTATTATTGGGGAGGTGGGTTCAACATTGTTGCATGTACAAGAAAAATGCTATTACCGACATAAGAAGATAATGACAGACTAGACCACTGAACTTTTAAAACGGGGATCTGATCACGATTCATAATTTTAACACAGTAATATAAACAGGCTGACGTTCCCGTCATGTCAAATCATCAATATGCACACTCAGCTTTTCTATGAGGGCGGTCCAAACTTCAACAAAAACGTTTACGTCCAAGAGACGCGTAGATTGGCATCACAACAGCGATTCTTCACGCGCTGCTGTGAGTCAAAAGTAAATCAAAAGTAAATATTACTTAATATTAAATATCACAAAGTGGCCATGGTAATACTGTTGATTTTATGAACTTGTAGACGTGACACAAACTATGACTTTCTGAAAGATATTGTAAATGACAAGAGCAGAATTCACTTGTTTTAAGTTTGAATAATAACACACAACTTTGCATTACTTATAACTCCTGTTTAAAATGTTTGTGAGGCAAAAATTATTTTAAACTTTAAGGGATTTCAGACAGTTTGTTCATGTTATCGGACTCTTCAGATATGAATGAAAGGCAGAATTTGTGTTTTTAGAGTTGGTCACATCTGCCTGGGTGGCTTATATTTGGTTATTGTGTGATTTAAAAAAATTAAGACAATTGGAACAATGAAATGTGTTTTATAACAGTGTCTATTTGCATTTTGTAGTTAAAAAATGTCCCAAAAAAATATTGCCCCCCAGGCCCCTTCACTTTATCAAATCTGGCCCTCCTTGCAAAAAGGTTGGACACCCCTGATTTAGTCTAAAAACCGTGGACCGAGGTGCAAAACAATGCCAAATTTGCGCCCGACCTCGCTGCCAACATTTCAGAGGTAAGAAAGTGAACCCCGAAAGAACGCAAATTTGTCGTAATTAGTCGTCCCTCGTCATGAACAACGCTTGTTTTGAGTCAAAATTTGGACTTCAATCAATGGACGAAATTGTAAAGCGTTGTAGTGTTAAAGAGCCTTACTAATATATTTTCACGCCTTTATTTTGGAAATTTGGGTCAAGATTATTTTCTTATCTTGCATGTTTTTACTTTGCAAATACCGCCACCTTGCGCCTCTTTTCTACACTATAGTATAGCATAGCATAGTATAGTGTAGCATAGCATAGCATAGCATTATTTTGTTTTGACCCTTTTGGAAACAAAAAAGAAAACGGCACACCTGAAACTAACTCCCTGCCTCCTCGCAAGGCCCACTGCCGACCCGCCATTGCTGTGTGGTGCTGCCACAGTGCCACGTGTCAGCTGGTCAGATGGAACGATTCGGCTTCGCCCTGGAGTTGCAGCCAACCTTGGAGTCGTAACATAAGTAACAAGAAGTGTTGCCGTTTGTGTGTCTGCTCCCTCTTGTTGAAAACAAAGCCCCCTTTCTGGACCGGTATGTCGACCTCAAGGTCATCAAGGAAATAGTCAGCCTTATCGGTCGATTAGTGGATTTTTGTTTTCTGCTTTTGTTGCTTAATATCGATCGTCCACAAAAATGGCAATCGGTGTCCCCGTTGTGACCTGCAGTGAACGGGAAAGAAAATGTTTGTTTTCAAAATTTCCATTATTTATTCAACTGTTATTGCTTTTTTTATGGACATTTATTGAGCGCGCAGCCACGCCGCTCGAGCCCTCCCAAGACATCTCATGCGGGGAATTCTGTCCCTAAATGGATACTTTTTAGTTGTTATTATCAGTTTGGCCCGTGAACAACTATTTGTCTTTGTGCCCTTGTTAAACAAATGTATCGTTGTGACGACTCCTCCGCAACAAAGCCAAAGGAGCGTGCGTCATGAGGCGTCGGCCAAGAACTTCATGACTCGAATGAATGCATTTTTGAATGAATTTATTTGTTTCAAACATGTAAACATCATCAATCAAATGAAGACATGAAAATAAAAAGCAAAGACAAGGTGAACGTCATTTAAATTATGACTTTGTATAAATACTAGGTACAAGCGCCGAGGCCGTTTGTGTGTCTGCGCCCTCTTGTTGAAAGGCTTATCGGTCCATCCGTGGATTTTGCTTCTCTGCTGCTGTTGTTGTTGTTGTTGAATAACGATCGTCCCCAAAAATGACACTGGGTCCCCATTGTGACCTGCAGTGAAAATGTCACGTTTGTTTTCGAAATTTGCATTATTTATTCAACTGTTATTTCTTTTTGTATGGACATTTATTGAGCGCGCAGCCATGCCACTCGAGACATTTCATGTGGGGAATTTTGTCCCTAAGTGGATACTTTTTAGTTGTTATTGTCATCCATTTGACCAAAAGTGAACAACTATGTGTCTGTGCTCTTGTTAAACAAACGTATCGTTGTGGAAGAAGCCTTGAACGTTCTGACGACTCCCCCGCAGCAAAGCCAAAGTAGCGTGATGAGTCCGAAGTCATTTTTCAATTTGTTCTCAACACCGGTCGGATGGAAAGACTCGACCCCGCCCTCTGGTTTCAGGCAACCTTGGACTCGCAACATAAGTAACAAAGCAGTGGTGCCCTTTGTGTGTCTGCTCGCTCTTGTTGAAAACCGAGCCCCCGTTCTAGACCGGTTTAGTCTACCTCAAGATCATAATGAAAATAGTCAGGTCGATCAGTGGATTTTTGTTTTCTCCTTTTGTTGCTTAATACTGATCAATTGCTTCCCATTGTGACCTGCGGTAAAAATGAAAGGTTGTTTTTCAAAATTTGCATTATTAAGTACATTGTCAATAGAATTGCCACTCGGTTCCATTTCACTCAATTGCAGGTTTCTCTGCATGGGTGGCAAATAAGTCACGCGCTTCTACACCGAGTGTTTACAAGCAATGCCGAAAGGAAAAGGCACGTTCACAGAGGAGTTGAATCAAAGATTCAATAAAAAAAATGATACTTTTTATGATCCTATTTATATTATAGATATTATGAATAAAAAGTATTCTCCATATGTTTTGTGCTTTTGCACTCGAGGCCTGCGAGGCTCAATTGGAGAGGCTTTCCCCTCATTTCTCCCAGATTCATTTGCTCATCGTCTCCTGGTTCATTTTCATTCAAAAGCACGTCCGCTAAATGTATTTCCTCATGTTGTCTGAAAATCAACACGAATTCTGAGAGACGTGAATGGAAAAGCTTCTGTAGTCTTGTGTATACCTGAACATAAATTGAGTGACACCTCATTATTACTCTTATTTATTGTTTGTGCCTTCTTGTTTTTTATATTGCGTTGTTTACTTGTGTGTCTATCGTGTAATATGTCTTGTCACCGTGGGATAGGGAAAACGTAATTTCGATGTCTTTGTGTGTCTCGGCATGTGAAGATGTTGACAATAAAGCAGACTTTGACTTTGACTTTGAATTCCAACTTTCATACTTGGATTTAATTATTTATATTTACTGTTCAACGAGTTGGCTGCTTTGCGCTGTTGTTCACGTCCAGAACATTTACAAAGTCACAAACACTAAAGGAATCAAAGGCTGTTTTTTTTTGTTTTTTTGGTCATACACACAGGCGCGCGCCACTCCCCACGTCGCTTGAGAGTGCTTTGAGATGACTAGCTTCGTATGTGACGTGTTTGACGTACGCGGCGTGTGGGCGTGGCCTGCCTCTGTCTCCGACCAGAGTGCACGAAACGTTCATTTTTTTCTTGACTAGAATCCACTTGCCTACTCGCAGTGAGGCGACTGACTTATCATTTCTTTTCTCCCGATTGCAATCGTTGCGACCCTCAGTGAGAGGTTCAGATTTTCCTCCAACATGTGGGAAGAACTAAAGCGTGTTCTTCTCCAGATTGCCATATTTTGGACATGTGCTTCAGGTAAGCAATTTGTATCTTTAGTCCATTGAAACCACAGTAAAGAGCTGGAATGTACTGTACTGTGAGTTAGCACGACGGCATCTGCTTATATTCTAACATTACGGTGCCTGAGATAAAAATTAAAAAAATCATTGCAATGTCACACATTTGGACGACAAAAACTTTGAAGAATCCTCATTATTCGGACACTTTGATGTAGTTGCTGTGTACGTCAATTGTCCCGGACCGGACCTTTCTAGTTATCGAGGCTTGCCTTTATCATCATTTTCATCATTCATGTGGGCTGGAACCGTTGAGTCAAGTGTCTTTGCGTTTTCTTACGAGCCCCGCTTGTGAATTTTAAGTGCGCACTGGCTCTCAGGATGATGTATTGAAGTTGAGCATATAACTTGAAAATATTCAATCTAAAATTGCTCTTTTATTTTGAAAACGAATGTATTTCTACATTTTATGTATGTTTATATGTGCTGTCGCGTTACTGGGCTTTTCCTTCCATCTCTTTTTTTTTTTTACTTTTGTTTTTCCTTCGCTCTGTTTTTGTTTTAAAAAAAAAATGTATTCCTAAAACATGGGCACGCTTGGAATTCAGGAGCGGCTGATTGGACTTTGTGACACGTAGATGAGTTGCACCGTTAGGGTTAAAGACAGAGAATGTCAACAAGACACAAGCATAATAATAATAAATGATATATAATAATAGTGATAATACTAGTTTAATAATAATAAAAGTAATACATATAATAATAATAATCATTTCATACAATATATTATGCACATGTGTATATAGACAAGATAATTCTTGGCGCCCCTATTATAAGAATATTTTCATGATTTATATGAGCTAATTATAATGAATAATAATCAATCATTATTAGTCATTATTATTAAGTTTCTTACAGTCCTCGATAGAGTATTAGCAATCATTTCTTACAGCCCCTTTATACAATAGATATTTCTTAGCATTGTGTTATATTAATAATTATATTGTAATTATATTATTAATAATACACCTTCGTGTCTGGTCTGTTGTCATCAAAAAAAGTTGCAACACAGTTGTGCAGTTCCTAATATCGCTGTGCATCATCAAAATGTGTCGGCATATGTTTTCAAAGATTGCAAAATTGATTTTATGAGACTCTGATTTCAACGCGTGTTCATTTCTCCGTGTGAATCGCAGAGCGCATCTGAATGATTCCATTTGCCCCCCAGATTCCATGATTGATTGATTGATTGATTCATTCATTCATTGAGCCCGCATGATTGATTGATTCATTGAGCCCGCAGTTTAAAAGCCCTTCTTCTCCATGAAACACTGAGTCAGGCCTGGCTTGCTTGGCTTTGTATTTGGATATTAGGAAGAGCGGGCGGACGGGCTTCTTGAGCAAAGAAGGGGGGAGCGGTCCAACTGTTGCAACGTGTTCCATTCGATTGAGTTGCGTTGTGCTTTAGCACCCTCCAGTGGTGAAATGTGTGATGACCTGATTTGAGCTTAGCTCATTGGTCATCGATATGCCTGCCACACGTGCGTAACTGGTGGGTGGGGTAATTGCTGAGGGTGAAGATGATGATGATGATGATGATGATGATGAAGATGATGGGATCTTTTAAGACTTAAAATTTAAGTGGAACAACTTGCAACATTGGTGGTTGACAATACTTTTTGCCCCACTGTACATCTGAAGCTTAGTATGATCACTTTGGGGCAATTGTGTGCAATCCTTGGCAAGCGTAAGTGATGCTTTTATGCAAACAATCAGCAGCTCCACTTTGCTGCATGGCGCTGGCTGGACCCAAAAATGGAGGACAGGCAAGTTTTTGGAAGGGGCCAAAGCGACAATGGGCGTTGGACCCCCCATCTCCCACCCCACCTCTGACAGAATCCTCGTGCATTTGGTTCAGATGCCCCCAATGAAGGGCACAGAATAAAAACATGCAAGTGTTCCATCAGTGTGCGGTGATCTGTGCGCCTGATCCCCAAATTGTGCCCTCAGCCAGCAAGTGTGCTCCCGGGTGGCTGGACCACGGCACCAACTGCTACAAGAAGGTGGTGGCGCCCAACGGTTGGCTGGGGGCCTGGCACCACTGCGTCGGGATGGGCGGCAACCTGCTCTCCATCACCTCCTCGGCCGAGGAGGACTTTGTGAAGGACACCATGGGCAACACCCGCTTCTGGCTGGGACTCTCCAACCAGGTGAGACGGAAGCAGTCGTGGACTCTGCAGCGACAACTGGAACTGTTTTCTTCCCCCCCCCCCCCCCCCAGAAATGCGACGACGTCTGGTGTCGCTTTGTAGCCGGAAGCCAGGAGCTGATCTGGTCTGATGGCGAGACAACGACATACACCAACTGGGCCTCAGACCAATTTAAAAGGTAAGAAGTCACATCTCCGCATGCTGTTTTCAGGCGGACACGCGTAAAGGTTCTGGAACCAATTTTGAGAACGAGCACTCAAGGAAAAATAGGAAAATGTTCCTTTTTATAATCTACCGACAGCGCCGAAGTCGCGTCCTGCGCCTACGTCAACCAAGGAGCTTATCTTTTGCGTGGGAAGTGGAGGTCTGGCTCCTGCGCTTCCTCGTTGGGCTACATGTGCAAACAGCCGCAGAGTAAGTCTGCACGTCCGTGGTCACGTTGCTGATGAAAGGTGAGATGCGCAAACGGGTCTTTTTTTGCAGGCTGCCCGGAGGGACCGTGTACCTCCAATAATGTTCCTGCTGTAATGAAGAGTGAGTTGCAGCATGCTTATTTGCGCTTTAACCATCTCGTCATGGTTTCCTCCTCAATGTTTTTCTTTGTGGCCTCAGCTTCCGACTGCGACGATGGCAACTTCCTTTACGGCGATGATTGCTATCTTTTTGACCCGACACGTAGAACTTGGGAGGATGGCGAGGAGTTTTGTCTCGCCCGGCAAGGCCACCTGGCGAGCATACACTCTGAGCGAGATGCCCGATTCATTATTGGTGAGCACCAAGAAGAACCGCCACAGTCGTCATTTGGCTGAAGGTCTTCTTGCCCTTAAGCTCTTGTTCTCCTTCCTTTCATCAAGATCACATAATTTACTCGTCGAACACATGGGTGGGAGAAAAGAAGAAGGGCAACAACTACGAGTGGACTGACGGAACAGCTTCTGTAAGTGGATTGCTGAAGGCCTTTGGAAAAGTCATGTTGCAGGCATCCATCCGTCTTGTCTAGAGGCATGGGGCAGCCGCTTACAAAGTATTGGCGCTCTGATTTTAGAGAGGAGGCGGTTAAGATGATATATCCTGGACGGTGGCTCGGGTTTGTCTTTAGGTCGACAGGGTTAGTTGCTTTGTGCACCTTTTGGGTTGCCAGGGCGGGCACAATGTTTTATTGCAATGTTCATACTACTTTGACTGACAGGGTTAGTTGCTTTGTGCATGTCTTTCCCAGACATTTATTTGGGTTGCCAGGGCGGGCACAATGTTTTATTGCAATGTTCATATTACTATGACTGACAAAGTGAACCCAACAACCAAAGTGAAACTTTAATGAGAGAAGGTACGAAAACGCTGCAAGTGAGGAAATGCGGCGGGAAGATGACCACATTGAATGCAACACGCTAATGTTCTGTCCAAAATCTCATCCGCAGGACTACGGAAAAATGTCCCACTCCTCCTCTGGTGACTGTTCATATTTGGAAGCCAACAAAAACCTGTACAGAAACGCTGCTTGCTACTGGAAATTCCCACCGGTCTGCAAAACAGGTGCAAACGTCCCTCCCGAGCGCCCCTTTTGGATGCGTGAAGCATTTGCTCATATTCGCTCCCCTTTTTCTGCAGCCGAGCGCCGAGGGCCTCCACAGCTGCCACCATTAGTCGGCCAGCCGGGTAGGTGTCCCGCATTGCCGCCGTCTTGCGCTGTCTTGCGCTGTCTTACGCCGTCTGGCTCGCAGAATGGACTCAGAAATGCGGCTGGTGGCATAACAACCCAACCAACGACTTCTGCTACCTGATGATCCGCCACCCCACCAAGACCTGGAAGGAGGCGCAAGACGACTGCCAACGCCTCCAAGGGAACCTGCTCAGCATCACCGACGAACATGAGCAGACCTTTGTACATGGTAGGCGGCCATGAATTGAAATATTGGCCATGAACAAGTTGTTGTTGTTATGTTCATTTCGAACCTATTTAAAACATGATTCGAACCTATTTAAAACATGAAAATAGGAAAATAAAACACCACTTTAAAGTGCCATATCTAAGTCACTGAAACAAACAACCCAAAACCCCCAACAACAATGAATGCTCGAGTGTAGTCCGTCTGTGTGTAGTCAGTTTTGTCGTTTTTTCCCCTCATACATGTTAAGAAACCAGTTTTTCGACACTTTTTTGGAACACTTTTATGTTTGCCCTATTTTCATGCTCATTTCCCAGACCATTCCACAATTTCACCCCACAGACGACGGTTATACCCATACTTTTTATCGTTTTTATCGTTGTTCAGACTTTTCCACTCCTAAAATTCTCTTCCCTTCTCAGATGATAGCCACCGTGCCTGCCTTTCCAGAAACACATTTATACCTTTATACCTTGCTGTGTACATATAATTTGAGCTGTCTTGTGTTTGATCACATCCCCGAGTGGCAAAAGTTTGTCTGGTATGATAAAAAGTGTGTTTGTATGCTCCTTGTTATTTTTCCTATTGCTTAACTTATTCGGCGTTACCCCGTATTTCCACACAGTCGTTCAGATATGGCAATATGTAGGTATCTGGAGTCCGGACTGCTTCTTGCTTTCCTCAGAATTGCAATAACCTTTGACATTTTTGTTTTGACATGATTAATTCATGTGCGATTTCCAGCAGCTTTTTATTGTCAACAGTCACGCCCAGGAATTTTCTTTCAGAAACTCTTTCTTTCATACCATTGTCAATTTTCACTTTGATTTATACCTGACAAATAATTTTGTTGTTGGCAGTTTGGTTTTACATTAAACCACGTATTCATTTCTGTGGCGATTGTTGGTTTCCATAAGCTGCTGTAAATTGTCCCCAGCGCAATAAATGTTTGTATCATCATCATTTCATGACGTTGGATACACAAGTCGTTGAAGAGGACCAAGGGCAGAGGTTGTTCACCTGTTATGGGATACATGATCTCCAGACTTTTTACAAATCGCTGCCTGTTGCTTAAGTAGCTCCTCAGCCAGTCCAGACCAACTACTCTGATGCCGTGATTTACTGGGTCAAATGCTTTTGGTTGATGAAAATCCCAATAACTTTTTGATAATCTGATGTTCTCTATTAAGGTCCATTAGTGTCCTCCCGGAATCCATATTGACTGTCAGCTAAAAGCTTCTTTTTTTTTTTTTTCTTCAATCTCGTTTTGTCGTTTTTCTGTGAACCAGTTTTCTCTCACACACACACACACACATACAATATCCGCATTTTTTTTGTCAGATGCTGGTTGAGGTCTGATCCGCTCAGCCGTCTACCCTGTTTCAGTAGCTCCAATTTGTGTTTGCAAACCGCACTGTTATTGCTGCTTTGGTTTTAATATTTCTCGATGGTCCCCCTGTCTAACTCGATTCCTTTTGAGCTGAGAAAGTCGATCACCCGCAGCTCAACGGATGACGCGTCTTCCTCGCTCGGCTCCTCTTAATGATGTCGTTTATTCTGGTACAGGTTACTTCACGGGACTGATGAAAGCATCCCCTCTGTGGTTGGGCGCCAATGTCCCCATCAATGACGAAGGCAGCAAGTGGGCTGACGGAGCCTCGGTCACTTACGGCCGCTCGACTTCAGGTCTGCCGGAGACGGTTGTCTGCTGCCATTTGGAGGAACGGAGGAGCACTGAGATCTTCTCTCCCGCCCCCCAGGTACCCCCGATGGAAATTGTCTTTCCTTCCTCACTGGCAACGGCAACTGGCACTACGACTCGTGCAACAAGAAGAGAGGTTACGTCTGCAAGAAAAGAGGAAATGGTAAGTGAGAGGCAGCACCCCACCAACTCATCGCCCCTTGACATCTGTCTGTGCCTTGATGTCTCTCTTCCTTTCCTCTTGCAGTAAACCCTACACCGGCTCCTGACCGTAAGTCACCTTCGACTGCGCCGAAAACCATGACCCTGGAGTTACCGTGCCAACCAACAAATTCTGTGCTTTTTCGTTTTTATGAAGTACTCGGCCACGTGTTGAATGTTTTTTGCATCGTTTTACCTTGTACAGCGGCACTTTGGTTGTTTCTCAAGTGCGATGATGAATGTTCCGGAATCCTTTCAAAATGTAAACGTCTCTGATCCCATTGGGCTAAGCTAACCAAGTCGAGTCCCGGATCTTCCAATTTGCCCGAGAAAATGTAGATTTGGCCAACAGTGACCCGCAAATTGCCCTTTGCTCAAAATGGTGGACTGAAGGGCAAAAACAGGAGTGTGCTCTGATCTGTTCCCCAAATTGTGCCCTCAGCCAGCAAGTGTGCTCCCGGGTGGGTCGACCACGGCACCAACTGCTACAAGAAGGAGGTGGTGACGCCCAACGGTTGGCTGGGGGCCTGGCACCACTGCGTCCGGATGGGCGGCAACCTGCTCTCCATCACCACCTCGGACGAGGAGGAGTTTGTGAAGGTCACCGTGGGCAAGGACACCCCTTTCTGGCTGGGACTCTCCAACCAGGTGAGACGGAAGCGCAAGCGGCCGTCGACTGCTGCGACAAGTGGGACTGTTGTTCTTTTTCCCCCCAGAAATGCGACAAGGTCTGGTGTCGCTTTGAAGGCGGGAGCCAGAAGCTGACCTGGTCCGATGGCGAGACAATGAATCACACCAACTGGGCCCCAAATCAACTCGAAAGGTAAGCCGTAACAACTTTGCATGCTGTTGTCAGGCGGAGGAGCCAATTTTGAAAAGGGCCATTTGGGGAATGGGAAAAAAAAAAAAACACGGGAAAATAATTGCTTGTTTCTTTTCTCCCGACAGCGCCGACGTTGCGTCCTGCGCCTACGTCAACCAAGGGGGAAGGGGTGAGCCCGGCAAGTGGCGGTCTGGCTCCTGTCGTTCCTCGTTGGCCTACATGTGCAAACGGCCGCTGAGTAAGCCTGCACGTTTGCAATCAGGTTGACTTTGAAAAGAGAAAAGCTCAAACAGGTCCTTTTTTATGCAGGCTGCCCGAAGTGTTCGCTCAAAAGTGGTCCTGCTGTAGTGACGAGTGAGTTGCAGCACACTTATATGCACTTGAACATCTTGTCATGGTCATGTTTTTCTTTGCGGCCCCAGCCTCCGACTGCCACGACAACACCTTCCGCTATGGCGATTATTGTTATCGTTACGAGAAGACGCTTAAAACCTTTGACGATGCTGAGAAGTTCTGTCTTTCCCGGGGAGGCCACCTGGCTAGCGTCCACTCCAAGAAAGAGGCCCAATTTGTGTATGGTGAGCACCAAGAGCAACCGCCGCAGTCGTCATTTGACTGAAGCTCTTTTTGCCCTGAAGCTCGTGTTCTCCTTCCTTTCCTCCAGATCACTCGCGGACCTCACAATCTCCTTTCGTGGGACTCAAGAAGACGACGGGCGACGACTACGAGTGGAGTGACGGAACAACTTACGTGAGTGAGATGCCTTTTAAAAAGGCATTTTTCAAAAGATGAGTTGGGAAAGTCCAAATTTGAGGAGGGTAAAAAAGAGGGGAGAAATGCCGCTCGAGGCTTCATCGATTGGATTGTTTTGGAGGGGAAATGGGTAAAACTTGGGCGCGAGTGAGCGATTGCCGAGGAAGGGCGTTGGGAAGCCGAGCAGACAGAGTCCAACACGCTCATGTCGTCCACAGAACTACGACGATTGGCAAGATGACACCACGGGGGACTGCGCGCTCCCAAATTCTGTTGGGGAGTTGAGTGCCAGCCCCTGCAACACGCAGCGGCCATTTGTCTGCAAAAGAGGTGCAAACGCCCCTCCCGAGCGCTCCTTCTGCACACATCAAGCATTTGCTCATATTTGCAACCCCCCTTCCCCCGCAGCCAAGCGTGGAGGGCCTCAACAGCTGCCACCATCAATCGGCCAACTACGTAGGTGTCGTTGCGCACTGCAGCCGTCTTACCCCATCGGCACGCCGGCTTATGCTGTCTTATGTCCGGATTGCAGGCTGGACTGAGAAATGCGGCTGGTGGCTGGACGACCCCACCAACGACTGTTGCTACCTGATGATCCGCCAGCCCACCAAGACCTGGCAGGAGGCGCAAGCTGACTGCAAAGGCCGGCAAGGGAACCTGCTCAGCATCGCCGACTTGCACGAGCAGGGCTTCGTACACGGTAGGAGGCCATGAATTAAAATATATTGGCCATAAACAAGTGGATCCATTTTTATTTTCCAACATGAAACAAACAAGAAATAGAAGCTAAAGTAAATTGAAAAAGGCGTCATGTCTTCGTATGCGGTCGTCATATGGCTGGCCATGAAGTTGCTAATTCTTTGAGAAAACCTTTTTTTTTCGTGCTACGCCTTCCTTTCCAACTCAAAACCTGAGACATGGCCAGCTTTGCTTGGGTGTTTTTTTTTTCATTTCACTCTTTGTTGCGGTATTGTTAGCGCTTTGTCACGGCCGTGCCACATCCATCAAGTTGAAGTGTTGAGTCGTTTTGGAATAATTTTGCATGTTCTCTTTGGGATCCAAAGGTATCGCCAAGACTCTGATTGGTGATGCCTCCCTGTGGTTGGGCGCCAGCGCCTCCATCGAGCATGACGGCGGCAAGTGGGCTGACGGAGCCCCCTTCTCTTACCTCCACTCAAGTGCAGGTTGGGCAGAGGCGGTTGTCAGCTGCACTTTGGAGGAACGGATGAGCGCTCAGATCTTGTTTGCCTCCCTCCCTCCAGGTGTCACTAAAGGGGGGAAATGTCTTTTCTTGCTCACTGGCAGCGGCGACTGGAAGCGTGACGAGTGCGACAACAAGAAAGGCTACATCTGCAAGAAAAGAGGAAAAGGTAAGTGAGATGTGATGCCCCGCGGTGGACAGTCATCACGTGTCGACATCCACGTTCTGGTTCCCGCTTCTAGGAAAGACACATCAGCTGCCGCCACATGACGGTAAGTCGCCTTCAACGTCTCTGTAAAAAAAGATGCAGAGAAGTCAACGGTTGTGCTCTCACAGGCTACAAGGAGGAGCTTGTCTGCCAAGACGATTGGAAATCCCTCAAATGTCCCGATGAAAGAGTCATCCGCATACGGTCGGCTTTCCATGGACGGGAGCGTGGCGACGTCTGTCCGAGTGGCGGCGGATCACGCGGTAAGAATCCTCCAGCGGCATCGTTGTTTTTGGCTCGCTGTCCTGGAGCCGTTTCTGTCAGGAGGTTTTCACACGCCGTCAGCGTTGGCGGTAACTCGTTTGTAACATATAACTCAATATCAACATGCATGGGCATGGACGTGTGAGCGATGGCAATAGAAAATGTTTATTTGACCTTTGAATACAAATGGAAAAAGAGCTAAGCCGGGCGCTTTTTGGATTCCTCTTTTTCTAATAGTCATTAACCATTCAAATCCCCTGTGACAAGTTGAAGTCAGTATGGAAGTGTGCGAATAAAACGTGCGTGAAATGGTGGTGTGTTGTCACTTGCAGATGAATGCAGGGTGGAAGGGGGTCTCCGTCGCTTCAGAGAATTGTGTGACAACTATCAGACTTGCCCCATTTACCCCATTTACCTTACGGATACGGACTCCTGCCCTGGTGTCTCCAAATACCTCCGCGTCGTCTACAGCTGTGAGGAGAAAGGTGGGCTTCACATCCTGACACTTGCCGATGATGTGCCAAGGAAAGAATCCAACGGATCACCAGATAGAGCGTCGGCTAGGAACGGGTGACCAGACATGAGAATGAATGAGCGAGCGTGCCTTCCACATTGTCTTTTTTTTGTCTTTCCTCAGTGTGTCTTGATAGTCTGGGCATCGCGGACGGGAGAATCCCAGACTCCTCTTTTTCAGCCTCTTCCTCTGCGATCAATGCCGAACCTCACAAAGCGCGTCTGGGGGGCAGCGGTTGCTGGAGCCCCTCCAAAATGTGTACGTAAAGAAAAAAATCACAGCTCGTCGACCTCGTCCGTCGTAGTTTGGTATCCTGAGCAATGGAATGCCTTCCGCCCTCAGTCGGCAGCTGGATCCAGGTGAACCTTGGTCAGAACTTCAAGGTCACAGGCATTGTGACCCAGAAGTGTACATACCAAGGGCAAAGTTCCAGCGTATTTTCGATGCAGTTCAGTATTGACGGAGCGACTTGGTATCACCACCCTAAGCAGGTGAGCGGACTCTCGACTTTGTCGTTCAGGCTGTTGTCATTCATTGCAAACACGCGTGTTTTGTTTCCAGCCTTCTGTGGGGACGTATATTCTAACCAGGCCTGTCTTCGCCCAGTACGTCCGCCTCCTGCCAATGTTTTCGGGCCTACGCTTTGACGTCTTGGGGTGCATGTCTGACGACACCGCTCGTGAGTACGACGTTTGGAGTGCAGTGAGAAACTAGCAAGAAACGGGCTTTGATTTTCCCTTCTGACCCACAGACATCTTATGCAGCAGCACAGCCGCCAAACTCGTCCTCGACGGTTCAATGACGTGAGTCGGACTTGATAAGACGTTTCTTGCCGAAAAGCCTCCTCCTTATTAAACGAACTACTTCCGCAGGGTCCGGTGCCCACCGGGCTGCGCCAAAGCCGACTACAAGGTCTACGGAACACGGCTCTACAAACGGGTATGTTAATTACCGCACGACCTGCAAGCAGAGTTTTTGTTCTATGTCTGAGACCTTCTCTGAGTGCAGGACTCGAACATCTGCGCGGCCGCTATTCACTCGGGCGTCATTGAGAACCAGATCGGAGGAGATGTGACTTTGCTGAAGGAAGAGCCACAGAAAGCCTACAACAGCTCCACCTGTAACGGAATCAACTCGAAAGTGTGCGTGCTCCGCTTTCACTGGCGAGTCCAAGATGCCCGGCTCATTCTCACTTTACTGTCTGCAGATATGTTGACGAATTGGCTCCGTCTCCGTCTTACACTTTTGAGGTGTACACGGGTGAGTAGACCGTCCAGAATAGAAAGCATTTCTTCACGTGACGCCATCTTGCGCGCAGAGCCGAGATGCTTGGGACCTGACTGGGAGGAGTTTGCGGACTTCTGCTACAAACGTTCTAATGATACAAAGAAGTGGTACGACGCTCGACACTTCTGCAGGAGTCTCGATGCCGAGCTGGTGTCTATCCTCTCCGAGGCTGAGTCGAATTGGCTGCAGGACCTATTGAAGTCTGGTGCGTCGCTCACATTGGCTCGATATCTGCCATATCTGGAAAGCCATTGAGAACTCTGTTGCTGTTTGTCCTCTGCAGCCCCCGGAGACACGTGGACCGGACTGAAAGACCTGGGCGATCGCGGCAGATTCGTGTGGTCGGACCGCCGGAAGGTGACCTTCACCAACTGGGCTCCGGGAAAACCTACCGCCCTGATGGAGAATTGCGTGGCCACCTTGAGCCAGGTACGTGCAGAAAAGATTGACGCGCTCGCCGACTTCCAGCCTGGCAAATGGAAGATGATGTCCTGCATGCAACTCAACGGCTACGTGTGTAAGATGCCCACAGTGCGTTATCCGGTGGATTTGGAAAGTGCCAATGGAAGTTGCGAGTAATCCTATGAATGCAATTGACCTTGCATGATCATTCTGCTTGGTTTACCATGCATTTTGATTGACTGGTTGATTTACAATGCATTCTTATGATTGATTAACCATGCATTAGTCGTCTTGTTAGTTACCATGTGTTATTATTCTGTTTAAGTTACCATGCATTCTTCTTCTTGACTTAACATGTGATATTGTGATTTACCATGCATCATTATTATTATTTTGTTCAATTTACCATGCATTATTATGATTGATTAACCATGCATCAGTCTTTTTGTTAGATTTACCATGTGTTATTCGGTTTAAGTTACCATGGATTCTTCTTCTTTTTGACTTAACATGTGATATTATGATTTACCATGCATTATTGTTATTCTGTTCACTTTACCATGGATTCTTATAATTGATTAACCATGCATTAGTCGTCTTGTTAGATTTACCACGTGTTATTCTGTTTAAGTTACCATGCATCTTCTTCTTGACTTAACATGTGATATTATGATTTACCATGCAATATTATTATTTTGTTCAATTTACCATGTTGTTATTCTCTTAGATTAACCATGCATTTTCATAATTGATATTTCATTGACTTGTTAAATTTACCATGCATTATTATTCCATCTGTTGTTTGACCATGTTTAATTGACCCCAAAAAAAACAATAAAATAAGAAAGACAATTGATGTCACCTGTTAACTCATTGAATAGTTTACTGATTTGGACAGGGCAATTTTATAATCTGGTCAATTAGATCATACATACTTATTACTCCTGATGTACGCGTATTAGTCAGACCTCATGACGCCATTTTGGGTGCATTTTTGCATGGCTCTTTGTAACAATCTGAAAAAAGAGATGTACTCTTATTGCTTTCCACGTCATGAAATCCATCCATTGTCCTGAAGTGCTTATCCTCACGAGGGTCGCGGCTAGCCTATTCCAGCTGGGGGCACATCCTGAACTGGGTGCCAGGCAGTGGCAGGACCCACATCATTCCTATCCCCCCTTCCAAAAAAAATAAAATAAAAACAAGTAGGAGCGGTCAATCGGCCTATCATGAATGTTTTTGAAATGTGGGAGGAAACCTACGCATGCAAACATGCAAACCCCGCACGAGATGGCACTAAAGCCTGCGCAAATCAAGCATTAGATATCAAAATTCCACCACACTAGTGTCATGTAAAAAAAAAAAAAAGTCACAAGATGACAACCATGGAAACAAATTGATGGCATCATGACCCCTGACTGTTTCATGCAAAGATGTGCACTGCACTTTTGAAGCACTGAACCGAACTGACCCAAATTGCAAATAGGCTACATAAAATGCATCTGGGGTTTTTTTCATGCTCACTGTGGTACCTCTTGGACAAACCTTCACACATCATAATACAAGGGAAGCAAACTAACTCAAAACCTACATTTCGCATACGCAAGCAGAAATAACAAATGGTCACATTGTAAAGATTTAATTGCAGGCAAACAATACTATAAATATCATCAGCACACAATATAGTATAAAAGAACGTTCTTTTTGACAGTCCTTGAGTGTCAGATGACGACGGATCCTTAATGCAGTGGACTTGAGCCACAGACAGATGGCGACATTTTGCTTCTTTAAACATACTGACACATTTCCGACGCTCACCTGCTCTCGACTTTTTAACTTGCAGCAAAACGGGAACACTTGTAAGAAACACAAAGAACACGTCGATCCATGCCCTTCTTGGTGCTTCTTCTGGGCTTGATCTAGTTTCAAGGTAGAAGATGAGGTAAATTTTGGATTCTATGCGTCACTGTATGTCACCTTAAATGGCGACCTTGCAGCAGTGAGAAGACCCTAAGCTATTTTTGCGGTACAGAGAAGCTCTAGTTTCAGTAATGTGTAGGTACTTATAATATGGAAGGGCCATTCGTCCGTGACCAGGAAGACCTTTGTCCATGCCCTTTTAAGGGCATCGGAAGTAACCAGTCGAGTGAGACTCGGACCGCAGCTGTTGTCTTACGAGGTACAAATGATGGGGGAGAACAGATAGAAAGAAGGACGAGAGCGCGAAGAGCAAGGAGCGCGCAGGGCGCAGAGGCGCGAAGGACAAGAGCAGGCGCGCAAGGGCGCAAGGGGCAAGAGCAAGAAGCGCGAGGGCCTTTTTGGGGCGAACATCTGTGCTGTCAAGAGCGGAAACATCTTTGCTCTTGGGGCCACTCTAACTTTTGGAGAGACATCACTTTGACATCGGTTGAATAAATCTTTTCCCAATCAGCCGTGTGTCACCGAAGTGCTTCCTTCCCCGGACCAGCCATCGTCCACTGAGTGTTTTTTTTGGAGACCAGCAAAACAACAAAGACCATTCACCACATTTTTGGCACATTTAGTTTACTGATTTGGACAGGGCAATTTTATAATCTGGTCAATTAGATCATACTTTATTACTCCTGATGTACGAGTATTAGTCAGACCTCCTCATGACGCCATTCGGGTGCATTTTGAATTGCTCTTTGTAACAATTTTGAAAAAATAATTGTATCATGCTTTGTAACAGTTTTGATATTGCCATCAAATCTATCCATTGTCCTGAAGCGCTTATCCTCACGAGGGTCGTGGGTAGCCCGTCACCATTAAAAAAAACAAAACAATTAGGAGCGGTCATTCCGCCTATCATGCGTGTGATTAGGAGCGGTCATTTGGCCTATGATGCGTGTGTTTGGAACGTGGGAGGAAACCCACGCAGGGATGGAGAAAACATGCAAAGCCCACACAAGGCCGGTGATGTCATTAAATCGTGCGCCTAAAGTAGTATGGCGCAAATGAAGCATTCACTTTGACAGCTTCTCAAAATTTCACCACACTAGTGTAAAAGAAAAAAAAGAAAAGTCACGAGATGACAACCATGGACACAAATCTAAAGGCGTGGATGAATCTCAGCTTCCTGCAAGTTAACAGTGACAAAACCCAAGCCATGTTAATTGGCACTCCCCATCAGATCCATACCTGCCCAATAACAAGCATCTTATTCGCCGGTCTCACTATTCCCCTCTCAGCCACTGTCACCAACCTGGGTGTGAAACTGGACCCTCAACTCAACCTTGAGTCACACATAAAACACATCTGCAAAACCTCCTTCTTCCACCTCAGAAATATCTCCAAACTCCGCCCCACACTTACCCTGACGGATGCTGAGAAACTTGTCCACGCCTTTGTCTCCTCAAGGATAGACTATTGTAACGCACTCCTCATCGGGATCCCTAGCAAGAGCCTCCATAGGCTTCAGTACATTCAAAACAGCGCTGCTAGGATCCTGATGGGGGTGCGGAAAAGCAAACACATCACACCCATCCTCCGTTCTCTGCACTGGCTCCCCATCAAATTCCGAATTGATTATAAGATCGCCCTCCTCACTCACCATTGTATCCTTGGACATGCTCCCCCATATCTCAAAGAACTCCTTGCCCCAAAACCTGCCACCCGAAGCCTCCGCTCATCCAATTCACACCTTCTCCACGTTCCTAAAACCAAGCTGCGCACCATGGGCGACCGGGCCTTCTGCCATACAGCCCCTACACTATGGAACTCCCTCCCCGACCACCTAAGAGCACCCCAATCCACTGACTCTTTCAAAACTGGACTTAAAACTCACCTCTTTACCTTAGCATTTCCGTAATTTCTCTCATATCTTGGTTGTCGTCCAGTTGTTCTAAACTTGTCCTTGTTTTGTTTTCTTGTTTTTTATCTGCCATGTAGCACTTTGAGATTACCCCAAATGTAAAGTGCGTTATAAATATAATTTATTATTATTATTATTATTATTATTAAATCTGTAGCATCACTCCTGACTTTTTGTTTTATGCAAACATGTGCACTGCGACCTGCCGAAGCAACCTGACCCAAATTGCAAATAGGCTAAATAAAATACCGTTTTTTCCATGTATAATGCGCAAAATTTAACTAATTTATTGTCCTAAATTCTGGGGTGCGCATTATACATGGGTACAAAAAAAAACAAAATACTTTTTTTTTTTTTTTTTTAAATCCGGATATGATGCGGAGGCCGCCATTACAGATGCGCTTTCTTCTCTGCTGTTCACTTCAAACACGCTCCATACGAACACAATGCTCTCGTATCAGACGCTTGCTCGATCACCTGCTTGTTTGCGGTCACAATGTACCCTACACAAATCCGAAACATTTCTTTGCTATTGAGGTTGCTAGCGCATGCGCAGTGATACTGACCGGCAGAATAACATCCGGTTGTTCCCAAAGATGTTTTTTTTCCTGAAATAATTTTACGTTCACGGACTTAAGTAGGAGTCAAAATTTGGGTGCGTATTATACATGGGTACAGGCTTTTTTCCAGCATCAACATGCCATTTTTAGGGTGCGTATTATACATGGGGGCGCATTATACATGGAAAAAAACGGTACATCTGTTTCTTTCATGCGCACTGTGGTACTTCTATCAATCATATGATTGTTTTCTTTCTGTTTTATTAAATAAATCTTTTGATTCTGCAGATCACCAGTTTATTTTCTCAGTGCTAGAATGTAGAATTGAAGGGAACATTTTCATCAGAGGTCTTTATCACACTGCGAAACACTAAAGCCCCATTCAGACGGGATTATTATTACATGGGTAAGCAATGTAATCACTGTTTACCATCGGAGCTGTGGAGTAGAAATGTTCCATTCGGACAGGACTAGAAGTCTTACTAAACATGGGTGGGGTATATGTGTTTACACCCTGACGTCACCTTGTGTCAGCATGTGTGTGCAACGCAACTTCCACATGCTAACGGCCTGAATAATAATTAGTGGGGTTTCTCCGGGCACTCCGGTTTCCTCCCAAATCCCCAAAACATGCTTGGTATAGGCCGATTGAGCCTTCCAAATTGCCCCTCGGTGTGAGTGCGAGTGCGGATGGTTGTTTGTCTCTGTGTGCCCTGCGATTGGCCTCCTGCCCAATGACATTAGGATAAAAGAAAAATGACTTCCATCTTGAAAGTGGTGCAGGAAGCCTTTATCACATGATTTGACATTACATTTTTAGGGATGTACAAAAGCACCCAGGGCCAGTGGAAAAAAAGAGTATTTCTTGTTTGTGAAAGAAAAAAAAAAGAAAAAATCTGCTAAAACAGTGAGATTCTTTTTTTTTTTTTTTTTTTTTTTTATCAAATTGAGGTTGCTTGGGTGACAAACGCTACTACAAAACTAAAAGTTACAAAACAAAAAAATCAAATTGAGGTTACTTGGGTGACAGACTGCTGCTACCAGGAGCTGAAGTCCCCAAAAGTGCTCTTTCCTTTTGGTTTCTTGGCAGCAGCGCCGCTACTTGTCGAAGGACCGCTTTCTTCTTCTGTAGTCGGACGTTTCCTGGACGACGACAAGGTTAACGTCGCACACAAATTCATGCCACAAGAGGATACTGAGCTCAATTAAATTTGGGATGAACCCGAGTTTGTGGTACGGTGCTGGCATGTTTGGATAAGGCTTTCGGGAGGGTCATAGTTGGCGCTTAGGAAAGTTAAATACTAAAAGACAAACTCATTCAAGTATTTGTTTAAAAGCTGAAAAGACCAAACAGGAGCTATTTTATTCAGGCTAATAACTCAGCTGTCAGATTAGAAAAAAAAAACTAATATAATAAAAAAATATCAATAGCTAAAAATATCACCCAGTGTATCACACTTACACTGCTGCGGTGGGGTTAATGTATTTGCCCACGCCTTGCTTGAAGGGCTTGGGCGCCAGTGCTTCATTGGTTATCCTCAAGGTGGCGCTGGACAGCTGCTGCTCTTTCTCCTGCTGCTGCTGTTGCTCTTTCTCCCGCTCGACGGCAATCTAAAACGCAAATCCAAACGGAAACCAGGCTCGGTTCCAAGTGCTGCGAGGATCCGGCGCAAACAAACCAAACTTGAGCTAACCTCAGCGTCGGCCTCTTCGTACGGGTCCACAAACACGGTCGCGCTTATGATCTTGATCTCAGACTGTTGAAGAGGAAAAACACCGAAGTTAGGAGAACGATAATACATTAATATATGCTTATATAACACATTTCATGTCCAAAGTGAAAACGGTCAAATTCGGCTCGACTGCGCGCTACATGAGGAGTCCTCGTCAACTGCTGCGTCTCTTCTGCCAACCAAGTTGGGGTTTTTTTCTCACCTGAGTCCACAGTGCTTCTCACCTTTGGTTTGTCTGTTTTGGGGTCACTCTCCACACTCTCCATGGCTGTCAACGTTTCGAACCCACCGACAACCCTGTTGCGGGAATGATCGTAAAATGGGCGCAGTTCAGTGAAACCTGCTCCAGGGGTAGAATTTTGATGCATGCTAACCAAGCGCTCACCTTCCAAACACCGTGTGTTTCCTGTCCAGGTAGGAGCAGGAGCGGAATGTGATGAAGCTGATGGAAAACACAAGCACAACATGTTCAAATGGCAAAGCTCTTCTCTTTGCAGGAAACTTGAAAATACGAGAGGCGATGCCTTACAACTGGGACTTGTTGGTGTTTGGACCAGAGTTAGCCATGCTAAGAACACCCCGGCCCGTGTGGGACAAGTTGGGTCGGAACTCGTCCTTGAAAGCTTTCCCCCAGAAGGATTCTCCACCTGCGGGAAACGTACGTAGACACTGGAGCAATCAGCAAATTCCCGCGGGTGATGACCCAATGATTTTTTTTTTTTAAGCAGCGGCCCCCACTTCCATGTCTACACACTCCCCCCCCAAAAGGAGATGCAAACACAGACCGGGCCGTTTGTTGCGCAAGTTTCTGAGTCGAGTGTGCGGCTGGCAGTACCTGTGCCCGTGCCGGTCGGGTCGCCTCCTTGAATCTGGAAGACCGAGAAGGGGTGGGAGTGGGGCTTAGCTTTAGTTAGGCTCACCAATGAGGAGAAGGACAACTTCGTTTTTGTGTCCTTACCATAAAATTGCGAATGGACCGGTGGAAGACAGTGCCGTCGTAGTAGCCTCTCTTGCACAGCCCAATGAAGTTCTCACACGCTTTGGGAATCTGCCAGAGCACAAGGGACAAGGTGCAATATGTATTTGGTAATTAGCCACCACTTTCAAGCCACATCTGGACTGCGATCTTTTCAAATACAAAAAGGTAAGTGTATATTACAAAGTATCGATTATCGGCCATAACAGAAGAATTTACATCGGATATCGGTATCAGCCATAGTTTGCATATCGGTGGATCCCTAGTGACAACTGGATCGTTTTCGGCTAGTTTTTGTCTTTTAGCGCGGGAATACTGCAAATGCATCCCAGGATCTCTGCTGATGACATCATGGACAAATACTTGGAATTATTCACGTCAAGTGACTTTTGACAATCTGTCAGGCTACGATCGTGTTAGTCACCCAACGCTAACGTGTCCCATTGGATTTTGTTCTATCCCGTACTCACGTTCCATCATGCGATGTGGCCAGTGAGCGGTGTTGGAGCTGAAGTGATGGCCAACCCAAATCAACAACCCACCCCCCCCAAAAATAAAAATAATACCTTGTCACAGTGCAACTCCACGTTGAGGTCTCCTTTATTGGTGTTCAGGCGCACGTAACCTTTCTTCTTGATGTAGCTGTAGCGCACCGTGTCATCTGCGATGGCGTCTACACTCGCGCGCGCACACACACACACCCCCACACACAAATCAGTCAGGCGCCTGCTCTTGTTTTACTCCTGGGTGAACTCTGGATGACTTATGCAATCTCTCACAACTAAATAAAAACGTTGCAGCACAAATGAACATTCTTACAGCGCAAACCAACACAAACAAAACAGACTATTTCCCTTAAAGTTTGTGTTGGGTGGGGGGCCAGCTTCACGCAGGTTCCAATTCACTTCTGGCACAGCAGTTTTCCGCGTGCAAGTCCGCAATTGTTCCTCGTGACGCCTCAGCGAATTTTTATTTATTTTTTTTTGACTTTCCAGCGATATCAGTTTGTCGCAGGTGCACCTTGAGATACATCAGCTGCTGCGTCTAATGAACTGAAATGTTAATAAGACATAACATTATTTTCTGGCCTTTCCTTTGTTTGACTTTTGGAAGAAAGTCTAGCACTATTCTTCCCTCCCCCTAAAATCCTTGATGTCTGCAGTTTAGCAAATCAAAATTATCTCGGCAAGAAAGTAATCTGATTCAAGTCAGAAAAAGAGGTTTGTTTTTGACAACACAGCATGTAACATTCTGCTTTGAGCTGTTTAGTTTCTTTCCTGCACATTCAAAGTCATTGAAAGCGAGCGAAGGGGGGGGGGTTCTTTAATCGGAAGTATATCCATTCTACTCGAGTTGTAATGTTGTATTTACAGCCAGGTGTCAGCGGTTTGAGGGGACTTGCCTGCTTGGTTGGTGGTGGCCGGCGTCATGGCCGTTGATGTGAAGGAGGCGGCCACTCGACCCGTCGAGTAGTGAGCCTGGAAGATAAACATTCTTTTCTGCTTTTGGCGTCGAGTGTGCCGCTTCTGTCCGCCTTTGCGCACACTTGCCCCACGTGAAGGAACGCGCAATTGCGCATCCCGCTCATGCGAGTACGTCGGCCCGGGCGAGCGAGATGTTGACGCGCTCTCCATGGAGGTCCCAATGGCCATCTTGGCCGGCACGTAGAAACGTGCCATTCGTGGCCAGATTTTACACATCGGTGCAAACAAAGCTCACAACCTGAATTTTGTTCAGGTTTGTGCGTTTTTTGCAATAGTCTCAGCATCACTGCTTGAACTTTCGCCGATTGAAGCTTCTTGCGGTTTCGTTTTGGCCATATTTGAATTTCTAAGCTTGTGGTTGGCTCCCTCCCGTGGACACGTCGGCCCGGCCCGCCCTCTGAAGTTGCCAATGTGGATTGTGGCAAAATTCGGAATCTGCTGCGTCCACTCACCATGTTGAGCTTGTCCGTCTTCTTGGACTCAGGTTCCTTCATGGTGGCGGCCAGCAGCTGGTCCCCCTTGTAGTCTTTATACAGCTCGGCCAGGGTCTCCCGGGTCTCCAGGTTGGTGGTCTTTAGGTGGTACGAGGGGTCGCGCTTGGCCTTCTCCTCATCTGCATTGCAACAAAGCAGCTTTGTTATTACCATATATCGACAGTTGAGAAGCAAAGATATGATGGACATCTGACCGGGATCCGGCACTTTGAGGTCGTTTTTCACATGGAAAAAGTTGGCCACGTTGAACTTGTCCAGGTTGCTCGGATCCTGGCGGGGAGAAAGAAATGAACCTCGAGTTTCTTCTTGATGACCCTGAAACAGAACGCTTCAAAGAAAAACAACCTGAAGCGTGATGATGTCTTTTCTGGTAAATTCTTCATCAGTCAGCAGATCTTTGAAATTTTTGGTCTTAATGTTGAGCTGCTCCACTGCCTGAAAACACGCAAACGGCAGGCAGAGACATAAGTCGTCCCAGTTGGTCACAACGTATTTATATTCCTCCTTTCGCATTTGAATATGAATCCCTTTTGCATTTTTTTCCCCCCATACTTGCGCAATTTTTCAACATCTAATCGTGTATTTTGTGTGTGCGCGCACGTTGTTGTGACTCACCTCATTGCAGTAGACATTGCCGGTGACCTTGTTGGCGACGATGTGAGAATTATTTGTGAAGACCGAGTACAGAACAGGACAGTGATATTTGCCTGGGGGAACGTTCATTGTCATAAGTGGGCGAGACTTTTGAGAAAAAGCACATTCATTGCATTTGTAAGTAACTGGAGCTGTTTCGTCATTGACAATGACCTTCGTTGTTCTTGGAAAAGTTGAGCTTGACCAGTGACTTGGCCTCCAGTTTCTGCGTAGGAAAAGAAATGAAAAGAAAATGTGCAAAGGTGAATCCAACCTGTGAATATGCCGAGGTGACGTTACCTCTCCAGATATGGGATTCGTCCCGTACTTCTTGATCCAAGGAATAATGCTCCTGAGAGAGAGAGAGCGAGAGAGAGAGAGAGAGAGAGCAAAGACGTCCAAAGCAATATAAAACCAAAAGCTGCTCGTGATCAAACGTGAACGTACTCACAGCAGGTCAAAAACAACACCGTCCGCAGTGCACATGGGATAAGAAAACGGCTGAAGGGACAAGCTGGGGAGTAAGACAAAAAAAAAAAAAAAACATCAGTCACGTGAGCTTCGGTGCACATCGCAACATCAAGCCGTTTGAGCAAGGGGCGCACCTGCAGTGGTCGAACGGAAGGCGTCTGAAATTGGCCTGCGGGATTTCTGACGGCCAAAACAAAAGTTGATATTGACAAACAACATTAGGGGACGCCATGTTTGTAAACAAGGACAGAACACCACAACTGACTAAGAAGCTTCAAATGACAGCCATTCGTTATGAAAGAGCCACAATGAAAAGTGTTGTGAAAAAAATTACATTTTTTCCCGCATGTCTCCCCGCTGCAACACAAATTGATTTCAATTCAAATGATCCAGTTTCTGCCGACTGATTAACATTTGAATCAATTGTGTTGCAGCAGCAGGGCCCGCCGGGACTCGTAGCAAACATGCAGGACATCGGCCCTCGAGCAACAGGCTTGAGAACTAATGCCGTGGATTAAAAATGTCCTTATTTGAAAAGGTAATTTATCTTAACTTACCCGCCCGCTTGCCTCCATAGAAGTTAGTGTACTCAGTACACGTAATATACCTGCGTGGGCGAAGAACACGACGCTTTTAACGGAGGAAAGCAGACAGTCGTGCTGGTTGGGATGACCTCAGACAACGGCGAGAGTAAACGCCATTCATTTTCATAAGGATGGGTTCAAAAGTAATAAGCGATAAACAGCTCGTTAGCATTGGTCACGGGAGCTAACAACAACAACAACAGGCGCGTTGTAACTATGCGGTGACGGCTCATAATCAAACATAATGACATGTGATCAAAATTTACATTTTGTCCTTTTGATGCTGCCGCTTCCCCATGTTGGCGTCTTCTGGTTGCAAAAAGAGTCAAATGATGTTTTGAGGACCGAAATTTTTGCTCATTTGACTCGGATGGTGACGCTTTTCTTCTTTTATTTAATGACGGTTGGCAACCAGCTTCTATAGAGCATTAGCGCCACCATCCGGACTGGACTATTTTTACTGTTCTTCTTCGTTGTTTAATCGGAAGGTCACTTCAGCGCCTTCTTCGGGCAAACCCTTCAAGTTCAAGTTACATTTTTTTTGCACGCTTCAAGTCGTTAAATATAGGGCGTAATTATGATAGCGCACAAGAGATTAATTGGTAGAAATAATTTTAGGCGAATACATCATAGTAATGAGAAGCAATCTCGTTTTTTTTTTCAATAAATGATTGAAATAATCTGGATATTGTATATTTGACCTGAGCAATTATTGAAGTACTAAAGCACGATTTTCTAAATAATGTATAGTGTACTATTTATAGAAACCGTGTATTGTTACCCATATGGTATTGAAATGCTTTCATCAAATTGAATACAAATAAAAAAGAAAACCTTCACAACATTTGGTGTTGAATGTTAAGATTGAGGCGGCTCGGTGGCGCACTGGCTAGCACGTCGGCCTCACAGTTAGGAGGGTGCGGGTTTGATTCCACCTCCGGCCCTCCCTGTGTGGAGTTTGCATGTTCTCCCTGTGTCCGTGTGGGTTTTCTGCGGGCACTCTGGTTTCCTCCCACATCCCCAAAAACATGCTTGGTCGGCCGATTGAGCACTCCAAATTGCCCCTAGGTGTGAGTGCGCGTGCAGATGGTTGTTCGTCTCTGTGTGGCCTGCGATTGGCTGGCAACCGATTCAGGGTGTTCTCCGCCTACTGCTCGATGACAGCTGGGAAAGGCTCCAGCATCCCCGCGACCCCCGTGGGGACAAAGCGGTACAGAAGATGGATGGATGTTAAGATTGTTAAAAAATGCTCTTAATGACAGAGGCAGGGAGACAAACGTGCCAAAACAAGTACAGTTAGTTTATTTCTTCTTGGCATTTTATAACGGAAGATATTTGCATATGTACATTGGGGCTGGTGTAATTCTTCACAAAGAGGGTCACAAACCAGAACTTGAGGTGAGAACAGCGCGCGAGGTGGGGGGGCTTAGTGGAGTTGTACATTCACGCTTTTAGAAGCAAAGACACGCGAGGAACACAAGCTTCGAACGATGCCCTTTCCAAAAAAAATTAAAAAAGATGTTTGATGAGTTTGCACCTGAGTTCCAACCGCCTTTAACAAAGTGTGAACATCCATTGTTACCCACATCCCCGCCCTTGGCACCCATATCAGTCAGGCGAAAGCGTGTAGAAGAACACAAATGCATTCAACAGCAGACGCCAAAGATGATGATCAACTTGTTTGTTTTTGTTGTTCCTTCAGAGAACACTTCTGGTTTGCAGGACGATGCGGACACACGTCCTGGAAACAAATAAAAACTCTCTGGTGCGATAAAACAGTCTTTGAGTGTCATCGTCGAAGGAAAAGGAGAGGGGCCAAAGGGGGAGGGGGGGGGGGGGACGTGAATCACCGCAAATCCAACACGGAGACGGCGTCGTTGGAGATCGTGACGTGGCCAGCGTGCTGCGTTTAAAGGAAAACACACAAAGGCATTACAATTATGAAGAGTCCCCGCTCCCCAAATTTTTTTGTTTTAAAACAGTTCCCTCAGCGCACCAAAGGCGCTTCCTGTCTTGCCGGGAATCAGCACCTTTTGTTTACCGTCAACTTGAACTTGCAGCTTTGCGTCGTCAAGTGTACTCACTGTAAATAGCGGCGGGTCTTTACTGTGAGGGTGAAATCCCTTTTGCTTACATGAGGAGATCTCATTGGTTCCCCGATCAGTCAGTCTGAAGTAGCCCACCCTGGAAGGAAGAAACGTGACCGATTTTGTCATTTCTTTTTTTACGACAAGCGAGCCTCACTCGTTGAACTTGGGCGAGCAGACGATGGCGATGGACTCGGGTAGCATCATCTGATACGAGCAGTGCGTGTGCAGGTCCACGCTGGACAAGAACGCCGTCTGGGTTGGGTGAGTCTAGAAAAAGAAAACCAAAATGAAGAAAGTGCATAGCTAAGATACTACGTGTATGGAATAATCACACCACAATCAGATACGATGGAGCAAGTCCCGCTCGGCTACGTCCTTTCATTAGCGAACTCACACGAATGTGACGGGAAATAGGTTAGCTTTGGCGCTAACCTCCCCCTCCTCCTCGTAAGTCAAGCTTCTCGTCTCGTCTGCAAGACGTGCTTGACGAGGTGAACGCGAATGTCGGCGTGACTGGTTTTTCACGTTGCAACTACACTGAGAGGAGTTTCCGCTTTGGAGGTTGACTCACGTGGATCCAGCCCAGGGTGATAAGATCATACTGGTCCTGTATGAGGAAGAGCTCCTCTTCGTTTTCCGTGTCGCAATAGTCTGGGCCGCCGCACTGCTTGGGAACGATGACGTGCGTCACGGTGAATGTGTTTCTGGTCTGGAAAGTTAACAATTGGACGGACTTAACACTTAACTGTCAAAAGAAGTCAATTGCCATTCATATTGAGATGTCAAAACATCAAATGTAGATTGCTTTACATTTACGGGCAAGTAGTGGAGATGGCCCTATTTTTCAAATGGAATCAATATTTGGATATTGGGCTCGAGTACCAGTTTCCCGCAGAGGATGCCGCAGGTTTCCACGGCCCGGCTGGTGTTGGCCTCGGCCAGCCGCAGGAAACTTCGACACACTTCCGATGGCACGAGGAGCTGGCGGAGGGCGTCCGCCATCAGCTCAGCTAGGGGCGGGTCGGACGATTAGGCGAGTTGACAACACAGCGTTTCTTTTTTGTCAATTGTGGCCACTCAATATGTCGAAAGTCTGCATGAAATGACAACTTTTGGGCTTACTATCCGTCCCGTCAACTTTTCTCTCTCCCTCTCTCTCTCTAATTTAGCATAGCGCAGCGTAGCAGATCCTGGGCGAGGGTAAAGTGACGACATTATTGTGGGGAAATGTGTCCAAAATCACCAGGGTCATTGACATCTTAGTCAATTTTAAAAAGATTTGTCCACGACAGCCCTAATGTATCATTAATTCATATTTTCTGTACACGACTTTGTCTTTTGCAACCATAAATTGGTGGCTACAATTCCGGATGGCAAACTCGTCTTCGAGCTACACAGTGGCCACAATTCAAAACGTTCTGCCCACATGTTAAGTCTGGGGCTCATCTCTTGATGTCCACACACTTACCGTTGTTCCCAGGGCTGGCCAGCGAGCCGGGCTTGAGGGCACGATCGAAGCTGTGCGTGGGTACGGAAGAGGGAGGGCAGTTGGCAGATGGGTCCCTGGGGCTGTGCGGCGGGGTGGGCGAGATGAGTGGCGGGCCTCGGATGCCCGGGATGAGCGGTGCGTCCGGGGGAGGTGCCGGGGGCTGGCCCAACTCCAGCAGAACGCGTTGGCGCTCTCGCTCCAGATCCTGGCGCCGAATCATCTCCTCAAAGGCGCTGAACTGTTCCTGCTCTTGCTGCCGCCGCTGCATTACGGCCACGCGTTCCCGTTCGGCGTCCAGCGCCCGCTGACGGGACTGCTGCAGAGCCAGAGCCTCCTCCTCGGCTTTCTGGAAGGAGAATTATCATCTGTTAGCATTGAGCTAGCAGACTTTTTTAGAAGAAACTGCGTTTGATTAATTATACAGGTACATTTATTGTCCCCTTGGGGCAATTTGTTTGCAACAGCAGTTAGAAAAAAAAAAAAAAGTGTGAGGCGTAACGTAAATGGGAAATTCGGACGTTCAAGGAGAATGTTTAGCAAAGCAATAATAGCCACCTGCCTTTATTGTTGTGTTTACCTTCTTGACACAGTACTGCTCGTAGTCTAGCTCAAATCTCTTGAGAAGTGCTTTTTTCAAGATCTCGGCTTGAGGAAACGCCACATCCTTCAATTTCTGGAGGAGAACACAAATGTGAAGAAAGCGTAACAAAAGGTTTGGCAGACATTTTGCACGTACCTTTTGCGTGTCCTTTTTCTCTGGAATATTTGCCGTTTTATAATCCAGGTGCTTGGGAAGCTTTTCGACAAAGAGCCTACGTGGCGGAGACAAGGAGAAGGTCAAGATTGCTGGGGTACATCTCCACACAGTCCTGGGGAGGCATCTCTTACGTGATGTACTTATTGTAGAGGATGAAAGCGCGTTCGATGTTGCCTTCCTCGGCATAGATGTTGGCCATGCGGATCATCTCCATGCCCGAGCGGAAGTAGCGGCGCAGGGGCATGTCGTCGTTGATGTCCACCCAGCTCCCCTTCTTGGTAAGAAGGCGGACGCGCTCCTCCGGTGGTAGACTGACATCACTGTGGTCTGCCATGACGGCGGCCCAACCTCAGACACTAAAACACAAACACTAGGGCTGCAGTGATTAATTGACACACTTGAAAATTACAATTAAAAGTTGCATTTCTGCGTCAAAGCTCTGCAGGAATCTTTTTTTAACCACACAAACGCCAACCATACACTTTTGGTGACACATGTCACACGAGCCATACACTCTCAAAAGATCGCGACGGTTGCAGTAGTAATTAATGTGCAACATTTGCTCCATTACAGCTACTGAAGTAACTTTTTGGATAACTTGGACTTCGAGTTGTTTACTTGCAACACTCTTTTTTTTTTTTTTTTTTATAGCTCTGATAAATTGAGCTTGATTCCGATTGTGAAGCTTTGTTGATGTATGTTGGTGGCATGCAGAATAATGAAATGCTCTGACAGAAGACGTGGATAAACACAATTTACAACCAAAAAATGTCAAATTTCGTGAGAAAAACGGCACAACGTTATCTTAAAATGACGGTACAACAAGGAAAGTAGTATGAATGTGTCCCACATTAAAACGTGTTTTTTTCTGTCTCATAGTGCTTAAAAAATGTCTAATTTAACAGTCAGATGCATGCCGTGGATGTCTCGTTAGCCACATGTAGCTAACCAGGTATTTATTTTACATGAACGGACAAGAACAAAAAAAAAACGGCCGCATAGGCGATTTGGCGACATCCTTACCTGGTCGCGGTGTAAAATGGAGATTCTACATATAGCAAGCCCCAATCGGTACCCAACTCCGGACTCGCAAACCAGATTAATGGAGGGAAGTGCGCCGACGAGACGACATCGGAAGACTTCCGCAATCACATCTAGTCCAAGATGACGCATTGTCACGTGAGGGGAGGGATGCATGTGATTGGATGACGGAGAGCATTGTGTTTTTTTGGGGGGGTAAAAAAAAAATTCTCTCAATTACTTGGAGAAGTATACCATTTTTTTCCGACAGTGGTTTGAATTACTTCAAAAGTACAACATTAAAAAGTCAGCTGGCATAAACAAACAACCCTCCAAAGAACAAGAAGTACCCTGTTCAATTTGATTTCCAACCATAGTCGTTAATGAAATCTATAAAGAAATTTCATTTCGCAACATAATGTGGCTCGTTGGTCTAGGGGTATGATTCTCGCTTTGGGTGCGAGAGGTCCCGGGTTCAAATCCCGGACGAGCCCATCTTTTACCAGGGGTACTGTAAGTTATTTCACACCAAGCAATCACATAATAGTCTGTACTTTTCTGGGTAATTATAATATGCTTAGAATATAAATGTAACATTTCAAACTGGTGACAGATAATGCAGTACCCGAGTAAATCGCGTGGCGTCGTATGTGACGTTACACCGGAACATAAATCCAGCGCTCTACCATGCTCCCTTCTGAGCATTTGATTTCAACTCAATGGGCAGAGCAAGGAAGACAATGAAGCGGCGGAATCAAACCATCAGCGCTCTCTGACACATTCCCGCTCAACCACCGTTCCCCTGCAAAATCAATGCGATATCGCCGGCGTGTCAGTGGCACGGCTGCCGTGGAGTCGAGCTGACGTCAAAGCTGCTCTTGAGGCAGCATCCGCGGGCAAGGTAGGGAAGCTAATGAAGGACTGAAAGCTAACGTACGCTACCTGCTCGCTAAGCTAGCCACACAACGCCAACTGAAATTAAAATGATTTTAAGACAACGCGACGGGAGACAAAAATCAACTAAGTAGTCGTGATTGTGGTCTGCGCAGGGAAAGGTGTTCCTTTCTCTCCGTTTATATCAAGGGAGGTGAATGAGTGAGCATCAAAGTCCTTACGTGGAAGTCAAGATCACGTTTGTCTCTCCTATCGGAATACTCCTCAAACAACAACATTAAAAAAATGCCATCGACTGTTGTTATTAAACTCCTCCTATAGTCAAATATAATTGGTTTCGGTCTAATAAATAACCCAAGGATACAAATGTGGACTTTAAATAGATGCAAGTGATAACAATCACACAAGTTCATTTTCAATACAGGTGCAGCAATCCCCCGCTATATCGTTCATTTATCGCGGCTTCAGTACATCGCTGATTGACCCCCCCGAAAAAAAAAAATCTAATTTGAGCAATTATGGCAATTTCCAGTAGAAGGCGGGGAGTGCCCACACAAATGCAGTAAGTACAGAACGTACACTTGTACCTTGTTATTGAAAAAGTTGTTATAATAAGAGTTCAGAAAACATATTTACAGTATTGTACCTTGTTATAAAATTCTTATAATAATAAAATAGTTCTAAAACGTATTTACACTTGTACCTTGTTATAAAAAAGTTGTTATAATAAGAGTTCAAAAAACACATTGACAGTGTTTATACTTTTAACTACACCTACATGTTACAGACACAACACATATTTTTTATACATTATTTTCTGTATGTCATTTACACTAGGTATTAATATAGTATTTACATGTTTGAAACTTTTAATCTTCTAATGGTAACATATGCACTCATATGGTTTGAAATGTAACATTCTGTAAAAGGTTCATTAACAGTGAAGCAGTTACAATTGTGGCTTTGGCGTCAAAGCGAGAGAAATACTTGGAAGACCAAAAATGTAAAAACTCAACTTTTCCCTCCATAGCAAAGCTTGTACGTGTGCCACTAATTTAGTTTTTTTTTGTTTGGCCGGGAGGGTTTTATTTTTATGTCTTATAAAACAATAGCCACCTTTCCAATCGAGTAATCGTATAAAAATCAGATGGATTAATGCAGCGAGTGTTTCAGTAGCCGGGTTAATGTAAACGCTCAGTGGGCCCGCCGGGTTCAAGATAGGCCAACTACTCTGAGAAATGGCCGCTCGAGGCCGCAGCTCTCGTTTTACCTGGCGGTGGCATGCTGCGGGGCAAGCTTTTTATTTCACCGCTTTGTGTTTGCTGAAGCGGGGCGGCAGCTAATGACGGCGCTGCCGATGATGGCTGCGAGGCGACCCGATAATTAGGGAGGTGGGCGGGGCCGCGCGGTGCGGCGTGGGGGTTACTCAATCACCCTGCAGATACAAATGAGATGAGGAGTTGATGGTACGCCACAGTGAGAGTTGAAGAATCCTGTGGTGCACTCTGCAGGCAAAGTTTCCCATCAGCTCGGAACTTGTTTGGCAGTAAACTTTGGCATCTTCAAAACGGAATTGCTTCTCGTCCGCGCTGCATTGAATTCCGCCGAACGGGATCGAGTCCACTCGCCAGCGAAGCCCAAGGTAGGACATCACGGTGGCGCGATGGATTTTTTCCGCCGAGCGTCGGGTAGCCGCTCAGCTTGGCTATCGGAACGGACGGCGTTATCTCGCCGCGCTCCCCCAAACAGGCCTTGTACTCTTGAAGGCTGGTGACGCACGAGGTGACACGCCGATTGACGTCCGTGGCATGTTGCCGCCGTCGTCACTGTTAAGGACCGAACGGCGATTCAGGATTTTCTTCAATGTTTGGGTTTTTCTGCTTATGGTTACGATATTCCTCCCAATTCCAGCTCCGCCCAGCGGTACTGCTTTAACGGCCGCGCTGAAGACTGAGCCTTATCGCTGACCTCAGAGAAAGACTCGATAACCACCAGATATCCTTCGGCTGGCTGAAGGTTTCTCTTACTCCTCCTCTCCGGGCGGCGTTCGTTCGCGTGTTTCCATTGCTTCCCGGGTAGATGAAGCAAGCGTTCCACTTTTGTGAGGTCGAATCGGTGTTCTTGGAAATGTTGCAAGAGAAATCCTGAAACTGTGGCAAGATCGAGATCTACTCTATAAAGTGCTCATTTGAGAAGATATAGCGGTCAACCAAAAAAAGCTTGCCTGACGGCTCATCGCATTTTTTGGGGCCTAATTAAGGTCCCTTGCCAGGAAAATACAAGTGTCAATGTTTTCCCCGACAGCTTACTGCGTTGCGTCTCCAACTGCAGGTGAGTTAGACATTTCAAAGCAACTAAAGAAATAAAAAGTAGCTTCGTAAAGTTTTGAAAAGTTAATATGGTGTCATGTCGGTATTTGCATTTTATTTTATTTTTCAATATGATTTGTAAACAATCCACACTCAAATGCAAGATTGCTGCGGGCTGTGTGCGATGCGTCGACTTAGCTCATTGGTTGAATCGCTTGTCAAAGACGACCCAATTTGAAAAAGATCACAAACTAGTTCACTCTGGCGGTGTTGGTGAAAAAAGTCAGGATGGCACTTGCTCAGCGCACCCGTTGAAGGCCGCGCTTAGTCAGTTCGTGAAAACTGAACTCTTGAAAAGCACGATCAGTCGTCAAACCGGTTGACGGCCCGTGCCCACGCAAAACGACTTTGTTGACTTTCGGACTCATTTCAATAAAAACACACCCGGGGTAATTAGGCTAAATCAGGATTGCGGTATCCTTTTTGACAAAACGAAAAAACACACCCAAAGGTCAGCAATACCTGGCCTCCCTCAAGTTGAAAAAAAACAAGTCAAGTGTCACGAAGCCAAACCGACGGAAGGTCGCGTAACAGACGGCACGCATGCTTTGTATCGCTACTCGATACAAAGCTTGCTTAGTTCCAAATCCATTCCAAAATGGTGGCTACCGAGAAAATGCGGCTGCGCCGTCGCACGGGCTCCTGGAACGAAACGTCTCCCCCCGTCTCTTGTGATTTTTTTTCCTTTTCGTCGGCAGGTAGAAGCGCAGCAGGCCCGGCAGCCATGGCCACCTTTCACCCTGGCATCCTCCCATCGCCGGCCTTGGTCTCGCTCCTGGCCTTGATCTCGCTGCTTTATCAAGTCGCGGCTCAGGAGGACGTTCAGAGCCAGTCCCCAGCCCAGGTTCTCGAGGACCTGCTGGCCCGCCACGGCGACAACGACACTATCACCGTGCCGCAGCTGCGTTCCCTTCTGGCGCTCCTCAGCCAGGGCCGTGGCAACGCTGAGGCCGACGCGCTACGCCAGGATGTTACCGCTGCGACCGTCCCGCCCAAATTGAACAACTCCAAGGTGAGAGCAAAAGAAGAGCCGTCGGGTTCCTAAACCAACTGGCTTCACGAGTCAAAGTCAGAGGCTTGTTTTCGACTTAGCTGGCACTTTGGAAAAACTACAGATGATTCAGGTCACCGACTCGTGTCATATTTCTCCGGCTTAACGTCACGAAGAATTGCCGTGGGGCCGTCGGTTGGAGCCTTTCATGTCCTGCCAGGAACACAAAGTGACTGATCAGGTTGAAGGTTGTGTGCGATTCACATGACTTGAGGTCCAGTTAGGAATAACAACACCTGCTGACGATCCATCACACTCGCTTTGAGCGGCGTCTCTTCTCATTCCTTTCTATCTTTATTTTGCGTTTTCCAGTGCTTGCCAGAGGACAAGCTGGCCATCTACAGCATGGGCGAGCAGTCTCGTCTGGACGGGCGGGGCTTGCGGGACCTGTGCCCCACCATGCTGCAACAGCTGGATGCCGGCGCCTGCCGCGCCCACGATCGAGCCGAGCCGAGCGGCGACACCTCGCCGAGGCCGACCGACGCCGAAGGTACGACGTGATGCCCGCCGCGGGCCCGTCTCGTCAAAGAAAGCTTAAGTCGGAAGCGACTTGAAAATGAAACGTAACGCTTCCACACGAGTCGTTGCTGCGCAGTACAAAATGACATGGTTTCAAATTTGATATTTTTTGTTTGTTCGAGAGAAAGGGCAAACGGGTTGAAAGGCTTCAATGTGACTTCTCGGCTCCGGTGAAAACCATTCATCAACTTTGAATTGGTTCTTTTCACGCTGACTCCGATTGCAGGTTCTCTGGCAGGTCTCGCGCCGGAAACTGGAAGCAACTCACCGTCTGATGTTTTTGTTGTTTTTCTTGCAGAGCGTCTCTCCATCAAAGTCTTTTAAGAGGCAGGCTGTAACTGATTCAGAGTTTGTGTTGTGTTTAATGCCTTGGTGCAAACCTCCTTCCCCAGTGTGGGGCTTTTCTTTCCTGAGTGTGTCTGTGGTCAACGTCTTCGCCCTCACCGGAGTCTTCATGGTGCCCGTGATGAAGACGCGATACATGAAGCACGCCTTCACCTTTTTCATCGCGCTGGCCATCGGCACGCTCTACTCCACCGCTGTCCTGCAGCTGCTCCCGGAGGTTCGCCCCCCCCCCACCTCACACAGCCCTCAGACTTCCCCGGGGCTTGACTTTTTTTTTTTTTTTTTTTCCTTCCTGCCTTTGTTTGTTCAATGGTGGCTTGTTGCACGGGTTGCTGTCTTTCTCCCACGACTGTGAAAAAAAAACCCCGGGCTCTCATTTGGCCATGAATGCAAGTCTGTATTACTCCTCTTGAGTAATTAAGGGTAATTTGAAGACTCTATCCCCAGCCCTCCCCAACCCCTTTTGTCAGGGCAAAGGTCAGAGCGTGCTGCAAACACCTGAATGGACAAAAGCATCACTGTGCGCGTGTGTAACTGCTCCCATTCTTGTGTAGTAGCTTAACTGAGCAGAGTTAGAAAGTGGCGCTGGAGGCGCGCAGTCAGCCTGCTGCCTGACCGAGGACGCCGAGGCTGCCGGCGCCGTTCTGGTTCCCCCTTTCCGCAATGCGATGACTTTACGCACTTCACTAACAAGCACTTCTGTCTCCCCTCTCCCCCGCCTTTTCCTGCCTCGGTCTCAGTGTGGGGCTACGGGTTCCTGTGTGTGACGCTCATCTCGCTGTGCTCGCTGGTGGGGGCCAGCGTGGTGCCCTTCATGAAGAAAACCTTTTACAAGCGTCTGCTGCTCTACTTCATTGCGCTGGCCATCGGCACGCTCTACTCCAACGCCCTTTTCCAGCTCATCCCTGAGGTAGCCGATTGCCACAACCAAATCCAACGGCAGCTCCGCCCTCAAGTTCCATTTGGTTTAAAACGAGAACATCCGCTTCACGACAAAGTGGACGTGTCGCCGGCGTTCAATAGTTGCCGTCACTCCCCACGAGTGCCACCTTGCGGCGTCATCACGACTGACTGATTTCAAAGTCCAAGCAGCAATTTTGCACGTTCTCTGAAGAACGCTATTATTTCCCGCTAGCCCGGACCGCTCAACTACAACAAGGAACAAAGCTAGGACGCGCTAGCGCCAATTGCGCAGCGAGAGAATCGATCGGCTCGGTTCCGATTGCCAACAGTCAGACTAGAGTCGTGAAAGTACCACTTGGTGGTGCTCGCTGATGTTTCAAGATAGTCGCAAATGAACAAGTCGCGGACTCTGGGCCTCACTCTTTCTTTGGTTTTGCTTCCCCTGCTTCAGGCCTTTGGTTTTGACCCCATGGTTGACTTCTACGCCTCAAAGTCTGCTGTGGTCTTTGGAGGCTTTTACCTCTTCTTCTTCACTGAGAAGATCCTGAAGATGCTCCTCAAGCAGAAGCACGAGGTGAGCAAAGGCAGCTCCTCTCAGTCAAATGATCCAGGTTCTTCTCTGGACTGATGACCGGTCGTCCGCCCATCAGGGTCACGGCCACAGCCATTACTCGGCCCCGGGCAGGGACGGCGAAGAGGGGGAGAAGAACGGCCAAGTGAGCGGCGGCCGCGCCGTGGGCAACATGGACGCCGGTGAGGGCGAGCTCATGCTGCGCCCCTCGCAGACCCCGCAGGTACGGCTTCAAAGTTTACAAGATCACTTTTTGCATTTGGAGCAATCTCGTTCCGGACTCGCAGCACGCCACTTCCTAAAGAAAGCACCTTGAAGAATCCAGGGTCATAAACAAAATTGTGGCAAAGTGGCTCCAAAAGAATCTCAAATCACTCGCTGAACCAATTTTTTTTTTCTTTTTAAATCCCTTAATCTCAGGAGCCGCCGAGCACGGAGGGCGGCGGGCGGCCCAGCGGCAGCGGCGGCTGCCATTGGCTAAAGGGAACGTCGTACTCCGACATCGGAACGCTGGCCTGGATGATCACGCTGAGCGACGGGCTGCACAACTTCATCGACGGCCTGGCCATCGGTGCCTCCTTCACCGCTTCCGTCTTTCAGGGCATCAGCACCTCGGTGGCCATCTTGTGTGAGGAGTTCCCTCACGAGCTGGGTGAGTGCCAAGTCTCTTGTGTTTTTGAAAAGTATGACATTATGCCGTGCTGTTTTACATTACAATTGTTTATTGTTCGTTTTTTGGAGCGGAGGCTGCAATGGATTTGTGTCATTTCAAGAATCTCACCAGGAACTCAGCGTTATTTATGACTGTGGAACTTGGCAAACATGGCTCCCAAAAATGGTGTCTTTGCAATTGCTAAATAAGACACATTTCCAAAAGCTATGCTCAGTCTGCCCAATCCTGCCGTCTTCTTTGACGCCAACTCTTTTCCAGCTTCTCTGAATTAGAGAAACTACAAACCGCACCTGAGTTATTGTCTCATTTGGTTCCTCTTTCTCGGGCGCGTCTCCGGGCCGTCCTCCAGGCGACTTTGTCATCCTGCTGAACGCCGGCATGACCATCCAGCAGGCGCTTTTTTTCAACTTTGTGTCGGCTTGCTGCTGCTACCTGGGGATGGGCTTTGGAATCCTGGCCGGAAACAGCTTCTCCCCCAACTGGATCTTTGCCCTGGCGGGAGGCATGTTCCTCTACATTTCTCTGGCGGACATGGTCAGTACCCTCTTGAGTGACATTGAAATTGTCACCAATGTACTTGTCTGTAAAAGTGGGGCCGCTTGGGGAAAGTGGAAGCAAAATAATTGAGGGCTTACTAGCAAAAGAAAAGATGTCATTGAAATCACCTGCAAAAAGCCTCAACCAAATCATCCGTCGTCATATCTGTAGAGAGCCTATACAAAATAATTACATTGGATTTGCGGTTGACAATGCTTTGTCACGTCGTATTTGTTTCATTCGACCACAGACAGAAAAAGGCGGCAGACATTGGGGTTTTTTGGGGTTTTTTTTCGGGGCCGCGGGCATCACCTGACTTTTTGTCTTTCCACGCAGTTCCCCGAGATGAACGAAGTGAGCCGTGAGGAGGAGAACGCCGGCGGCGGTAGCTTCCTGCTCACGTTTGCCATCCAGAACGCCGGGCTGCTGACGGGCTTCGGCATCATGCTGCTGCTCACCACCTACTCCGGACAGATCCAGCTAGCCTAGCTGCCACGATGCTTCCAGGATGTCACGCGAGTGGCTGGCTGGCTGCCTGACGCTGCCGGGAAGCCTTCGGGATGTGGTGAGAGCACACTGTTTGGTTCCTCCGCCCTTCTTCCTCCTTTTGGGATCCAGCTCCCAAAGAAAACAGACTGCAGGCTATTTTTTTGTCTTGTTTTTTCATTGTGTTGAAGAGGAGCAGCATCAGCCCTTCTCCCATCTTTAAAACGCCGGTCAAACTCCCGCTTTGGTTTTGTTTTTCAGAAGGGTAGTATTAAAACATGAATCTGCACTTTTACAGGAGAACATTGTGAAGCTCTGCTCATTGATTTCAAGTGACGGCACCGACCAAAGATTTGAAAAGGTTCTCCTCATGGCTAGATTCTACTTCTTCATTGTTAAATTAAAGGTTAAATGACTTACTGCACAAGCAACTTGTTTGGAACTTTGGACATGACGTCATTCTCTGTTATATTTTGTGCGTGCGTGCGTGCGTGCGTGCGTGCGTGCGTCCGTGCGTGCGTCCGTGCGTGCGTGCGTGCGTGCGTGCGTGCGTCCGTGCGTCCGTGCGTCCGTGCGTGCTCTCACCAGCAGTTAGTGTGGAGGCCAAAATGAACAACATGCATCAATTGTGATCTCAATTAATTCAAAGTTAGGCAATTACTTACACTTATAATTAATTCCAATGTGCAACCTATTATGAATTATTTTCACAATCGAATGAATGGACAATTTCCTCCCATTATGTCATGAATGAATTAAAATGTGGATTCATAGAGAGGTCCATTTAAATAAAATAAAAAAAATATGTATGTATATGTATGTATGTATATATGTGTGTATATAAACCCTGTTATTTTTCACTACTAATTTCTTTAATCATTCAATAGTCAGTTGAATTCTAAGGTTTGAATCCATTACTGTTAATGATAGTCGCTTCGTATTTATTTAATTTGGGCGTCAAAAAATGATATATCAGACTTAAAACTGTGTGAAGACGCACACACACACACGCACACTTTAGTCACTTAGTGGAGTGGGTGTTTGACGAGGGTTGTTTCCAGAGAGTTGCTGACAATGTTGCATCCTTGAGCAGCAGCAGAACAGATTTGATGTCATATCAACAAAATGGAGGACAAAGGGTCCAGCCAGTGTGGAGATTTTTTTTCTATATTTGGAAAAAGACAATTACAATATTTAGCAGAATACGCACTCCGAGAATCGATTGATCGGCAGATTCATTTCCAAACTGTATAATGAATAAAAATGACTTTTTTGGGTTCAGAACATTGACTGTATTACAATAGATTGTCCTTTAGTATTTAACTTTCCAATGGATAGAAACATCTGCAAAACAAAACATCCAATTTAGATTTTTTTTAAATGCTATTTTCTTAGTTTTATGTTGTTATGTGATGTGTAACAATAAATAATGAAAATGACAAGAATTGAATTCCAATCAATTTTAAAAATGTCAGCTGCAGTAGCATTCTGGTAATAAATGGATTTTGAGGTCAGCTCCATCGTTGCTGCTTCTTAACGACAAAAATGTACACGGTCGAATATTTAAACGTGTGTATACAGGCTTGTGTCAGACTTTGATTGTGTTAACGGTGAATTCCATTCAACTGGGTTGATTGTTCACGTTCGCAAATGGTTAGAAAAAACAGATCTTGCTAATCCTAACCCCTAACCCTAACTAACCCCCAATTCTCTTTCTATTTTTATGTATGTAAAAAAGCAACAACAAAAATCCAAGAAAGGCAAGGCTATGTGCTATTTAATCTGACTTTATACTTGACCAATAAAAGTACAATTTTTCCACGCATGTGTGTGATTATTTGTTTTATTTTAACAAAATGGAAAAATCGGACATGTTCCATTTGTTAATGAATACCTTTTAACGATTTCACTTTGTAGAGCATAGTGCTACTTTTATTGGACCTTCCTATTTAAATTCACTTAAACAAAAGATGTAAAGTTTTTTTTTTTGTTGTTTTGGTGTACAATATGTATATGTAAAGTAACTTGAAATATATTTAAAAAGCAGCCAAGCCACTTTGGTATGTATCTATGACTAGTGCATACAGCTTTATATTACACGTTTTTTTTTTATTAAGAACATATAAGGTATATCTAAAGATATGCTTTGATTCGTATTTTGTAATGTTTTGTGAGTATTTTTAAAGAATTATTTTTAATAGATTAAGATACTGACGTGCCTCTCATATCTATAGAAATGCTTTTTGCATAGAACCAGAGAACATCTCAGGGGGGATATTTTATTATCAGTTTTGTCATTTTTTTATTAATATTCAAAATGGACTGAAGAAAATTGAAATCCAAACAATGCACAACTCTACCAGTGCACACTAGAGGGCGGTAAACAAACAAGCCCTCTGTGTTGCCACGCACTTTCTCGAAGAACAAAGACGGAGTCGTTCTTAGTGCGCATGTGTAGTGCGGCTGAGTTCCGACAACTGACAGACGACAAAATTAAGAAAAAGTACCAAGGTTTTTGAAAGTGAAAATATCCTACAAAAGCGGCGACATTGACACGAGAATGCCTTCCGAGATTGGGAGATACTGACTGTAAGGAGGTGGGTGAATATATTGTTTCTCTCGACGACATGTGTGAAGCCACGTAAGGCTAACGCCTAGCTGCCGTCGTTAATTGTCCCACTGTCATCAAAGGTAATTCTAACTTCGGTGCTACACTTTCAATTCCAGGTTGATGTTTAAAATATAGAATTATTATTTTTATAATCTCCAATGTTTGGAACACATGCTTTTGGACAAAAACACCCATGCGGCTACTAATGCGTTTCTTTGCAAATTCTTTACCCTCATATTATGTCACACACGTTACAGCTTCAGTTTTCATTTTGATGCTTCTACGAGGGCAAAAGAAAAAGCTGATAATGTCAACAACAACCAAAAAAGTTGAAGAGGAGCAGTAATGTACAAGTCATTGATTTTTCTATTTTGAGAAGAAACCATGGCCTGCGCGAGGGTCCCATTGGACGAGCAGCAGGTGATAGAGCGAGACGCGCTGGGCAAGGAGCGCTCGCTGGCCGCACTGGTGAGTGGCCGTCAGCTCTCTTGTTGTGGTTGGTCCGCCATCATGTGTCTCTCTGTTCAGCACCCTGACAGAAAGGAGGAGCGCCTCTTCGTGCCTTACGTGCCACTTCCGGCTGACCCCTGTCCGGCCGATGCAGAGGAGTTCCTGGAACGTGGGCGCTTCATCTTGGAGGATCTGGAATGGCTACTCGCGTTGCCGCATGACAAATTTTGGTGTCAGGTGAGAGGTGTTGTCTCCTCAGTATATCTAAGCAACCCACGTTCACTTTCTTTCAGAAGTCCATCATCTTAGCTTAATGCTAGCAAACCCATCCATCCATCCATCCATCCATCCATCCATCCATCCATCTTCTACCACTTATCTGGGTTTGGGTCTGATTAAGATTCTGATTAGTAAAAAAAATATACCTAATGAATAAAATCACTGTTTGGGTCCGCTGATGTTTGCAATGATAAACATATGAATTACAGGCAGAACATTTGACTATTAGTATTTTGTTAGATTTACAACAGAGAAAACACTCTGTAAAATCTTTATTTACTCGTTCATTTTATGTGAAGGATTAAGAAAATTGAATTTATCAAGTAAACAAAACAACAACATGAGAGTTTCCTTTTGTCAGGTCGTGTTTGACAGATCGCTGCAGAATTGCTTGGACTCGTACGTCCAGCACGCCCCGCGCGGCCTGGATCTGGCCTCAGCGCCCACGTTTCCGGCGGTGGCCCAGACTCAGCACTCGCTCCACCATGCTGTCTTCTTGACCTTCCTCAGGATGTCCACGCACAAGGAGTCTAAGGTGGGACCATCCCAATAATGAAATACATTCACCAGCTCCTTTATTGTGGCAAATATATCCAAGAGCCACCACCGCACATCCGAGTTCCGTGCCATCACTTGCGCCATTCTTTTTCCTTATGATCATTTTGTCTTGAGTTGAGAGCCAAAATTTGAGTCACAAGTAGAATTGCGAGACTGCTTAAATGTTCATTCAGTTCACCTCTTGACATTGGACTGCATTTTCTTTTTAAAAGTCCACAATGTTCTTCCTGTTCCTCAGGAGAACTTCATCACGCCCGCCGCGTTTGGGGAAATCCTCTACGAGAACTTCCTGTTTGACGTTCCCAAAATGATGGACCTGTGCGTGCTGTTTGGGAAGGGCAACGCTCGGCTGCTGCACAAGATGATCGGTGACGATCACCGCCTCACATTGCTGATTGCTTTGTGGACACCGTGTGGATTATTGCATCCTCTTGTGCAGAGAACATCTTCATTCAGCAGCCATCTTACTACAGAGACCTGGATGACACCGTCCCCACTATTTTGGAGGTGAGACTATAGTCTGGGTCGCTATGAAACACTGAAGTAGTTTAAAAATGAAAAGCAAAAAAAAAAAGTGATACTTTTTCCCAATGATCATCGTCTCACACACACACATTTGGGTGTGGTGAAATTTGCCCTCTGCATTTAACCCATCCCCGTGTGTTTTTTTTTTTCCTTTTCGATATTCAAAGACAGTTTCAGTAAGTCGAGTTAAATTGAACTGAAATCAGTTGAGTGCGGGTAAATCAAGAGTTGGAAATAAGTTTGAGCTTCATTGAACTAGTTTATTTGGATTTTTTCATTTTCATCCTATATTTGAATGGGATACAACCTCAAATTGAATTGACGAAGATCTAAAGGGATTCAGTGAAAATGGCTAAAATGTCATGATGTCGATGAAACAATTGATTGTCGCACTTTTGTACCGTGCCCTTTTTCCCGATTGGCACAACGACCCATCAAGGTGTTAGACACCATCGTGGAGAAATGCGGCCTCCGCTGCGACGGCGCCACCGCTGCCCAACCCATGAAGCTCAACGGCCACAAGCAGCTGACCGCCGTCAGCATGACTCAGCGAGTGAGGCGGCCACACAGGAAGGACATCGGAGGCCGCTTGGCCTCGCCTGGCATACATTGGCGTGCATTTCTGCTCTTTGCAGGACTTTGTGGACATTGTTCTGTACCTGTGCGACGCAAGCAGTACCTTGCACGCCTTCCTGAGCGTCTTCCCCGCCGCTTGCGCCACTTTCCACTCGCACGGCTTCCTCTGCAGGTAGACAGGCGTACGCCGGGCACCAGCCGCTTCAGGTCACGGGATGCCGCCGTCACGCTCACGACATCTCATGCGGACTTTACTCTCGCTGCAGGCTGACTTCTTTCTATGAGAGCGTTGTGCCCGACCTGGAAGATGCCTTGACCAAGAGGAACTTTGAAGATACAAGGTGTTTGGCATGTCTGAGCGGCTGCTTGAAGGCTCTACTATACCTTCTATTTTCATTCGAATCGTGCGTTTCTGGGGCCTTCTGGCCTGCCCTGTGAATGCTTTGAGAAAGTGTAGTTCAGTTTTGCATTTTTGGCAAGCATGTCTATCATAAATCGGCACACAAAAACCATGCCATGGTGGAAAAGAGTCAGGCAGTGATCCACTTTTGGGTTTCTTTCAAAGATGCGCAAGCATACGTCGCCTACAAGCCACCTAATGCTGGAAACCTCTTTGCAGTCTTCAGGAAGACATGTGGCAGAGGTTGTCCCACTCGCGCCGCAGGATGTTGGAGACTGCTCACCTGCTGCTACACCACGCCTGCCTGCAGCCGATTCTGGAAGGGTGAGGCTGCCGCGTAAGCCTTCACGCCTGATGCACATGCGCTAATGCTAACAGGAGCGCATTTGTCCCGCAGGGCGGAAAACAAGCAAGCATTTGCCGAAGAGCTGCTGCAGCACTTCACGTCGTTTTTGTCTGAGAAAAGGTTGGTAGCCTAGCACTTTGAGCGTTTCCTCAGCTTGTATTTGATTTGTCATGCGCTTATGTTTTGTCGTCCCGTAAGGTTTTTGTGCGATTACGACGAACTGTTTCCCATTGCGGACGATGTCAGCCTCCTTCAACAGGCCCTTCCTGCCATGTATCCTCTCGCCATTCATGTTGCAAACAAATCCGTGGCATCCAAAGTTTCCAATGTTAGCAGCAAAATTACCCTCCCACGTTAGCGTTCAACTTTAGCGTCTACGTTAGCTTCAGTGTTAGCTGTTTGAATTGTCATCCAACGTCATCTTAGAGCTAAACAAGATTGTTAGTTTCCAATACTTGATTCTGAAGTTTGCTTCCACCATTCGTGTCGACTTTAAGTCGTACTGTCAGCTTTTTGAATTGGCTTCCAACTTCACCAGTAATTAGTAATTAAATAAAGGTTAAAAAAAAAAAAAGCTTCCCAGTGTTAGCTTCTGATATCGGCTTCTGACATCGGCTTCTGACGTGAGCCAAGAAAAGAACGTTACAAAAAGGAAAGGTACAAATCTTAACGAAGCCTCAACTTGTGCGTCTCAGCGATGAGACCAGGACGTCCTACCTGCTCCATGGTGTCCACAGTGTCTGGGACAGCGTGGGCAGACGCAAACCACCATGCACGGTGTCCTCGTCCCAGCCGGCCAATCGGGGAGCGCCGGGCGAAACCTTACTCGCCATCGATCGGGATGTAAGGGAATCAGATGGTGGCAGAGTGTGTCCGGCAGGAGCTGAGGCCTCAAATTGGATGCCGGACGCTCCCCGTAAAGGAACCAATGTAGGTTCTCCACCCAAAGAAAGAAAGAAATAGTCAAGAGATCCCTCCAAGAAATCTCCAAGATTAGCTGTCTGTTCACCTCCCCCCACCCCAGGGGGACATTTGTCCCGTGAGTGAGGCAGAGTTGGAGTCGCTAGTGTCGTGCATCCGGGACCTGCTGCCTGACCTGGGTGAGGGCTTTTTGCTGGCGTGCCTGCGGGAATACGGCTACAACTCGGAAGTGGTCATCAACAACATCCTGGAGGGGCGACTGGCACCTGAGCTGGACGTGCTGGACCGCGCTATGCCCAGGTCATCCCACGTAAACAGCAGCACAGTAGAACCACACAAGTGAGAGAGTTCAGAATAAAATGCAGGTTTGCGGAACAAAAGTAAACAGTAGGAAGGCCAGCTGAAGCGATTACATACATACATCCCCTTTTTACCATTAAGAAAATATGTTGTCGTAGGTTTTAAAATTTGAATTGTGCGCTTATCCTGAAAAAGTCCAAATTTTAAGGAAATATGTCTAATCAGTCAAAACCTTTACTTATGCACAAATGGAAACAGAATAGCTGACCATGTTGGGACTTATTGTAAATATGAGGTTTTTTTTTTTGTCATTTGTGTTTTGAGGCCGGTGAAAGAAGCTCTCCCTGGCGTCTTGAACAGCAGATCCAACGTGTATGACGACGACGAGTTTGACGTCTTCCGCAGGGATCGCGTGGACATGACGCGCGTCTCGAAAGGAAGGAGGTGCGAGACCGCTTAACCGCGCTGTTTTTTTCAAACCATAACTCCGCTCGAAAGCTTGCTTTGAAAAGCAAATCCTGGCTTTAGATTCAAATTTGAAGCTCTATTATGAATTTGAATTATAACACCAAAATAAAACCCAAACCCTTGTTTCACATATTATGCCAAATGCCCCCCCACCCCCCCCCCCCCCCAACAGGAAAGGCGAGAGCATGATGGAGCTGCTCAACGACAAGCAGCACATATCTGAGCAGCGCGTTCGTTACCAGGCCTACCAGACGGTAGTGGACGAGGTGCAGCTGCAGGCGGGAGACGCGGCGGGGGCGGCGGCTAGCTACAGCACGGGCGACGACTACGATGATGAGTATGACGACACGTATGACGTGAATCAAGTGGGAGCCAACGACCTGGACGGAGACAGCCTGCTGACCAGGAGGTACAGTACAGTTATGAATGGCCTTAAAATTGAAACTTGTGGAGTCCCTTAAAACAGAACATGGCAAATGTAGAGCTGTGCTTCCATCTTGGGGGGGGGTCAACGGTGGTGTAGATTAAAAAAAAAAAAGCCAAATAAATGCATTACATAACTATTTTATTTTCAGCCTCAGTTAGCTCATTTTCATGAGTGATCGCCAATCTGATGCTAACTGATGAGTTTCCACTTCAGACCTTTCACGGTGCCCCGAGTCCTCCAGAGAGCAAATAACGCTGAGGAAGCAGAGAATGACGAAGAACAAGAGGACCTAGCACTGCAGGTAAGACGAGTTGTCTGGAGAGGAATTCATTGCGTGTATTTGGATTGTTGATTACTTTGACGTTTCCAGAAATTTTAAATAGTTTTGTGCCGCTATGAAAAACCCAATCTTACTTGAAATTCTAACTCTGGCTTGTAAGCCTACTTTGAAACCGTAACCCAGGTTTGGAAGTGCGAGCCTGGCTTAAAATTTAAAATTGACACTAGTTTGTTTCAAAGTGCAACCCAAGCGTTGAGACTTTCAAATCCTAACCCAGGCTTTTGAGACTAACTTGGAACCCAAAGACTTGTTTGAGACCCTACTTAGGATTGAAACTCCAACCTCAGCTTGAAGCCCCAATATGAGACTTTAACAAAAACTTTAAACCTTAAATTGAAAGCCTATCCCAGGCTTCAAGTCCTACAATGACACGAAGCCAAAAATTTTGTTTGAAACCATAATCCTGGTTTGGAACCCTACCCTGAACCTTACTCTCTCAGGCTTGAGCGCCTAACCCTCTTTTGTCCCACAGAGCAACATGAACAAGGACCAATTCATTCAGGACCCGGCGCTGCTGAGGGCGCGAGCCGGGGCCAGACGAGCTGCCATGCAGCAAAGGAAAGGGTGAGGCACGCGTACGCACAAATCACAGCAACAGACACACGGCTGCCATTTATTAAGCGGCGACCCATCTTCCTCCTCAGCATCCAGCCGGAGCGTCCCAGCCACGTGGTGGGCCGTTCTAAAGGCCAGGGACAGACGCTGGACACATTTCTGGACAGACGCAAGAAGGAGGCCAACAAGGGCCGCGGGGCCAACCACAACCGGCGTAACATGGCCGACCGCAAGAGGAGCAAAGGTATGATCCCCTCGTGATCGGACCTTCCCGAAAAGAAGCGGACTCCTCTTTTGTTTCATGACTGAGGCTCCCATCTTTGGACAAATAATTGATGTGATTGGAAACCAAAGGAGCAAAGTAGCCAGCACATGTTTACTTTGCAATGAAAAAGCAAAATGTGGCACAAAGTGGACGTTAATTGCATTGACGTTTGCAAATCACAAATTGATGATTTTTGTACACAAACCTGACCTGTCAGCACTTTGTAACCGCAGCACATGGAAAATGCTTGCAATAAATACTTGAATAAGGTCTCCACCCCCAAAACACGAGGGCTTCATCTAACAGACATCATGTTGGAGCCACCTGTGCCCAACTTGCCCGCGGAGGTTTTTGTTGTCGCGGATGGAAAAAATGCCCCGTCAAAAATGCAGTCCCATTTGTGCGACATCCAACAGTTTCGGATCCAATAGAGGCAACGCTAGAGTATGACAAACAAATGGACGAGCAAAATGGAGTGTGATCGCTAACTGTCCCCGTGGACGCCGCCTGGGGAGGGAAAACAATTGAAGATAAAACCATTTTGAATAACAGACCATGCATCTCACAGCTTAGGTTTGATTTTGGATTTGGGGGGCCGTTTGATACTAATGTTTTTTTTCCCTTTCTTTTTAAACAGTCACTTTGAAAACTAAATGATGGACGGAGCATAAGTGTTCATGTTAATATTGATTTTGAACAAAACGACGCCTTCAAACCAAAGTCCAGCAATGAAATGACTAGCATTGGCTCTTTTCTGAAATGAAATGACTAGCATAGGCACTTTTCTGAAATTGATCTCACCTTACGAGGAATATGTTGGCCGGATTTCTTGTCGATAAAACAGATTTATCAAAAAAAACGATACTTTTGGAACATAATGGCTGACTACCCTTCCTTTTAGCCTTTCATTTATTTGGCCTCCGTGCTCGATGGCAAGACGAAGGTGCGTGCCGGACTTTGGTGTGAATGGCTTGCTACGGCGGACGCACACTCAATTACACAATGGGCAGGTGTGATGCAGCAGCCAGGGATCCACGCAGGCCCGGTGGTACTCATGTCGGCACAGCAACACGCGAAGGTGCTGCGCACGTGGACGCTGCATGTCAGCCATTAGAATCTCCAAGTAGCTTTGCCCGTCTCACCTGGTTGCGGTTGAAGGGCTTCAAACAAACAGACGGCCGGCGCAGTTGTCGGTACGTTTTGGTCCGGAGGGAGGACATGATCTTCAGGAAGTCCCGCTTTGGAAGGGATTGAAGGACATGTGGTCGTCGACGAGCTGCCGGTCGAGATTGTACCGGTGGGCCTGCAGGATGTGACGCCAGTGCTGAGGATGAGCACCACCTACAGGACGGTGTCCCACAGCTACAGCAAGTACTTCTGAACATGCGCACTGAGGACCAACCATTTGGAAATGACTAATTGTTTTCATTTTAGGATTCTTGGCATCAAAGTGTAAAAACAACTTCAATCGCTCCTAAAATGGTTTATATTTTATAAAAGGCTGACTTTTAAAAAGAACGTCATGTTCGCATGGTGCGTGTGTGCAAAGCAGCATGATGGTCTGCATCTCTGAGTTGGTCTCTCCTATGCAGATGATGGTCTGCATCTCTGAGTTGGTCTCTCCTATGCAGATGATGCCCTGCCACTCATCGTAGCGGCCACCTCTGGAGAGCCTGCAACTTGACCACAGTGTCATTGTGGCACCCTGCCCCACAACACACACACACGGTCAACTATTGACTGTCCTCCAGGGCTCCAAGAGCCGCTATAGCCAATGCTCACCAAGTTGTCACGTAGGACATTGGTGAACGTGGAGGGCCCTAGTAAATACTAGTCAAATATTTTTTAAAAAATACATTTTTAAAAGTGAAGAAATTTGCAATTTGAGTAATGACACATGAATATGATGCACAATTTGTCTTTGCGGGCCACATAAAATGATGTGGCGGGCTGTATCTGGCCCCCGGGCCTTTGGTCTGACACCTGTGCGCTACAATGACAACACACTGTACAATATATGTGGATCGTAATTTGTGTTTTAATATGCTGTTTTCGCTGTTTGTGCAGTTGTATCATTGTCTTACATATGTACTTAAGTAATGTCAAAATGTACACCATACGTCTCATCACACAGGCACAAGGAATAATGAAAATGAGTCAAACACAGAACTAAATACAATTTGAAAACATATATATAAGGAATAGGCATGTATTATTCCCCATAATGACTATACGTACAAAGGTACGAAAGTATATAAAAACCGTTGTAAATAAAAAGACCGAAACCATTTGACGCTACAATTCCCGAACAGAACCCTGTCGTTGAACGCAACACAAGAGCCGCCCAGCTCGTCGGATTTGATCCTGCCTTTTAATCGGTTGTGCGCGTGCGTGCCGCGGGCGCACCGCGCACACGCACACACAAGCGCGCATACACTTGCACACACCGTGAAAGCTGGTGTCAGTCAGTCAGTCAGACAGTCAGTCGTAAGCGACGATAATGTTGACTTTTTTTTAGTCCCACTTCGACTCAACATTGAATGGCGGGACATGAAGGAGTGTGGAGGCTGTGGATGTGCAACAAGTGACTGAAGAGGCAAGCGGGGACGCAACTCCCCCAAAGAAACATCCTGCTGCGATGCCGCTTCTGTGTATCCGAGGTGAGTGTGTCCACCTGGACCAAGTCACCGGTAGAATGCAGTTCACAACTCCGATTCGCGATCCACCTGTCCGGTCTGCAAGTCGTGAAGGGTGGCTGAGCGCATTTTCCTTGTTATAAAAGAACACGCCTGGATTTCTGTGCAAATATACAACTACTATGTTTGGTTGTGATTAAAACTCTTATTAATGTGGACTCCTCAGGGGATGTCCATCATTCTTTCAATCATTCATTCTCTTTGACTCCTCATCCTCCTCACTAAATCGATATTTGATCATTTTTGTTGAAGATTTGGGATGTGGTGGTTGCATTGGCGTCTGCTTATCGACACAGAACAAAAAATAAAACTGGCATTGAGAAGCCGCGCTCATGTCCAATCGATAGACTACATTTGCAAATACACATTTGCGTCGGCTTATCAGCACAGCTTTTCCATGAAACAGAACTAAAGTCAAAGTCCTCGGCCTTTGATGCTCGACAGTTGTTGAATAGGACCAATGTGCCAACTGAACACAACACATCTTTATTTATCTCCAGTAGCGCTTTCACAACAGCTAGGGCGCTTTCCAAGAACATGCTGCATGATGATTAAACCAACATTTGGTCATTTACATGCACCTCGGCATTTGTCCTCATTATATTTGTTCCCATGTGCTTCTCGATGTGCCCGTTTTGGAGGTTCTAATGTTGTGTCTGATTAATGCCCGAGGCAAGATCGCGCCGCTGCCCAACCCGTCCGTTCTGGGCCAACAGTTGCGAGACCCCAGCTGGGCCCGGTTTTGGATCAATATAGACGGCTTCATTGCGATTGTCGGATACACACACCTACACACGTGTGTCAAACGTTTCCTTGCGGGGACAAAGAACGTCAATCTGGACAAACCAGAAGAACAGCATCCGCGTAACACTCTATCTTCCGTCTTGGTCAAGCTTCTCAAGGTTGGGGGACCCTGGGGAAAAAAAGTCTAAAGTAAACTCAAAATACAACAACACAAAATGCCTCGGCTTTCTTTTGTCTGTGGCATTGCCTCGTACTTAGGTTCCTCCACGGCTTGTCTGTGGCATTGTCATTTTCTATGAGGTCAGTCTGAACTCGTAGCATTTCGCACAGAATAAGCAAATGTCCTCCATTTTGAGGTTACATTGACAGAACAAAAAGTGGAAGTGACAGGTGAGGATAGGAAATGAGCACCTGAAAGTCAAGTAAGAACAGGAAGTGAGCAGCAGGAAGTGACAGGTGAGAAGAGGAAGTGAGGTCGCAGCAGGATGAAATAAACAAGGAAGTAAGCCTTGTGCCTGATGGGAGGGGCTGAGCGGGTAATCCCGCGGCCATCTGCCGCTGTTGTGTTGGAATGTCGAGCTTGCACGGGGCGGTGCTCTCACGATAATGCCGCTTGCTGAGCGTCAAAGCCGTGTCAGTCTTTCCCGTTTTTTCCCGCCGCCGTGAAGGGGCCTTGAGCGTGTTGGTGACAAAAAACGGACAATGCGGGAATGTTACATTCCCGCCCGTCTGACCTTCTGTCATGAGCCCCGCCCCCACCTTGTGAAAGTATCTATTTTACTGGGCCCATGAGCCAGCAAGTCAACAGTTGTGAAAAGCGTAACTCCCTTCATCAAATGTCTTTTGGAAAACCCAGTCTTGATAGAATATGACATCGTCATCATTCTCTGACCATTTAATCCTATGCTTGACATGCGTCACATGATGAGAAGATGGTTATTGATTTGACCACGTTTAGTCTCAAACTCAGAGGCTACTTGTTGACTTGCCCAATGCAGTCTAGCTGCGAGCATGCCGGTTAGCTTGCCTGTTAGCCTCGGCGCGGCCCTTAAGGCATTATCCTGTCGGGATGATCCGTTAGCAAACGCTAGCCCGCAAGCACATGCGCACGTCCGAGGCGTTTCTAGCGCCTTCTAATTGCAGCCACGCTGACCTGCGACGGCCCTGAGATGACGGATTTAACTTTGATGATTGCCGTCGATTGGCATCGGCCTGCTTGGCTGGCTGGCTGGCGATTGAGTTTGACTCAAGTGGAGAAAGTTTGATGTACCGTATTTTCCGGCCTATAAGGCGCACCGGCCTATAAGGCGCACCTTCAATGAATGGCCCATTTTAAAACTTTATCCTTATATAAGGCGCACCGGACTATAAGGCGCACCATTAATGCATCATGTCAGATTTTTAATCCAAATCAAACCATTCTCCATTTTATCTTTTTTATTTCAACTTCAGACGGAACAAATTACTTTATAATCATAAAATAATGATCCATAGTCTTTTTGAGTCATGATTCATAGTCTTCAGCGGGCCACTTATGATTAATTTCATGACACAATGCTTTGGGCCAGTTTAAATTTAGGAATTTTGTCCATATATAAGGCGCACCGGACCATAAGGCGCACTGTTGGTTTTTGAGAAAAGTTTAGGTTTTTAGGTGCGCCTTATAGGGCGGAAAATACGGTACTTTGTAACAACGTTTTTGTTCTCATATTGTCAAACATTTGGATGAACTTGTCAGGACTGTAAATTAGGGTGACCAGATTTGGTTTGGTGAGAGCGCTGGAGTGGGCGGCGGCAGTTGAACAAAATCCCGGACAATTTTGAAGTTCTCCCCGGACATTTTATTCGGTCTCAAAAGTGGACATGCACGGGAAAAAGAGGACGTCTGGTCACCTTACTGTAAATGTGGACGTTATATCTCCAATCAAAGATGATTCTACATGTCTCTTGATTTCCGCTTCTCTCCCATTTTTGCGATTCAAATTGGTTTGTGTCTTACCAAGCTAGCTAGCAACCTTGCTACCGTTCTTCGCAGCTCACTAGGACACTTTATTCCTCTCTCGCGTGTTCTTCACCCCTCGAATAAAAGGTCACCGTGGATTTGCACGTAAACCTCATTGAGCTAACCTCGTCAGCTTTAATTGGCAATTAACATTTTCACACTAAAAGTCATTTCACCGTTGAGCTTGAGTCAGCTTGATCTCCCAACGCTCATGTTTGTTGGAGCAACAAGTTGATGTTAACATTTGCTTTCTCTCCCCCCCCCCCCCCCCCCACAGTGAAGAAAGCCAAACTTGACGGGCCTTCAGGTGAGAGCTCTTCTCCTCATTCCTCCTTTTTTTTGCAGCAAGCAGACACATCATTTGAATTATATTGAGTTGCTCCGCTTGTCCCGCATGTCTCTTATTCCAATTCCTTCTCATTTGCTCTTGCGTGTTAGTAGAAGAAAAGATAGATTTCTCTCTTAGTGTTCTCTTCCCTTACAACTGGGTTCTACTTGATGGGTGGAATTGCAACTTGTCCTTTGGAGACTGGGAGCAAAATGCTTTGCAGGAAACTCAGATTCAGTGGAGCGTACAAGAAGGAGAAAAGAGGCGCCCCAGTCTGCTGTTCCACTTTAGAAAAGCCAATCTGATTTTTGATAATACGCGATATGTTTGGTCGCGGACGCTCAAATCCCAGAGGCAGAATGTCCCTGGAGATATACGGCCCGGAAAATGTGTCACTTCCTCAATTAGTCTGGCGATCACTCGGATTTTGTCTGCTGTGGCCGTCGCTTGTTGACTCCTTTGCTCGCTTTCACAAGGAACACGCGAACTTCAGTTTGAAAACGCAGCGCAGCCCTTAAGGCCAGTTTCACAAAGCCAAATGAAATTTGGCAAACATGGGTCTCATGAGCAGACCCACAAAAAAATCTCAAGACCCCTTGGCCAAAATGAACTCAATCGTTTTGGTTTGAAATTGAGTGCCAGTGTTGTCAACACCTCCATGTCCGTCACGCACCAAAGAGTTTCAAAAAGCCAGGTCCAAAAACAGAAGGGAAGACTGTTACTTTGGTTTTAAGCAGCCGTTTCTGGGTGACTTTTCTCATCTTTAAGAGTCCGTTGATCAGTGTGCAAGTGAAACACTGAAAAACGTTTTCAAGAATGCAGGGATATATTATCGTGAGTAGACCCACCAAAAAAAGCCCTCTCCCAAAACAACACGGCAAGAGTGCGGAATTGGTTTGAAGCATCCATGTTGGGCTCTTTCACATCCAGTAAATATGATTTTTTTTTTTTGATCAATTCTATTTCGATTTTAAAATCGGGAAAAGATATCGGTAAAATATAAAAGGAAAAACGAAAACAGGACATAACAAAATGTCCCAAGCAAGTCGTGAATAACTTACCCATTTTTTTAAATTTTTTTTTATCTCCAGATAAATTCAACGCCTACGTGACACTAAAGGTGCAGAATGTGAAGAGCACGACCATTGCGGTGCGCGGAAACCGGCCGTGCTGGGAGCAGGACTTCATGTTGTGAGTCGAACACTGATAAAGCTGATGCGCCGCTTAAGATTGAGAGTTTACGTCAAATGCGGTCGGACCGCTTTCGACGCCACACTCCTTGTGGTGGTGATGCTCGGAGTACATACGTTTTCACCAAAAGTCATTATTTTGCCACTGAAATGATACAATTTAGCTTTATTGTTTTTAGCATTACCGTTTTTTTCCTTGTATAATGCGCAAAATTTAACTAATTTATTGTCCTAAAATCTGGGGTGCGCATTATACATGGGTACAAAAAAAAAAAAAAATTTTTTTTTTTTTTTTTTTAAATCCGGATATCATACGGAGGCCGCCATTACAGATGCGCTTTCTTCTCTGCTGTTCACTTCAAACACGCTCCATACGAACACAATGCTCTCGTATCAGACGCTTGCTCGATCACCTACTCGTTTGCTGTCACAATGTACCCGACACAAATCCGAAACATTTCTTCGCTATTGAGTTTGCTAGCGCATGCAAAGTGATACTGACCGGCAGAATAACATCCGGTTGTTCCCAAAGATGATCTTTTTTCTGAAATAATTTTACGTTTACGGACTTAAGTAGGAGTCAAAATTTGGGTGCATATTATACATGGGTACAGGGTTTTTTCCAGCATCAACATGCCATTTTTAGGGTGCGTATTATACATGGGGGCGCATTATACATGGAAAAAAACGGTAGTTTTTTTTCCAATTCCAAAAAGTGCATTAACTTTTTTCCCATGTAAATACTCGATACGGTATGTTGACAGTCTTAAATTTGCCACGTTTTGCTAATTTTGCTTGTTTGTTGTGTAGTGAGATCAGCCATCAAGATGCCTCTCTGGTGGCAGAATTGTGGAACAAGGGTTTAATTTGGGACACTTTGATAGGCACGGCGCTGCTGCCCCTCGACGCCATTCGACATTCCAACGAGGTTACGCACGCACGCACGCACACACACACACACGGTCCGCCAACATGTTGCGTGTGTTACAGGAGGGTCCCGGAGAGTGGACTTGTCTGGACTCGGAGGTTCTGATGAGAGCAGACGAGATCTTTGGCACCACCAAACCGACTGCGCACCAAGTGCTACTGGACGCACGCTTTGAGCTCCCATTGGGTCAGTTGCCCTAACACATAGGTGTCAAACTCAAGGCCCGGGGGCCAGATACGGCCCGCCACGTCATTTTACATAGCCCGCAAAGAGAAATTTTGCATCGACTTTTTGTCATTACTAAAATTACAAATTGTCTTTATCTTTTAAAAATAGAGATATTGCTAGCCTGTTTTTATTGCCGTAAATCTATTTAAACTATTTGAACCGTTTTTACTGATTTCAAAACTAGTTATTCATCAGTGTTGTGTACTGAATGTGTATGGAAGTCATACAGTCATAATGGCCCTCCGAAGGAAACTATGAGGATCAAGCGGATCGATCGTTGCTGTACTTTTGCAGACATTCCAGAGGACGAAGCTCAATATTGGACTCGCAAACTGGATCGCATTAACAACATGAACATGGACGAGCGAGACGTGAGTTCAAGTCTCCTTTTGAGCATCCTACTGCTACCTTCAGGCCGACAGCGCTCATTACAGTCGTGCCCATGACGCTTAATATGAAATGTGACTTTTTGCGTCAGTATCCGCCGCATGACGACACCATTGACAGAGGACGGGTGGCGTCCGTGCCCTCGCAGTGCTGTGAGTAGCACATTTCCATCTTCATCTTTCATATTCACAATTCATACGGACGCTTCATTAGGCACAAGTCACTGCATGAGGTCCGCCACAATTCATGCCGGTGTACGTGTCCATTCCAATCATCATGTTTGCATATTTTATGTTGGTATCTGTCACTTTTATTTTATTTTTTTTTTAACAAATGTATGATGTCATAATGTAGTTTTTCACCATGACCCCAGTAGGCTTCTCCCAAGTGTGAAGAAGAGTTAATGGCAGTGAAGAACAGTTAAACTTTTACGACTACTTTCATCATCAATTCAGGCCTACGCTATTGTTTCAGATCAGCCTGCTTTGGTTTTCAAATTTAGGCTTTAAGTGCGGCTTAGGGTGTTTTAAATGAGGTTTCAAAGAAGCATTTGGCTTTTAGAGGGCTGCAAGGACAGTTTTGGCTTGGAAAAATCGTTAGGGTGTTAAGCAACGGGTTTCGTGTGTGTGTGTGTGTGCGTGCGTCTTCTTTTCTTCTCTTCTCTTGCTCCTTCATTTGGAGTGAGTGTTGCACAAAAGCCATCGCTATCATGACCTCATCTCCTTTGTCGTCGTCATCATCCTTTTCATCCGTGGTCTTGATTTCTCGGAGTGACTTTTCTTGTTCTTGTGGTTTCCCTGCTTGCTGATCACCAGGCAACTGGGCTTATTTTGGACGGACGGACCAGCAAAGTACGTACACAGAATTAAAATGAAGGTTTTGAGCCAGAGTGTATGACGAGGACGAGGTTTATGATTTTAAGATGGCTTAGGCTTTGACATGAGGCTCCCCGAGCTCATGTTCAGGCTTTCAAATCATGGTGACTAGAAAGTTTTGAAGTTGCAAAACCCGTTTTTACCACCAGAGAGAAGTATTTCTCTAAATGTACTTTTCATCTGTGGCGCTCAGTAGTCTGTGTTCTCACTCAGAACCTGATGAGCTGATTTGGTAATTTATGCAAACTTGACAAGGAAAAAAAACGGACTGAATGGCTGTTACCTTTTTCCCAAAGTGTTGTGTACCTGGTTGTCTTGAACACAGCTTTCGACGATCACGACAGCGCTGTGGACGACCATGACTGGGAAGCGGCCGTCCGAGCGCCGCCTCCACGCTACCACAACTCCTCGCAGAGCAACTCGTCGACCCACCAGTACCCCATCGGAGGCCGGGTCCAGCGCCAGCAGCTCTCGCGGGACAGCTTTGAGATGGAGCACCCAAACCTGCGGAGTTTCAGGTAAACACGAACCGCCATGGCTGGGTTCTTTTTTCCCTCACTTGATGCTTTCTTTTCTGTCTTCCATGTTAACACTTTTCCTTTTCTTTGCATCATTGCTGTCGCACTTTTTCTTCTCCTTTGCATTCCCGCCCAGGCGGTCAAGCAGCAGGCGCAGCGTAAGAATAGTCCCGGTGGACTCAGGCATGGGTGTAGAGGACTGGGAGGGCAAGTACAGAGTGGCCAACTCGGGAGTCCTGGATGACTATTTGGACCAAGAGCAGAAGATGTGGGAGGACGAGGAGAAGAGCATCATCTACCGGCTCACAGATACGGCAACAAGGCATGAATCCAGAGCCAGTAGGTTCTACCAGACAGTGGAGTGCGACGCCCTCTCGCCCGAAGACCGTGAGGCGCCCCGCCGGCCAGACGGTTTTGGCACCGGGGACCTCCGCTTGGTTTACCGGCAAGCCGGCAGCTTTGAGGATGACTCGTCCCCTCCTGAGATTGACATCATCCCGTCCATCAAATGCCTCCAAGAGCATGTGGACCGGGAAGGTCTGCTGTTCAAGACCAGGTTGTGGGCCAAGACTGCATTGGAGGACAGCTATGCGGCATTCCGCGAGGAGGAGGCGGCCCGACAAGTGACCAGGATCAGGACCGAATTTGGATCCGTAGGTTCCGACGAAGTGCAGTATTCCTTCGGATCGGATGAGGAACTTGAGGACCTGATGTTCAGTGAGGCGGATGTTACATACGAGTATTATCAATATCCTAGCAGGTATGCACCCCACCTTGAAGGGGCCAGAATGAGATCAGACACCAGCTTGTTGCCCGAGGATGAGTCCTGTGAGGACTACATTAACCCAATGGATGAACTCAAGTGCTTGGTCGATTCCGTTTCACAGTACTTGACCGTCAAAGAGGAGGAGCTCAACAGCTCTGAGTTACAGCAGAAACCGGTGAGGCGAAAACTGCCGTCGCTGCCAGCTGTGCCGTGCAAGGAAAGTAAAAGCGAAGACGTCACGTCCGAGGACGTCAAAGCTGAAGACCTCAAAGCCGAGGACATCAAAGCAGAGGACAAAGTAGGTGTTAAAAATGTCATGATGTCATTGTTCAGTACAATTACACAAGCCAAAACCACTTCTGAAGTAGACCCGACAGAGCTTCCCAAGGCTCCCGCTGTTGACTCTGGGATCTTCAAACTGCTATCCATGGTCCCAAGAAGTAGCCCCGATGCCACCGAAACATCCGGGGTGATGCCCACAGACCCGCCGTCCTCCAAGGTGTTCCCCCAGCCTGAATCTGGCATCTCGAAGCTGCTTTCTTTCATCCCCAAAAGCGGTGGCACGTCCCCCCCTGTGGCTATCGTTCCCCCCGCCTCCCAGGAGCCCGCTACTGAGAAAAGGTTTTCCCTGCAGTCTCTGATGCCTTTCCAATCATCTGAATCCATTCGGCAACCTGAAGCAAGCCAGGCGTCTACTATTACAGAGGCACAAGGTGGTCCCCAGACCACTTCTGGTTTAGAATCTGTGCTGGGCAGGCTTAGTCCTATGAGGCTGTTTTCCAGCACACCACCATCAAGAGAACCATCCCCATCAAGAGAGTCTTCCCCTCAAGCATCAGAACAACAACAACACACACCAGCTGCCAGCAATGACCCTGTAACTCCTGTCCCAAGTCCCAATGATGATTCACAAGCACAGCCGAGACCAAATTCTGGGAGTGGATCAGTTGAGCTCTCTCCAGATACAGGAAGTGGATCAGTAGAGCTTCTTCCAGAAACGGAATCTTCGGGTGAACTAGCAGATATTCAGCATACAACTCCCATGTTTCCAGAACCAAAACCCGAAACCTCGCAAGAAGATACAGGTTTGCTTGGTCCATTTAGGAAGTCTCTGTCCAGTTTGATATCCACAAATCCCCCTGAAAGCTCCCCAAACAGCCCCAAACCGGCAGAAGAATCATTTATAAGTGGCAAACTCAAGATCCCGTTCTTCTCCTCTGAAGATTCTCCCACTGCAAGCCAAGTAAAACCTGAGGGAGGGTTTTTTTCTGGCCTTCTTAAGTTTTCCACCAAGGAGGAAACCGATGTACAGCCAAGGAGTCCATCCCCGAGTCCTGGGAGAACGCCTTCGCCGACCCGCGTGGCACTACTTGAAAGCACCCCGAAAGGAAATACTGAAACAGGCTGGTTTTCAAACCTATTCAAAGTGACTCAAAGTGAACCGGCTAAGAAACCCACAAAGGCTCCAGTGACCCCCAGTGTGACACTCACCAAACCTAGCGGCCTAACGGAACCACACACTGAGCAATCAGAGGGTTCTGCCGGCGGGAGTGACACATTGTCGGTCCGTAACCCCCTGAGTCTGAGTGATGTCCAAAATAAAGATCGTTTAGAATCAAAACCAGAAACGACACAGCCTCAAGGGTTTTTATCTGGGTTCTTAAAACTTGGCCCCTCAGAGGAGTCTAAACAAAACCAAGGAGGGGACAATCACCCTCAACATGGAGGAATCTTTTCAGGGATATTTTCCTCACCCCCTCCACCTTCACCTCAGACACAGAACCCTGCGACTCAACCATCGGCAGGACTCTTATCGGGATTCTTAAAATTTGCCTCTGACAACATGTCGGCTCCTACAAATCAGCCGTCGGCAACAGAGCCACAAAACCAATCTGTCCAGGTATCTGGTCAAGGACAACCTGCAGATGTGCAACCCCCTATTGGTGGACTGTTGTCTGGGCTCTTGAAAAAAGCCACTGACTCGGTTACTCAGCCTTGTCAGGAAGTCCAACCAGATGTGGCAAATGAAATGAACGAAAATATCCAAACTTTACCTCAAGGGACACCTTCATTGCAAAGTTCTCCTTCTGACAAGCTGGGCCATCAAATAGAAGTTACCTCAGATCAACCACAAAAATTACCAGCAAAAACCTCAGCGGCAACACCACAGCCACCGAAAGGACCTTCGGCAACCCAAGCTGCTCAGTCAACCAATCAACAGTCAAGTAATTTGCTGTCTGGGCTTTTTAACAAGATTGTAGAACCTACCACTGCATCATCTCAGCCACAGTCCGCATCCCCTTCAGCAACCCCTCAGCAAGGTGGTTTCCTTTCAAGCCTGTTTGGAATTGGGAGCCAAGAAACAGCCCCTGAAAGTTTACAGAACCAGCCACATAGTGGCACACCTAGCTCTAAACCATCTCAGCAACCGGGCATCAGGCCCAACTTGCACAGGCAAAACCAAATCCCACCACAGCAGCCCACAAGCACTCCTGGAGGGACACTCAGTGGATTTTTTAGCAAAATTGCAGATGCGGCAACACCACCGACAGCTGCTCCACCAGGTACTCAACAAGATCAGCAAAAAACACAAATGGCAGGCACTAAGACGAACCAGCAACTTCCTAATCAACAAGGCGGTTTCTTGTCTGGACTCTTTTCAAGTCCTACGACTCAAATCCAGCAGAAGCAGCAACAACCATCTGTGAGTCCTTCCAACAGGCAGCCACTGCGAAGGCAAAGCCAGATACCCCAACAGCCGGCTACCCCTGTGACTGAGCCACAACAAAGCGGGTTGTTGTCAGGGCTGTTAAGTAAATTAACCACCGATAACGCACCACAACAACAGACCTCACAAGGCGGACTTCAACAGCAGGGTAAATCAAACGCTGCTGGATCTCAACAAAGTGCAAAGCCACCTGGTAACCAGGGAGGATTTCTGTCTGGGCTGTTAAGTCAAAAAGCGTCTCCACAGCAGCAACCACTGGGAAAAAGTTCTCAACCTGCCACTTCGGAACAACCCAGTCAAGGTGGAGGTTTACTTTCAGGCTTTCTGAAGCTTGCATCTGGTGAGAGTGTACCTCAGGAACATCAAGCACCTCAAACTGAAGGCAGTCCAGCGCCATCAGAATCGGGTGGCTTACTTTCTGGCCTGCTCAACAAAATCTCCGTTCATGTGGAGCCAACGTCGTCTGCAGCTGACCAGGCAAACAGTCAAACAATGCAGCAGCAGCAGCCATCACGTGCGGAACAAGGATGTCCACAGATTCAGAGAACAAAACCAGTGGAAATACATTCTGCACCTGATGTGGTGGGAGAGAAGGACTCCAAAGATCAAAAGGGATTCCTCTCAGGTCTGTTCAATGCCGTAGACGAGTCATCTTCAAAAGCCTCAATTTTTGTAAAGAGTGACACAAAGTCTTCCAACACCAGTAGCACATCTACTGCTTTGCTGTCGAGCGTTTTTAACAGCTCCCCCGGCGACAAGCACACTTCTGCTCAGGAAAAAGAACCAGAAAAAGGCCTTCTTAACCGTTTGTTGCCAAACACTAAAGAGGATACCCCTTCGAGTACAGCAGCAGTCACATATTCTTCTCTTACAGTTTCAACGGGTGTCAATCATGCAAGAGAGTCTCCGCCGCAGGTTGTGAAAGTTCCCACCGTGTCCCCCACCCAGCTTTACCTTGAGGAAATTCAGCGTCTCTTGTACGGGACGGCAGGAGAGTACGGCTACAAGGACCTTTTGTACAACTTCACGGAGCACGGTGTAATTCCACCCGAGCTCTATGAGCACCAGTGTCTCATCGAAGCTCTCCTGTGGCAGCAGCTTAACGACTATGCTCTCACCGAGGCTCTTGCCGCTCAAGCTCATGAAAGCTACAGCGAAGGCCGACCACCATCCGCAGGTGTAGGCAAAGCGCCCAACTGGGAAAGTCACGCTTGGCCTAGTCCTAAAGAAATGGATATTGGGCATTTTAATGTTCCATCACATCCATGGAAGGATTCTGCCACCCAGCCTTTTGAGAGGAGAAATCGCTTCCTGGAACAAGATGAAGACCTAGTTTTGTTTGATATGACCTGCAGGGATAAGATGCCATGGACCAGTTGTGACCATTTAGATAAACTTGGCGTGAAGCGCCAACCCTGGATTACACAGGGAGGGGGTCTAAATCTGTCTAGCCGAAAGTCAAGAAGCGGTCTAAACCGAAGTCAGTCTCTCTCAGAGTTTAACTATGTAGCAGAGAAGGCAGCAACTTTCAACGATGTAACTCTCAATGACTTTAGTTTGAAGTCAGCGACAGACTTTTTAAAACAACTCTCCACCAAAAAAGGTCCAATGGATCTAACGCATAGTGCCGTGGATTTGAGCAGAGCAGCTGGGGCCTCATTGCTCAGCGATGATGAAATGCTTTTTGAGGACTCAGAATGGTACCACCAATGGCTGTCATTGCTGGATCAAGGGCTCTGGTGGCCAGCAGAAGCTGGGGACTGCGGATATTATGTGTACACCAACGAAGACTTTATTTATTCTCTATTGACTGACAGAGCTGGTAAACACCTTTATGCCTGTGCCGCACCGGAAGACTTACAGAGACTCAGTAACATTACAGAGAATATCGCAAACATTTTAACCCACAAAGAAAAGGAAAAAATAACCTTGTGTGGTTTTAAAATTCCCCTCTGCCCAGAAGAAAAAGCTCCTAGGTTTCCAGAACAATTGCACATCAGATCAGGGATACCGGATGCTCCGGAGGATCTCACCTCAGCTCTACATAAGGGTGAGAAAATCATGAACATGAACTTGGAAAGTTTCTCTCAGATGTTTCAGGAGTCCCTGTCTTCTCAGTTCGAATCCCCCGTGGACTTCACGGTGTATAAACTAAAGAAAATCACAGTGAGAGCAGAAGAAAACCTTTACAGCAACGACCAGCCTCCATTGAAAGCCACCGATTTGACAGTAAACTCTTCCAAAGCGGAGCATGGAGGACCATACTGGCTGAATCAAGGGGTGAAAACCATGCCTACATACTCAAATCCACCCTCCGTAAAGTCCCACAAGCCAATATCTCCCAAGAAGCATCACCAGATCCCTGAAATTAGGATTGGACATGTTGTTGATGCACCCGTGGACCAATCTGAACCAAAAACAAGCTCTGTCGTCTCCAGAGGAAACTTTTCCAAGCCAACTGGCACTCAAGTGACAAATTCTCATTCTCTTCCATCCTCAACAACTGCGTCACCTTGCAATCTTTCCTCAACTGTTGCCAGGAGCCTTCCCCAGACTCCATCAGCATCAAAGGTAGATGAACCCATGCAAAAACAACTCTCCCCTCCAGGAAATGTTACACCTGTCACTTCAGCTCCTTCGTCACCAGTAGCTTCAGCGGTTTCAACCACTATGTCTTCTTCTCAGAGACCTCGACTAGCAAGACAGCCCTCTCAGACAGACAAGCCCAGAGAATCACTGCAAACCACCAAGACTTTAGACTCTGGGATTGGCAATGCCAGCAGAATCCACTCTGCTAATACTCCAGCTCCCATTCTGAAAGACTCACGCAAAGAACCGCCACAGTTACACATCCTGAATCCCGGCGCTAATGATGAAGTTAAACTTTTCAACAGGAACCGTTATTTTGGCTCATCAACTGGCCATCAGTCAGGGGACAAAGTTTTAGATTTTTCCACTGCAAGCAATAAGATCAAATCTTCAACAGAAAAAGATCTCCAAACTGAAGCTTTGAAGCAAAAATTAGAGGTTGTTGACTTTTCCAAACACAAGTTGAAAAGATCTAAGGAATCTGAGACATCCATAGTTACCGACCGGTCATCGCAACAGACCCGTGTCGACAAGGGAAGAGCAAGCATTACCTCCACTAAATACCCATCTAATGAAAACCAGGAGATTACCACGCCAGCAAACTTGTTCAAATCCGTACTAGATATGTCTGCAAAGACCGCAGCTCAGCCAAAGTTACAAAATATCGAGACAAATCAAGTGGGATGTTCCCCCCAGGTTGGATCATTTGCATCCTCCTCACTTCAAAGAAGCCCTGTTCCAAAGCAATTACACATTGGCGAAAAGCAGCCGAATCCCACTATTAACTTTCAGAGGCAACCGTGTGGAGTTTTAGGAGCAGATTATTTGGCACATCAGGCTCCCGTCAACAGCAGGAGAGCATCATCGTTTGAAAACCAATACACTGCCCCGGCCAATTTAGTCAAAGCGGTAGAAGACATGTCTTCTAAGTTGGCAAAATCCCCACCTAAAGGAGACAACAATGTGTCAAGAGACTCAGAGCTGACCACTGAAGCACTTGCACTGACTAAGAGAAAACATGTCAGTCTGGAGAGAAAACACCAGACTCATCAGGAGTCTCTTGACTTATCATACAGAGAACTAACAGAGGTCTTGGGATATCTTCTTCCTGCTGATTCTCATGAAAACCATGAAAAACAATCCGCTATGAGAGATGATATTCAAAGATGCCGGGTCCCGTCGCGGCGTTCTTCCGACCAATCCCCGGAGCAAGCCTCAGCACCTGCCAATTCCATCAAGGCTGCACTTGACATGTCTTCGAAACCAACAGGCTTGAAAACGGTACTCGACTCGAGAGCGGATGAAGTTCTGACCAAAGGAATTCCCTTAACCAAAGGAAAAGCAAACGACCGCCAAATGGGACGCAATAATTCTCTCGGTCTTGCGCTAATCAAAGACCTTCCCTCTCAAGAATCCTTTGAGTGGGTTCATTGTCAAGAACAGCAGAAAGCAGTTCCCCTCCCACCTCTGTTAAAATATTCAGACGCTGTATTACCAGCTATGCTCCTTGCACCCACCTCAGTGATTTCCACTGCGGGAGGTCCACTGGATATGTCACCCAAGCCACCTGGCAGCACATCAATAAGCGCCACAGTGCCTTCACCCGAGCTTCATGACGCCATTTCACTTATTAATAAGCCTAGTGCACGAGCAATGGCCAGGAAGGACTCTGTTGGCCTTCCACTCATAGTAGAACTAGAATCCACATACCATAAGATACCTCCAGCCGAGTCTCAACAAAGAAGGGTCGCCCTGACTGATCTTGACACAACAAAGACACTGCAGAGTCATATATCCAACTGCCATACCAATGACCCTTTGTGCTTCACATACAAGCAAGTCCAGCAAGCACGCAAACCATTGGACTTTTCTATAAAAAACAGCGTCAACAGAATAAATATTTCTGATATTTGCGCCGAACAAGAAGATGGAGTGCCTGTAAATTACATTAATGTTAATGTAAGGAAAGAATCCTTAGAAAGAGAACAAACTGGTCGAATCAAAAAGAAGTTGTTGCAAGGTTTAGTGGACCTGACTGTGGATACTCAAAATAAGACCACAAACAGTCAAAGTCTGAGTGCGAACGATCCTTCCTCGCCTCCTTTGTATCTAAGCTGCCTTTGCCAGCAACGGGAGTACACAAGAGCTTACGCCCCTCAACAAATCTTTCGATACTCACCCTCTGCTCACACTACTTCTCAACCAGGTATGACTGACCTTTCAGGAACACACCAAGCAAACTTTGGACAAAATTCCGAAATTCAAGCTGAGCTCGACGGCCCATCCTCCAATAGCACATATCACACGGCCGGTACAAGAAGTTTTCAAGCCAAAACACTTGAGCAAATACATCCAAAAATAACACAAACCAACCTTGTAGGCTACATGGCACCTGTAGATTCAGTTACGTCACTATCAATGGTGACAATGTTGCAAAGACAAGATCCAAGTGTTCCTGCAAAACCCCAAATTTTCAACAAGCAGGGTAACTTGGAGGAAAGCCCCAGACAAAATGTCACAGGAAGTAATCAAAAGCCCTCCGTTACCCAGGAACATCACATTAAGGAAACGATCAAGACCTCTCAGCCTTTGAATTGTCAGTCATCACCCGTGTCGGTTGTTATTCAAGTCTCGGAAAAACGACAAGATTCATTGAATTCTGTGGATACGCAACCTTTGGTGAAAACAATGTCCGCTCTATTATCTGATCAGCCTGACACTAGACAATACCCCGCTATTATGCATCAAAGTCAGAAACCAAATGTACCTTCAACTGCTACCAGTTCTACCCAGCTTACGACAGGATTTACCAACCTTGTCTCCCAACCCATGGCCTCAAAATACAAGCCTTTAAAACAAACGATGGAGCAAAGTTTTAAACCTGATCTCCAAACAGTAGAACAGGGTATTAGACCAAAACTTCAAAGACAGGAAGTTCAATCTCAATCAGGAGCTTCTTCTGTCAAGGGGTCAGTTTCATTGTTCAGTAATATAGGTTCCCATGTCACTGAAAATCAAACAGGAGGAACACCCCATCCCACTATAACCAGGTCTGCACCTGTGGAAGAAAAATCTCAGGTTACACCTATTGAGCTTGTTTATGGTAGCCATGTTTCACCTTCCCAATTGGTAGCTAGTACCTTACCATCTGAAGCTGCAAGCCCGCTGAAAGATTTGCCTCCGCTACCATCACTCATTTTGGAATCACATCACATCGTGGGTAGTTTCACATCCAGTGGCTTGACCCATCAAGAATCTGTGACATCATCCACTGTCAATGTTCAGCAAGCCCAAAAAACACAAAAATCAAGTATACCAATATCAGAATCTTTATCTAATGAACCAGGCAGCACCACACCTTTCAAAGTCACTCTCAATAAAGACACCACAGTGGAACCCTCACCTAAATTGTCGGAAGATTTGTCAGAAACTATGCCACAAGAACCCAACACAAAATCCCCAAAACTAAGTACTGGAAGTGACCAATCGCAGGAAGAAATAAGCCTACCCAGATCAATTTACATTGGCATTAATGTTTCAGACACATTGCCTGTTGATCAACTAATGGATCCAAGTGAACCAAGACAGTATGTCAGACTACCCCATATATTTGTCTCTGCTGCAAGTTCACCAGAAGATGAGTCGACTGAAGATGTATCCAAAGAAGTCAAGGCTGAAGAAGGTATCACTGAAACTGTGACAACCCCCACAGAGTGTGGGAAAGATTCTGAACCTGATATGTCTTTGGACGATAGAGCTACAGATGCCATGAGCATAGAGACCACACCGTGTTTACCCAAGAGGTTACTGCTGATAAATGAATCGAATGCAGAAGACCAGGGAAAGAAACATTCCCTCCCAGAAGCCTTTGTTTCAGAAGAAGATCTCAAAGCAGACACCCATGTTGTTTCTGAACCACCCGTTGAGAAACCACTTGCACAGCTTGAAAAAGATGAGCCACCTAATGACCGGACAGCATCAACCCTCGAACCAGAAGAAAGTACAGAACCTCCTTGTGATGACAAGAGAACAACTTCAGAAATTGTATCACCCGACATCGAATTTCACGATAAACTGATCGAACCACCGTTGGATATAAAACCCTCTGAAGACGTCCAACATCTTGACAGCAATACAGAAAAGGATGCTTCTTTTCCTACTTCTCAAGACAGTTCTGTCAAAGAACCTTCCAAAGAAGATAGTCCAGTAGCCGAGCTTGGTCAACTGCCCAACGAACAACAAGGAAAGAGTTTATTGTCCATGTTGGGCACCTCTAATGCAAGTCCAGAGCCGTCTGCTTCCCAATCTGGAATGTCAATACTTGAAAGTATCCTCCCTAGTTCGGTACCTTCTTCAACTTCAGAAGAACGACAAGGAAAAGGTTTACTCTCAATGTTTGGTGGATCAAATGTCCCATCTTCTTCTGAAACCAATGAACAGTCATCTTTAACTTCACAAGAACCACAAGGCAAAGGTTTACTCTCTATGTTTGGTGGGTCAAATGCCCCAGCATCCACTGAAACTAAAGGACCCTTACCTCAGTCAACCACACATGAGTCACAAGGAAAAGGACTACTCTCAATGTTTGGTGGGTCAAATATCCCATCTTCTTCTGAAACCAATGGACAGTCATCTTTAATCTCACAAGAACCACAAGGAAAAGGTTTACTCTCTATGTTTGGTGGGTCAAATGCCCCAGCATCCACCGAAACTAAAGGACCCTTACCTCAGTCAACCACACATGAGTCAGAAGGAAAAGGACTACTCTCAATGTTTGGTGGGTCAAATGCCCCAGCATCCACCGAAACTAAAGGACCCTTACCTCAGTCAACCACACATGAGTCACAAGGAAAAGGACTACTCTCAATGTTTGGAGGGTCAAATATCCCATCTTCTTCTGAAACCAATGGACAGTCATCTTTAATCTCACAAGAACCACAAGGAAAAGGTTTACTCTCTATGTTTGGTGGGTCAAATGCCCCAGCATCCACCGAAACTAAAGGACCCTTACCTCAGTCAACCACACATGAGTCAGAAGGAAAAGGACTACTCTCAATGTTTGGTGGGTCAAATGCCCCAGCATCCACCGAAACTAAAGGACCCTTACCTCAGTCAACCATACATGAGTCACAAGGAAAAGGACTACTCTCAATGTTTGGTGGGTCAAATGCCCCAGCATCCACCGAAACTAAAGGACCCTTACCTCAGTCAACCACACATGAGTCACAAGGAAAAGGACTACTCTCAATGTTTGGTGGGTCAAATGTCCCAGCATTCCCTGGAACCAAAGGACCGTCTGCTTCTTCAACGTCACAAGAAACACGAGGAAAAAGTTTACTCTCAATGTTTGGTGGGTCAAACAGCCCAGCATCCCCAGGAACCAAAGGACCATCAACTTCAAACTCACATGAATCACAAGGAAAAGCTTTGTTCTCAATATTTGGTAGCACAAGTAGTAATCTATCAAGTGGACCAAGAGGTCCTATTGCTGGAAGTGTGCCACCAAGAGGTCCTCCACCTAAAGAACCTCCAGGAAAAACCTTGTTTTCCATGTTCGGGGGACCTGCACCCCAGCAGGGGCCAAGTCCAAGAGGTCCTCCTCCAGCTACTACTGGTTCTGCTTTATTTGGCAATTTGCTCCAAGGTACCTCCAACAAAGAAAGCCCAGGTACAGGCCTGTTCTCCAAGCTTGGGAGCCCCAGTGGATTGACTCAGAGTGGACCAAGAATGCCTGCAGCAGGACAAACAGAACCAACAGAACTCAAATCTTCAGAGCCCCCTGGAAAAGGACTGTTCTCTATGTTTGGTGTACAAAACCAGCAGAATCAGGCACCTGAATCAGACAGCGGTTTCAAAGCACCTTCTGTGTCCTCTCTCGGAGGAACTGCTGATAGAAACAAAACCAAAACTGAGATTGGGATGTTTGCAATATCTTTCACAGAGGAATCCAAAAAAGAGTCACAATTAATTGTTCTTGGGAAGGGGTGTCATACTACAGGTGAAGATGAAACAAAAGAAGCTCTCCTAACAGAGCCTAGCCAAAGTGAAGACATAAAACCCCAAGAAACGAAAGAGGCTCTTGAGACGCAACCTAGCCCAACTGAAGACACAAGTCATTCTGAGAACTTGATTAATGTTGACCCTAAGTCCCAGCCTTCACACCCAGAGGTTATTTTGACTGAAAAGGAATATGAAGATATACAAGACGACACCAAGAAAACATTTGACAATACTGGTACAGGAACAGAAGAAGACATAACTGATGGAATCCCACCGTGTGCTGAAAATGACTCTGATGTAGGGTTAGATGCACAAAAGTTAATTTGTGTACTAGAGAGTGACACTATAGACATAAAAGAAGTTGTGGTTTTAGACAACCAATTGAGTGGAGATGACAACCAGCAAGTAGGTGAATCAGAAATGAGAGCAGAAACCACCAGAAGCTCTTTAGTCTTAAACATGAAAGACGCTGTCAAAAGCGAATCTGAAACGACTTGCGGTGATAATGCCGGAGCTGACATGATTGTGGTGGAGCATTTGCAACCTGTTATTGAAGCCATACCAATTCCTGAGCCACAAAAACAACAGAAACCTGGAGAAGGAATCCCAGATATTCTCAGTACATATGAAGACCCACACACTCAGCAATCGGATCTGAAAGAACAAGCAGTAGATGGAGAAAAAACAGCCGGTGATTCATCTGGCGTTTCTACCGATACGGGTCTTACAGTGATGGAGGAAGCAATTGCAGTTAAAGCAGAGGAGCCCCCGACAGAATCATTGTCTTCACTCACACCCTCAGAAATGCCAGTGTGTGCGAAGGAGCCAGGTAAGGCAGAGCCTTCACTAAAACTGCCATTTGGACCAGACCCACCTTTTGATGGTTCTGTTTCAGTGGTCTTGGCAACCGCTGAGGACACAGTTCCTGGAATAAACCCACCAAAAATCATGCCTTTAGACACAGAGCACATTAAGGGTCCTGATTTACCTCCACAACAGCCCACACCGAGACCTCTCTCAGGTAGGCCATCTGTTTCACAAGCACAAAGAATGGGAGGACCCCCACAGACGGAGGGATCGAAAATGCCTCGGCCCACACCACCAGGACCTCAGAAGTCCTCTGAGCCGACTCCGTTTTCTGGATTCATGTCTATGTTCTCCAACAATTCAAGTGCTCAAAGTAAACAGGCAACTGTTGGTGCTTTCTTCTCAAGCTCACCTGGTTCTCTCTTTGGGTCAGCTACTTCTCGACAACAGGAAAAAACACAGCACCAATCACAAAAAAGCTCATTTTTTGGCATTTCAAGTAGCATTGCCCCCGAATCCCTTACAGGAGACATTCTCAGTATGTTCAAGGGTCCCGAAGCAACCAAATCTGAGGGACCTCAACCTTCATCTGAAAAGACTAAAGAATTTGTGAAGACAACAGAGGACTCCATCCTTGAAAAGGGTTCAGTCGAGGAAGCGGAACATGCGTATAAGGAAGACGCCAAGGAAAGTCTTAACGTTGAACAAGATGGGGAAGTTTCAGAAAAAATGTTAGAGCAAGAAGATCACGCTCAGGTGTCTGACAAAACAATGTCACTTCCTCCCCCGGAAGCCCAAGAGACTGCACCAGAGACCAAAACCACTTTTGAAACACCAAACCTTCCTGCACCTAAATTTGGCTTTTTATCTGTCGCTACTGAAGGAACATCATCAATCGGATCCTTCTTCTTGTCCTCTACACCGCCAACTGTAGATTCAAAACCATCTCAGCCCCCACAGACAGAGGGGGGTCTCTTTTCTGGTTTTAAAAGTCTCTCGGTAGGCATTTTCCAGGATGAGAAGCACTCAACAAAGGAAGAATCATCATCAC